>NW_006408617.1:11310866-11338941 GCF_000296735.1 Chrysochloris asiatica
ACAACAACAACAACAAAGAGATGCTGTAGAGCATGAAATCTGAAGGCTTTTTGCCTGTGAATTACTCAGATGTCAATTTTTCTTGAGTACCTCATCCGCCTCTGAGAGAGTTAGAAGCAGAGGATATTTAAAAGTAGGCTTTGGGCGACGTCCCCCTGCTGGCATTCACAGGAGCATTACTGGGCATACTCCTTAATGGTCACCCCTCCCTGCTTTCTGTAGCGATGTCAGTCTTGACTGTAGTAGAATCCTTTATTCTCTGTACTTATAAAAGGTCACCATATAGATGTGGACCTTTGCTAAATCATCACGGTGTATATGAGTTCCCTCACCTGGTTTGTCTTTGTCTTGAGTTTTTACTTCTGTTTAAGACTCAATAAAGAGTCCTGGTGTGGCGCAGTAGGATAAGCACTCAAAGTCGGTTTGAACCACAAGGTTAGCAGTTTAAACTCACCAGCCACTTCTTTGAATCCCTATACAGGGTCACTGAATCGGAACTGACTTGATGGCACTTAATGACAAAAACAACAATAGTATTTATATATCTGAAGGTAAGTTCTCTTTTCTCTTATAATAGATGATACTATTCACATCAGTCTTTTGAAAGTATTAGGAACCTATCAATGACTTACCTAGTAAGTGGTAATAAGGTGTTAGAACTGAGGCTTTGACACAATCGATTCCTCCTAGTATTTCTGCTAGCATTTTATACATGTGCTGTTGTACTCCACTCATGCTTCCAAAATCTTTGAGAATAAAAATAATTTGTTAATTTAAAATACATTTACCAGTTTTAGAATAAAAATCACTCCAATTTACAAACTAAAAATTAATGACTACCATATTTTTTGCACATAAATTGTCCACATAAATAACACATGCACACATATAACCCACATAGTGCTCTAACAAGGGAGTGGGGCTGCATAGTTTGTAAAAATACATATAAAATGCATTAAAAATACGTTAATTACACCCCCCAACAACCCAAAATGTATGAAGTGAAGACTAGCTTCTCAAATTATTTCAACCACTGAGTTAAAAAGTCATTCTTATATTATATCTGAAATCTCATTATAATAAACAAGACTCAATGTAATGACACTAAATTCAATAGAGGCTCTTTGCTCTCTACCAAAAGAGGGTCAGTGCCTAAGAAGAAGGATTTTTGTCCTAAGAAATTTTTATAACACAAATAGCATCTACATTAAACCAGGTCATGGCACTCTAAGGCCTTAAAGAGTTTGGACAATAATGGATTTTACTGCAGAACAAAGAACTAAGTTTGGCTTTTTGGATCTATTTTCTGAAAAAAGCCTGAGCAACTAAATGTTCTTTGTCTTTCTAAAATAACCAGGCAAGTATGGGCTACAGGATCCCACATCTGGCCAACTTATTTCAGGACGGGGGCAAGATGCAGTTGCTCATGAATATTCATTAAGTCCAGCATATTTAATTTCATCCATATTTATTGAGGTAGCAATGGCAATGGACTCTACCCTAGGAGCTGTCTCTTTATGTCTTCCTGGCTTAGTGAGAACATCTATTCATGAGAGCTGGTGCTATACCCAGGGGGCAATGGAAGCCTGCTGCTAGGTCCTCTCCCAGACTTTGAACTGATCCGTCTCCTACTCTATCTTTTCTGCTTTTGATAAATGGGTCACTGTGTGTACAGGTGATCAGGTAGTCTCTAGGCGTTCAGTGAATCATTCTAGTAAATTACTGAACCCACCAGGGATAGTGAAAACCAGCAGAACCTGATGTCTGCCTGTTTGGCATTAACTAGGGCAGAGTGCTGTCTTGTGAAGACCAGCCTTGGGTGGCAGGTGAACAGAAGTGAGATGTGTAGACAGTTTTGTAAAAACCTAAAGTTCGGTTGTTAGGGTGAAAGGGAAAGAAAGTATCACATGAGTGTCAAAGATGGAGAAGTAGGAAAGCAGGGGAGTGAATTATCTTTGCATTTGGAGATTTGGCCTTGTGTTGATATTTATTAACATTATTACCTAATCATTTACTTCACAATTAAACTCTACTATCTGACCAAAGAAAACTCAAACCTCTATTATACAGTTGTTGACAGAAACGGTCATGAAACCATGGAATCTGAAACTCAGGGCATTCCAAGCAGACTGCTCTATTTAACTCCATAAGACGAAGCTGGACCCTTGTATTTAGAGATGAAGGTAAAACTGAAATTAAAAAAAATATATTAATGGATTTTAAAGATTAGGCCTAACAGGATAACACATGTTTTCACACTTCATTTATCCCCATTACTGGTGGTTCCTTTTATTCTCATAAACTAATTTTATTTGTATATATATATCCTTTGAATTTAATGGTATTATTAGGACTAATGGTGGTGGTGGTGGTTATGTGATGTGGAGTCAGTTCCGACTCATAACTACCCTAGGAATTATCCTATTCCTTAATTGTTGTTGCCGCTGTTGTTAGGTGCCATCAAGTCGGTACCAACTCTTAGCGACCGTATGCACAACAGAACAAAACACTGCCCGATCCTGGGCCAATTTCACAATTTTTGCAAATACTAAAACCATATTTTCAAAAAACATTAAAAAATTTTTTTCATTGACAAGGTATTCTACCTCAGAAACCCTCTATAGGGTCGCTATGAGTCGGAACAACTCCACGGCACATAATAACAACAACAAATATTCTACATTTAGGAATCAATCCTAAGGAAACAGACTAAGATGAGGTAACTAATTTATGTGTAACAATTAATTATTTAAAGTAGTGAAGAATTGGGAACAACCTACATGATACAAAATTTTGTTACATTCGTATAAGAGCATACAGGTGAGCTTCCAAAAGTTTGTAGAAAAATGGAATTCCAAAACAAAATTTTTCCAACTAACTTTTTGAAGCCCCTTCAGATTATACTGCTGCTGTTAATGCCACCAAGTCAGTTCCAACTTGGTACAGTGTTTCTGAGGATGTAAATCTTTATAGGAGTAGAAAGTGGCAGGTGTGCTCGAATGGTCAACCTTGTGGTTTGCAGTCCAGTGCTTATTATACACAGCCACTGCACTGCCCCCTCATACTATGTAACCAATAAAAAAATTACATCAAAATATTTAAATATATAGGAGATCGTTCACAATACAGTTAATTTTTAAAAGAGCATATAAAAGTAAATATAAAAAATTCAAATTTTGCTTTAAAATATAGATTTAGATATATACATAACTTACATGTAAAAAAAGGAGATACAGAAAAGAAAATGTGGTTTTCTCTTAGGTGATTAAGATAATGAGCAATTTTTTATTTACTATTTTAGATGTATTTGTACTTTCCAAATTTTTCTATAATACACATGAAATACTTTTAGAAACAGGAAAATTATTAGTTTTATTAATATTTCAATGCTTTAGTATAACTAGCCCTAAAATTTGTATATAAAGTACAATTAATAATTTAATAGATTAAAATATGGATACATACGTTCAAGTTGAGAATCTAATTTGGATAAGAATTTGATGTCAAATATTGTCTTGATCAGATCTTCTGGAAAGTATTCCAGGATAGACAAAGAGAAACTAAGAAACACTAACATGAGAGGATCCAATGTACCTAAAACAAGATTAAAAATTTTTTTTAATTTCTATCATACACAATCTCAGGTATACATAAACACATACTTTGTTCAGGTAAAACCAGGTTTTTGTAAAAATGACAAACATGGCCTTGACAAAACGAATGTATACCAATCAGACCAGTAGTTAAGTGGTTACATTTGGATGAGGTGCATCAGCTGAAAAGGGGACGAGGGGAGAAGGGTCATGTTTCTTGGTCTGGCTGGGTACCAATTCCATTTGTACAAATTCCAAATATACAGTTTAGGAAATGTGAATGCTTCTGCACTACACTTCAATGCCAAGTGTTTTTAAATTGTCTTGAAAAGAGAAAGAATTCAAAACAAAGGAGAGTGCTATATATAGGAAGGAGAAGTGATCCCGGCTCTATGTCCTGGTGATAATAATAGTGCCCAGCAGGTGTTTAGTATCATTTTAGACTACAGGTGTTTAGGACCATTCTAGACTGCCTCATTAAATCTCATCTCAGTATACAGGAGGAATGATCACTATCTCTGTTTTAGATATGAGTGTGTGGAGGCACAGAGAAGTGACACAGTTGCCCAAGGTCACACAGTAAGTGGAAGGTAGGATTTAACCTCCAGCGTCCAACTCTGGAGTCCAAACTTCTATACCATGCTGTTCTCTGAGTATTTCAGATGTCCAAGCTAAGTGAAAACATACTTGAGGTTCAAGTCTTGGCCTAGCCCCTCTTCCCTTCTAGTCAGTATTGTAGTTGTACCTCAGTATAAGATTTGATGGGATTTACCTTTATGCAAAGAGACATTTCTAATGAGGGAAAGAGGAACCCATTGCTACTAAGTCAATTCTAACTCATAGGGACCATACGGGACAGAGTACAACTGCTCTATAGGGTTTCCAAGACTGTTTCTTTATGGAAACAGATAGCCTCATCTTTCTCCTGTGGAGTGGCTGGTGGGTTTGAACTGCCGACCTTACAGTCAGCAACCCAATGCTTAACACACTGTGTCACTAGAAGAGTCACCTAAAATGTCTTAGCAGCAGTATTCTTACAAAGAAAACATAACATTAAATCTTCACTTTTGGATTTTTGTTAATAAAGCAAAGATGAAGCCATGTTGTTGTTAGGTGCCACTGAGTTGGTTCCGACTCATAGCAACCTCAGGTACAAAAAACTGAAACAGTACCCTTTGCACAATAGAACAAAACACTGCCTGATCAGGCAATATCCTCACAATTGTTATGTTTGAGCCCACTGTTGCTGCCACTATGGTAATCCATCTCACTGAGAGTCTTCCTCTTTGTTGTTGAGCCTCTACTTTAACAAGCATGACGTCCTTCTCTAGGAACTGGTCCCTCCTGACAACATGTCCAAAGCGTAAGAGACAAAGTCTCACCAACGCACTTCCAAGCAACAAGCTAGCGCAGTTCTTCCAACACAAATCTATTTGTTCTTCTGGCAGTCTACGGTACTTTCAGAAATTCCTTGGCAATATCATAACTCAAATGCATCAATTCTTCTATGGTCTTCCTTATTCATTGCCTAGCTTTCACATGCATATGAGGTTATTGAAAATACCATGGCTTGGGTCAGGCACACATTAGTCCTCAAAGTGACATCTTTGCTCTGTTAATACTTCAAAGAAGTCTTTTGCAGCAGATTTGCCTAATACATCATTTTTTTTCTTGACTACTGCTTCCATGAGTGTTGATTGTGGATCCAAGTAAAATGAAATCTTTGAGATCAAGTCATAAACTAGGTTAATAGTGACTATCTTCACCAGCTAAACTAGTATTTATTCAGGATCAAAAAAATGAAGCCATTAGTTATTTAAATTTTTACTTATAAAGACCTCTAAGAATTTCCCCAATACTCTCTCATTAATTTTTTTTAAAAAGATCAAAGCTGTACTTCTCAACTAGTTAAGTTCATAAGCCTCCATTTACATAACATGAGAAAAGATATACTTGCATTTCCTTTTGGTTCTTAACACACTGTTAAACAACCAGAAGTGCACATCTGGAGTCAGTTTCAAGTTTCATCTTTCTGCAAAGACACACACTGCCCTTTTTACTTGCCTATTTATTTTTCATACTATACTAACCAGAGGCCTATGTTATTTTTGTTGTTTAAGTGCCATCGAGTTGGTTTTGACTCATAGTGGCCCTTTATAGGGTTCCCAAGGAGCAGCTGCTGGGTTAGAATCACCAAACTTATGGTTAGCAGTCCAGTGCTTATCCTACCACAGAACTCCGACCAGAGGCCTACTGTTGTTAAGTGCTGTGAAGTCGGTTCCAATGCATAGCAACTTTGCATAGGGTTTTCAAGGAGTGTCTGGTGGGTTTGAACTACTGACCCTGGGGTTCAAAATGACCTTGTGGTCCAGTGTTAGCAGTGGTGGTTGTGTGCTGTGGAGTCGATTCTGACTCATAGTGACCCTGTATAGGGTTTCCTAGACTATAAATCTTTACAGGAGCAGAAAGCCTCATCTTTCTCCCATGGAACATCTGGTAGTTTCAAATTGTTGACCTTGACGATAGCATCCCAACTCATAAACACTACACTACCAGAGCTTCTTCACCGAGGCTAGAGGAATCCTCAAATTTCTTGCCTGGAGAAAATTTTCAACTCTGAACTGAAACTATCCCTGCACTTCATTTAGCTGAATAAGTAAAGAATGTGTACGTCAAGCACTGAGCTCTTTCAAAGAGTTACCTGCATCAGATCCAGCTAAGGCAGCTAAAGCACAGATGAGTAGTTTACGGGATCGTGATTCTAAGTCAAATGAAAGTGAAAGAAGATGAGGAGAGACAGCAAGAAGAATGTAACCAATGCTACTGAACTGTACAAGCAAACACTGCTATACAGGGAAATATACATGTGCATCTACTGTGCATATTCTCATAAAAACCTCTAGAAATAAATCTTCATACACACACACACACAAAAGAAAAATTGACAGAAACAAATAGTTTGTTTCCAGGTGTGATATAAATATAAGGTTGTTGTTGTTATTAGGTACCATCGAGTCGGTACCGACTCATCCTGCGACCCAGTGCACAACAGAAAGAAACATTGCCCGATCCTAGGCCAACGTCACAAATATAAGGTACACAGCACTAATACAAGAAATTTTTGTCAAAAATCCTGTCTGAATCTAATCAAGTCTCAGCACCTGCTTACCAGAAATGCAGGTGGCAGAGAGGCACGTTCAAAGAAAACAAACAAAATCAGAATGTGGTACAATCCATAATACATGGTCAACATCCTCTATAAAAAGTCAATGCCAAGGAAAAAAACAAAAACAAAAGGAAGGAAAGTGACATGGCAATCAAATGCTGGTGGCTGTCTTTTTTAAAATGTTATAAAGACAATTTAGTGACATTGGTAAAATTGGATTCTAGACTAGGTAACATATTGGATAGGGACTTGGTCATTTTCTTAGTAGTAACCCAAAGTCCTGAATTTAGAAGTGACTCTTCTAATGGTTCCTCACACACACACATACAAATAAAATGTGGCAAAATGTTAATAATTATTAAAGCTGGATTGTGGGTATATACCACACAGTCCTGGTTTGGGCTGTGGGTTAATGCACTAGACTGCAAAGTTGGTTTGAACTGCAAGGTTAGCAGTTCAGGCTCACCAGTCACTCCTTGGAAATCCTCTACAGGGTCGTTATGGGTTGGAACCAACTCCATGGCACTCAACAACAACAACAACCACACAGATGACTGTTATACTGTTCTTTGAATTTTCCACATTTTGAAAAAGTTTGATAACTAAACGTCTGAGAAAAAAAAAGAGGGACATAAAAGAGACTAAAGAGACATATATTCTAAATTGTATGTGCTGCAGAGTCGGTTCCAACTCACAGAGACCCTAATTAGGAGGTTAGCAGTCTAGTACTCATGCTATAGTGCCACACCAGGGTCCGTATAGTCTAAACACAACATTGTTATCGTTGTGTGTTGTTTCCAATTCTATAGGCTAGAGTAGAAGTACCTCATAACGTTCCCTAAACTAGAATCTCCAAGGGGGTAGATCAGCAGGTTTTTTCTCCAGCAGAGCCACTAGTGGATTCACACCACAGACCTTGTGGTTAGCAGCTGAGCACATAAGGATTGTGCCACCAGGACTCCTTTAGATAGAACACACAGATGTTTGTTGTTAAGTGCTGTCGAGTCGTTTCCAACTCATAGCGACTCTATATAGGGTTTCTGAGGAGTGGCTTGTAGGTTTGAACCACCAACCTTGAGGTTAGCAGTCCAGTGCTTATCCTATAGCTCCACATAAGGACTCCATAAGAGACTACAATATGAGTGAAAGAGACTAAAGAGACAGGGCTACAACAATGGGAAAAGCAGAGGTACGACTATGAGGGTGGCGCAGCTTTAGGAATTGTGTTTCACTCTGTTGTACACAGGGTCACTATGAGTCAGAACTGACTTGAGGGCACCTAATAACAACAACAAGGAACTCTGGTAACGTAGTGGTTACAAATCGGGCTGCGAGCCGCAAGGTCAGCAGTTCGAAACTACCAGCTGTCCCATGGGAGAAAGATGAGACTCTCTGCTCCCATAAAGATTTACAGCCTCAGAAACCCTATGCAGGGTCACTATGAGTCGGAACTGACGCCATGGCACATAAGAACAACAATAACAACAACAAAGAAAAAACAGTAGCACCCAAACACAATCAGTGAAACCTGATGAGATTCTAGGCTAAAAGAATAATAAATAAACACAAACCACTAAGAGTACTGTGGGAACAATTAGGAAGACTTAAGTAAGGGCTGCATATTATATATTGTTGTTGTTAAATTCTGTAGAGTAGGTTCTGACTCATAGAAACACTGTATAGGGTTTCCAAAGAGTGGCTGGTGGGTTTGACCTGATGACCTTGTACTTAGCAGTCAGTACTTAGCCTATAGCGCCATAACTGGACTCCATATTATCTATTGTTGTTAAGTGCCATCAAGTAGGGTCTGACTCATAACGTTTCAGAGGAGAAGCTGATGAGGTTGAACTGCTGACCGTGCAGTTTAAACTGACCTTACGGTGGAGTGCTTACCCTGCCACACCACACCAGGACTCCGTATATTATATATTGTTGTTGTTGTTAAGTGCCGTTGAGTCGATTCTGACCCATAGCAACCTGGTATAGGGTTTCTGAGGAGCAGCTGGTGAGCTTGAACCGCCAATCTTACAATTCAAACGGCTTTGCAGTCTGATGCATTAAGCCACAGCACCACACTAGGACTCCATATTATATATTTTGTTGTTGTTGTTAAGTGCCATTGAGTCGGTTCCAACCCATAGCGACGCTGTATAGGGTTTCCAAGGAGCGACTGGTGAACTTGAACCTTGAAGTTCAAATGGCTTTGCAGTCTGACGCATTAACCCACAGTGCCACACCAGGACTCCATATTGTATATTGTTGTTGTTATGTGCCATGGAGTCAGTTTTGACTCATAGCGACCCTACATAGGATTTCCGAAGCCATAAATCTATACAGGAGCAGAAAGCCTCATCTTTCTCCCGCAGAATAGGCAGTAGTTTCGAACTGCTGACCTTGCGGCTTGCAGCCTGATTCATAACCACTACGCTACTAGAGAATAATTAATTTTCTTAACTGTGATAACAGCATTATAGGAGAATGCTATTATTCTTAGGATACATATGTTAACGTAATTAAGGGTGAAGGGTCATATGCCTACAATTTACAATGAATGGCTCAGAAAAAAAAAATCAGAAAGCAAGACAGAAACAAATACAGCAAATATGATAAAATGTTAATTACTGAATCTGCATGCACAGGGAGTACTCTTTGCTTTATCCTTTCCACTTTTCTGTAAGTTTGACATATTCTATAATAAAAATGTTTACTCATTAGGTATAGAAATCATACTATTACAACCACCTGTTCATTTGAGATCTCTTAGCCCAGTAGCAAGTATCCCCTGATATATTGATTCAATGAATTATCAAGCAATATACATACTTAGGTGAGAATGAAGATGTTGAATGCAAGTTCCCAAGAACTCATCCCTTTGAGGAGGATCATAGTTTAAGGTGCTGAATGGAAGAATAATTGCCAGGATGGAAAACGGATGGAGCTGGATCAACAGAACAAAATGTTTATAGTTTAAACATCAGTAAAACACAATTTAAAACCTAATTACTAGTTTAGGTAGTAGTCTGTTTTTTGTTTTTTTCTTTAACATGCTTATAGATGACTATAAAGAATGTGTCATTTTGTATATTGATTAATTTTCCCAATTGCTATAATCTATTTAACTACATTATTCATTAGTTGTTGTTGTTGTTAAGTGTCGTCGAGTCAGTTCCGACCCATAGCGACCCTGTACAGGGTTTCCGAGGGTGTAAATCTTTACGGGAGTAGAAAGCCTCATCTTTCTCCCACTTATTCATTAGTAGTAGTTCTAAATGTAGTAACACAGTGCTTACTTCTGTAGCATATATACTAAAATACTAACAGAAAAAAAAAAAATCAGACAATTTACAAATCACTTTGTTAGATCTAAAACCCTGTTTTAAAATTCATTTGTCTTTTTTTTTTTAAGGTTTTTATTGTGGATTGAGTGAAAGTTTACAGGGCACATCATCAGTTTCACATTCAACCATTCATATGACTTGTTTCATTACATTGATTATAATCCCCTCCATATATCATCAGTTAACAAGTGTTTCTCTCCTCTTTAGCTTTTTTTTTTGGGGGGGGTGGGGGTGGGACTTTGCCTTTTTGGAATTTACAGTCTCGGCTTTTGGGGAAGGTTTTTACATTTATCTGTGGATATCCAGGGCTCATGTATGCGATTACTAACAAGCATAACTGAATAATCAGATGAGGGACAGTTTGCTATGTCTGCTAGGTGGCTAAAGTCTGATCCTCAGAGCCTATGGTTTGGACGGTCTGCAACACTTGGGCCCACAGGGACTTGAACTCCTGACCAGGTCTGCACAGTCTGCATCAGATTCCCCCTTATTTATTATTTGTTTAAGGGACGCTGCCTGTCTTAGGCGGTCAGTGCGAATTCCTCTGTCTTACCTGTCATCAAAACTCATTGCAGCATGGCAATGGCTCTCTCTTAGGTTGCCAAAGTCCCATGTGATCCTTACCCGTCTCTGGCCACACGTCCAGCATAAGCAGCCGCCATCCGAAGAAGGCAGGGAGGGAGGAGACCAGCTGGGGACCCCATACGCAAGACGTTGCCAGACCACCACCTGCTCTAAGGTGACCAAGCAGGATCACTATGCTGAGGTTCAATCAAGTTCTTAGGGGATCTTAATCTCTAGCAGGGGTAGCAAATTAGTAGCCACTCAGTGCTCAACTTGAGAATTACTTATATCAGAAATTTGAGCATGTAGCTGATGGATATCCACAGACAAGTGGATATTATTCCACAACCTCCTAAAATGCTGTTGAATTAAGTTCCAATCAAGTTCTGGATTACTGAAAAATAACATAAATCTACTTATATCGTGAATAACCTTAGCTGGGAGTGTAAACTGGATATATTGAATCTTATTTCCCTTGAGCGATCTTCCTTTCTCTAAAGGATTTAGTCTGTTTTGTAAGCCTTTATCTATTTACTCTTGGATCATATGAGCGAGACTAATATCCCTAGACAGTTGATTTACATGGTGGGCAGGGCAAAAAAGGTAACAATTCCTATCAGTGCAGTGATTCTTGACATGAGAGCAAAGACACGTGGCACGTTTAAGGGCCTGGCACCGCAATGATAGCCTAGCTTCTGAAAACTTTAACAGGCAATAAAACTTACGATGGTTGATGAATGATTGCAAAGTCAGTAACATCTATTAACTCCCCATTCCCCCCGCCCGACAGGCAAAGCAGCAGAAAGTCTCTGGAGTTTAACCAGTTCTCTAAGGGTTAAACAGTTCTTAATTTTCATTTGTCTTTAAAATGAATAATAACTGCATCCCTATTTCTAAGAAGATACTTAGTGCTTTTTAAAGAACCAAATTATTATCTAATTAGGGATGTTTCTGGACTTCAATTTATAATCATCAGCACTCATTTTTCTTTCCTCACTCATTCTCTTATTATTCATTCATTCATAGAACCCTTAATGGCTGCCAGGAATTTCGCTAAGCAAATAAGACAGATTTTTTCCATTTGTGAAGAAAATACTATCTAATAAGTAAACGCCTAAATCTGACATATAAAACAGAGATTTTGTAAGTGAATTGTTTCTCACATAATTCCAAAAAGCAGCATTTTACAAGTAAGTTCTAAAAATAAATCCAAAAGATGCATTAATATAAGGATACTAAATGTCGGTGGATACCATATCATTTTTTCAGTTTTCATACTTACACTTTAAATAAAGTTGCTTTTAAATAATAAAAGTAATATCACAGGACTATAGAAAATAAGAAAAAGGAAAAATAAGGTAAGAAAATAAGAAGAAGGAAAAACAGACATCACTAACCTAATATAATTATTATAATTTGCAAGCACTTTCCTCTAGTCAATGAATTTTGACCACTGATCTTTGACAGTATTGTAATGACCCAAAGGATCATTGTTAATTATCCTCAAGTGGCAATGCTGAGGCAAAGAAAATGGCTTTAAGGGCCAGTGTAAGGAAGAGGACAACCTTGCTGAACCAGAACCAGAAAACAGTTTAATTTTTAAACTTCAAATTCTATTCAAAATTCTCAAATTTCATATTAAAAAAAAAAAAAAAAACGATGCTTCTAGAAGTTGGCAACCATATAAAACTAATGCATCCCATTTAAATTTTACCTTTTCAATCTGTTGAAGGACCACTGAAGCTATCCTATCAAGTAGCACAGTATTGAGGTAGTTAGTTCTAGAAATGAAAGACGCGATCCCCGCGACATTTGTGAAATTAATGTCATTCACCATCCGCTGTAAAGCTGCCATTGTTTCTTCAAGAAGTGACTCCAGGAACCAGTCTCCTTTTATAGATTTAAGTTCCTCCCATAACAGATTCAAATTGTTACTTTCTTGCAGCCTAAGACGTCCATAGTGATCTAAGTTTTGAAGCAGTTTCAGTTGTCTCCCGTTAATGCTATTCGAATACCTGTGATCATTCTGAATCCATCTTAAAACAGAGAGGGCAAGATTATTCAGATTGCTGAGGTCACACTGTGTCATAACTGCTTCTATTCGGGAAATCACTGCTTCATCGAAATGAGGCAAAGGAAGCATGGAAATAGCACAGACCAGCATGGAGGTCTCAGTAGGCATGATACTAGTCTTCAAATAACTAAAAAAGAAAGGGGAAGAAAGTGAGAACAAAATCAATACATCATCCACAAAACCCAAAATATATACAAATTAAAATAGGAATATACTGTTATTATCAGAGGTGTGACAGGATTAAGATACATTTCTTTAAGAACACTGGAAGATAACAAGCCCATAACATGTTATTAGGGAAAGAGCAAATATTCTGAAGCACACCTCAAAAAAAAAAAAAGATTTTTTTTTTTTAATGGAAAAATAAAACTTGAGTTTCTGAGTAAATAAAAGGTGAGTATCAAAAACTATAACAGCTACAGCCAGAATTCAGGCTGAAGTTGCAGTGTTGTAGTACAGTGAATTATGGTTCAGCTACCATATATAGTCCTTGTAACTCCCACCAAATGACTGGGTGAGACCATGCAAACAGGATGTATGGGACTCTAATGTTGGGATTGGTTAGTTGTGCCATCCTGCTGGATTTTAAATGACCAGAAGCAGTAACAGTTGATTGCAGGACCATCAAGAAGAGCCACAAGCTGAGTGTGAGATCTGTGTGCAGAAAAGCAACGGCGGCAAAGACAACAGCAAAGACAGGCTTCCTAGTCCACAGACTGAGTAAGGCTGAGTGGCTTTGGACAGGAGACTGGCTTGAAGAATAGGCCCTTTGGGCATTTATCTGCAGTGCTTAAATAAAAGCTTGTAACATCTGCATGGAGGAGACAGAGACCAAGGGGACACATGACTGAGAAACAGCGGTGTGCTTGTGGTTCAGCTGAGAAGAGGTACTCCTGACTGAATTGCTGTATCCCGGGTTGTTAATGATCTTGAATTCTACCCTATTAACTTCCCTAATGAATTTTATGAGTATTGTCTGTGAATTCTGTGTGGTCACTTCAATGGCTTATCTAGCCCAGCAGGGAAGTTGGTTGGTACCAGACTAGGGTAAAGATTGGCGAGTGGATGCATGTCTGACTTCCTTCCCATAGGCTGATTTTCCTCAATCCCTCTTGTGAGGCTGGGAGAGTCAGACATGACCCCAACGCCATTATGGTCAATATGATGCAGCAGGGCCTGACATACAGTGATCACTCAATAATACTAGTTCCCTTCCGACTTCTGTGATATAAACAGTTCAACCTTAAACAAAACACACAAAAGATACACAATTGATCCCATTCTCTATTCTTCCTTTTCCATACACCCATGGTTAAGAGTCCTACCACCAGTTAAAGAGTCAATAAAAACTGGAAGCTTTAGAAGAATTTTTAGGTTTAGAAGGGACAATCAAATAAATACAAATTAAAATGTACTTGTCCTTCTTGTGATTCAATAGTGAATAATTGCTATGAGGACTAACTGTGAGGGTCAGAAATGTAAAGGTAGATATTTTGTAATAAAAGGAGGGGACTGACTGCTTTTGCAGTCCAGGAGCAGAGGTCCTTGGGACCATCAAGTGAGAAGAGCAGAGTGTAGGACCCTACCCAGAGAAGCACTGACACCAGAAAAGGAGGCAGAGACGATGACATAGACAGATGTAGCGAGGACACTGGACTCAGGGAGGGAGAGGGGCTGTGTGCTGATGGCTGGGAGGCAGGCCTGTGGGGTGTACCCTTTGGAAGTTTGATGATGTATGGAGGGAATTGTAATCATTGCAATGAAACAAAATACGATAGGATGAATGTAAAACTGATGTTCTTCCATGTAAACCCACTAATTCACACACACACAAAAATGTACTTGTCTTATTTAAAATTGTTGTTGTTAGGGGCTGATGAGTCGGTACCTACTCATAGAGACGTTACGTAAAATAGAACGAAACACTGAGCCAACCTCACAATCATTGCTATGCTTGAGCCCACTGCTGCTGCCACTGTGCCAATCCATCTCATTGGAGGGGTCTTTCTCTTTTTTGCTGACCCTCCACTTTACCAAGCATGATACTCTTCTCCAGGGACTAGTCCCTCCTGATAATATGTCTAAAGTATGAGAGAGGAAGTCTGGCCATCCTGGCTTCTAAGGAGTAGTCTGGCTGTACTTCTTCCAATTTGGACTTGTTTATTCTTTTGGGTGTCCATGATGCTTTTAATATCTTCCTCCAACACCATAACTCAAATGTATAAATTCTTCTACGGTCTTCTTTATTATTTTACATTAACATATTAAAATGAAAATCATAATATTCAATACAAAGGAACCCTGGGTACACATTGGGCTGCTAGCCGACAGGTCAGCATTTCGAACCCACCAGCTGCTCCACAAGAATAAGATAAGGCTTTCTGCTGCATAAAGATTTACAGTCTCAGAAACCCCACAGAGCAGTTCTACTCTGCTATATAGGGTCTCAATGAGAGTCAGAATCAACTCATGGCAGTGGGTGGCTAGTAAATGAACACTATACAATATGCAGGCTAGTAAATGAACACTATACAATATGCACTGTTGTTGTTGTTGCCAAATACTGCGGAGTTGGTTTCAACTCATACCACCACTGCAGTTTCCAAAGCTGTAAATCTCTGCAGGAGCAGAGCCTTATCTTTCTCTCATGGAGCAGTTGATGGGCTTTAACTACCTAGCTGTGATTCACTGTCCAGTGTATAGCCTACAGAATCACCATGCTATTAAGAAACTTAGAAAGTGGATGGAACCTTTCAGAAGAGTAATTCAGTATCATGGCTCAAGAGCTTTGAAATGATACCATGTCTATCATTTGACATAGTCAGCTCCGCTTTAGGAAACTAGCCAAAGTAAATAATCTACAACGTGGGAAAAGAATTGTGTATACTTTTCATCACACTATTAATATGGGCAAAAATAGAAAATAATCTAAGTATTCAAAGATGAGGTATAATTAAGAGAATTTGTAGCACAGTGTATAATAAGGCATTAGAAATATTTACAAAAAGCTCTAAATACGTGAAAAAGTGCTTATAAAGTTAACTTAAAAAGAAAAACAACAACCTGTATATTCATGATTCTCATAAATACACCTTCAAGAAAATAAGCTAAACTGTTAACAGTGCTTGAATGGGTTTATAAATGACTTTTCCTTTCTTAAAATAGTTTCCATTTTCTAATTTTTCCAAAATGATTGTTTTTTACATAATACTTAGAACAGTACCTGACACATAATTATTGTTGTTGTTGTCAGGTGCCATCGAGTCAGCACCGACTTATAGCGACCTTCCGCACAGCAGAACGAAACAATGTCCAATCCAGGGCCAACCTCACTACTGTTGCCACACTTGAGTCCATCGATGCTGCCCCTTGGCCAATCCATCTCGTTGGGGCGTCTTCCTCTTTTTCTCTGACCTTCCATCTTACTAAACATGATGTCCTTCTCCAGCGACTGTTCCCTCCTGACAATATGTCCAAAGTATGAGAGACAAAGTTTGGCCATCTTGGCCTCTAAGGAGCACTCTGGCTGCACTTCTTCCAAAACAGATCTGTTGTTGTTAGGGGCCATCAAACCATCCCGACTCATAGTTCCAATTACAACAGGATGAAACACTACCCTGTCCTGCACCATCCTCAAAATTGTTATACTTGAGTCCCCTCTGGCTGCTATTGTGCCAATCTATCTTATTGGGGGGTCTACCTCGTTTTCGCTAATCCTCTACTTGCCCTTCTCCTATCTCATTTTCGCTAATCCTCATGATGCCCTTCTCCAGGGACTGGTCCCTCCTGATAACATGTCTGAAGTATGAGAGATGAAGTCTTGTCACCCTGGTTTCTAAGGAGCATTCTGGCTGTACTTCTTCCAACACAGATTCGTTTGTTCTTTTGGCAGTCCATGGTACTTTTAATATTCTCCTCCAACACCATAACTCAACTGCATCAATTCTTCTACAGTCTTCCTTATTCAATGTCCAATTTTTGCATGCATATGAGGTTACTGAAAATACCATGGCTTCAGTCAATCGCACTTTAGTCCTTAAACTGGTATTTTTGCTCTTTAACAAATTTAAAGAGGTCTTGTGCAACAGATGTATGAACACAGTATATCATTTTATTTACTTAACTCTTTATTGTGAATTGAGTGACAGTTTACAGATAATCAGTCCCACATTCATTTCACGTCATTACAATGATTGCAATCCACTCCATGTACCATCAATTAACAGTATTTATCTCTATTCACTTTATTTCTTGTCTCCCCCTACCTTTAACCAACACAGAATGTTTCATTTAGCAAGAATATCTTTTCTTCTTAACTTTTTATAATAGTGGTCTCATGCAATGTTTGTCCTTTAGTGATTGACTAATTTCACTCAGCATAATGTCCTCCAGGTACATCTATGTTGTGAGGTGTTGGGTAGATTCTCTGTTGTTCTTCAACGTTGAGTCATATTCCATGTGTATACCTACCAAAGTTTGTTTAACCATTCTGTTGATGGGCATTTAAGCTGTCCCCATTATTATGCAATTATGAAGTGTCACAATGAACATAAATGTGCATATATCTACTCATGTCACAGCTTTTATTTCTTGAGGCTATATACCAAGTAAAGGGATTACTGGATCATACAGTATTTCTATTTCCAACTTTTTGAGAAAGTACCATAATGTTTTCCATTGTGGTTGCACATTTTACAGTCCCATCAGCAGTACAGGAGGGTCCCAGTCTCTCCACACCCTTGCTAGCACTGGTGGTTTTCTATTTTATGGAACTTTGTTATTAATGCTGGAGTAAGATATCTTGTTGTTTTGATTTGCATTTCTCTAATGGCTAATGATCGTGAGCATTTCTTCATGTTTGTTGACCACCTGAATTTCTTCTTTGGTAAAGTATCTGCTCATGTCCTCTGTTCATTTTTAAATTGGATTGTCTTCTTTTGTTGAAGTGTTCTATAAATTTTGGAAAATATTCCTTTATCTGATATTAGCTGACAAGCATTTTTCCCAGTCTGTGGAATGAATCTCTTTTTAATCTTTTGGTGAAATACTATGATGCACATAGTATCTAATTTTTAGGTAGTCAAAGATCAACTGACCATTAGGTAGATAGATTTGCTTTTGGGCTCTCAATTCTGTTCCATTGATTTATATGTCTTTCATTGTACCAATACCAGGCTGTTTTGACTTTTGTAGATGTGCAGTAGGTTTTGAGGTTGGGAAGTGAGAGGCCTCCTACTTTGCTCTTCTTTTTGATTAATGTTTTGTTTATCCAGGGTCTCTTTCCTTTCCATATAAAGTTAGTGATGAGTTTTTCCATCTGTTTAAAGAATGATGTTGGAATCTGGATTGGGATAGCATTATATAAATATATAGGTTACTTTGGATAATGTAGATATTTTCACCACGCTATCTTCCGATCCATGAGCAATATACATTCCTTATTTTCTGCAGGTCTCCTTTGGTTTCTTACAGTAGCTTTTTGTAATTGTCTTTGTATACGTCTTTTGTTTCACTGGTTAGATTTATTCCCAAGTATTTCACCTTTTGTGTGCCTATTGTAAATGGTATTGTTTTCCTGATTTCTTTTCCAGCTCTCTCTTAATTAGTGTAAAGGAATCCAAATGATTTTTGTATGTTGATCTTAAACACTGCCATTTTGCAAAATCTATAGATGAATTATAATAATTTTCTTGCAGAGTCATTAGGATTTTCTAAGCAAAGGATCATATCGTCTGCAGATAAAGATTTTTACTTCTTTGCCAATTTGGATGCCTTTAATTTCTCTTTCTTGCCTTATATCTCTGGCTAAGACTCCAACACAATATTGAATGTTGTTGTTGTTGTTAAGTGCCATTAGATTCAGTTCTGACTCACAGGGAACCTCTATAGGACTTCCAAGCAGTGAGTGGTGCATTTGAACCACCAACTTTGTGGTCTGCTAATCCTACAGCACCATACCAGTGATGGACATTCTTGTCTGCTTTCTGTTGTCAAGGGAAATTATTTTACTTTCTCACCATAGAGTGATTTGGGCTGTTGGTTTTGTATATATGCCCTCAGTTATGTTAAGGAATTTCCCTTCTATTCCTATTTTGTTGTATGTTTTTATCAGAAATGAGTGTTGGATCTTGTCAAATGCCTTTTCTGCATCAACTGACATGATCATGTGATTGTTTTCCTTATGTGGTGAATTACATTGTTTCTCTAATACTGAACCATCCCTATGTACATGATATGAATCCCACTTGTTCATGAGGTATTGCTTTATTGACATGACTGATTTAAACAATGAAAACTAAAAAACACTGCTGAAACAGAATAAAGAAAACTTAAATAAATAGAAAGATGGTTCATGTTCATGAATTGAAAAACTTAATAATATTCAGAAGTCAATACTACCCAAGCAATCTACAGATTCAACACAATCCTGATAAAAATTTCAACAGCCTCTTGACAGAAATAGAAAAACCAATTCTCAATTTAATATGGAAATGGGAAGATGTCCTGAATAGGTGAAGAAATGTTTCCTGATTTTAGAATATACTATGCTAGGGTCCTGGTGTGGCGATGTAGGATAAGCACTGAACTGAACTGCTAACCACAAGGTCAGAGGTCCAAATCCATTGATCACTACTAGAAAACCTTATAGGGTCACTATGAACTAACTCAATGGCTTTTAACAACAATCACAAGATACAGCTAAAGTAATCAAAACAGCCTTGTACTAGTATTAACAATAGAAATCTCATAAAGCAATGGAACAGAATTGAGAGTCCAAAAACAAACCCACACATCCATGATCAACTGATTTTTGACAAGTGTACTATGTCCATTCAATGGGGAAAGAAGGTTTGGAGATTTAGGGTCATGAATGTACATATGCTGAAAAACAAAATAGGATCCAAATTCAAAAATGGTTAACGCCTTAATTGTATAAACTAAAATCATAAAATTCTTAGAAGAACAGGCAGGGACAATGTCAGGTCTAGCTTTCAAAAATGGATTCTATAATATAGCAAAAGTACAAGCAGTAGAAGACAAAATAAATAAGTGGGCCCTCAGAAAAATTAAAAATGTTTGTTCATTAGAAGACTTTACCAAAAAAGTGAAAAGGCAGCTCTAACTGGGCGAATATCTTAGGACCAATATATCCTACAAGAACCTTATAGCCAAAAAACATATAAAACTTCAACAACTTACCAACAAAAGACAAATAACCCAATCATAAAATGGGCAAAAGACTTGAGTAGATATTTAACCAAATAGGGTATTCAAATTCAAACAGAAGATACCCAACTGTCATTAGCCTTCAGAGAGATTCAAATCAAAACCACAAGATATCATTTCACTTCTATTAGAATAAACAAGATAAGATACGCAAAATCCAGAAAATAACAAGTGTTGGAGAGGATGTGGGAAAATAAGAATCATTACCCATTGCGGGTAGGGATGCAAAATGATACAGCCATTGTGAAAGATGGTTTGGAGGTTCTTTAGTAACTAAAAATAGAAGTAGCATGCTGTTATTATTGTTCGGTGCCTTTGAGTCAGTTCTGACTTATAGCGATCTTATGCACAACAGAACCGACTCGACAGCACTTAACAACAACAACATGCACAACAAAATGAAAGACTGCAACATCCTGCACCATCCTCACAATTATTGTTAAGCACGAGTCCATTGTTGTTGTTGCTGCTGCTGCATCAATCCATCTTGTTGGAGATCTTCCTCTTTTTCAAAAACTATCCACTTTACCAAGCATGATGTCCTTCTCCAAGGACTGGCCCCTCCTGATAGCATACTCAAAGTATGAGAGATGAAGTCTCACCATCCTGACTTCTAAAGAGCATTCTGTCTGGACTTCTTCCAAGATGGATTGGTATGTTCTTCTGGCAGTTCACAGTACTTTTAATATTCTCCGACACCATAATTCAGATGCACTGACTCTTCTCGAGTCAATGTACAACTTCACTGTACAACTTTCACATGCGTAGGAGGTGACTGAAAATACCATGGCCTGGGTTAGATGCACCTTAGTCCTCAAACAGACATTCTTGCTGTTGAACACTTTAAAGAGGTCTTGTGCAGCAGATCTGCAAATCAAGTGAAATCGTTTGATTTCTGGACTGCTGCATTCAGGAGTGTTAACTGTGGATCCAAGCAGAATGAAGTCTTTGACAACTTCAATCTTTTCTAGTTCAGTTGTAAAGAATTTTGTTTTCCTTACACTGAGGTGCAATCCATACTGAAGACTGTATTCTTTGATTTTCATCAGTAAGTGCTTCAAAGTCTCTTCATTTTGAGCAAGCAAGGTTGTTTATATGCATATTGCACGTTGTGTTGCAAATATCATCGCTCAGATTAAGTGCCCTTAGCCTCATTTCCATTATATACCAGACATGGGTATTGGTAGGATGGGCATGGACAGAGACGTACCTTGTATTTTTAATAATAAGCTAAGTGATTCTTCCTCCACAATGTTCCAGCTACCTCTGTATCCAATTAAACAAAACAAATGTTGAGGCTATACAATGAAAAATTAAATAAATACTTCTCATCTAATCTTACCTAAGCAGTAATTCTCTGAGTTTCCCGAAAATGTCTTTACTTTGAAAACGCAGAAAAATCAGTGCTTGAATTATCTTCAATAAGTCTAGTGGTTTATAACTATCCAAGTGTTTATACACAACTGAAGCAATTCTAAAAAAGAATAATAAAATACATATTATAACCAATTCACTCATTTATGATTATTAGACATGTACTGAGGAGCTTTTGCTAACAATATTCTATGTACTAGAGAAAGAGCAATAAATAAAATGATTAAATAAATGTAAACTATTAAAATATAATGAGATAACAGCTATCAAGGACAAGTGAATGAAATAGGGTTCAAAATATGGCATTCTGATTTCAAGGGCACAACTGTGGTTTGAAACAATTTAGTTCACGTGGATGTTAACTGGTCTGCAGAAACTGTCCTTTTGCAAAGTAAGTTCCTTGTTCTATGCTTTCCATTTTCTTAGATTATGATGCTCTGTTTGGGTACAAGAGCAGCAAATGAAAGGAAAGATGCCAGTCATAATTTTTGTATCTCTATTTTTAAAAACAAGTTAGAAAATAATTAAGCAATAACTAGTGTTAAGAACTCACGTCTTTGCAAACAATGAGATTATAAAAATGAACCTTAATTTTTTTCTAAAAAGAAATAGATACATATAAATGACAACTCAAACTTAACACCATAAATTTAAGAAAAGGCTACTTTTTAATCAGGCGTGAATTTCTATTTTCCATATCTTCCATTGCTCCCAGCACTGCCAGGGCTTGTTGGCTGTTTAGCTCCTCTGACATCAACAACAGGGTTGATTCAAGTCTAAAAGCAAAGAAAGATTATGTATATACTGAAAAGCTGGTAATGAGAAAAAGAATTAAAAAGCAATCTAAAAAAACAAAAACAGTTGCACAGAAAACAGTAAACAAAAATTGAATTCAATATGTAATTCCAATGATCTCTGCATATAATCAAAGGATAATATAAAATATGAGTGGTTTCAAAATGTTTGTGGAAATGGAATTAAAAGATCATCGAATTTTCTATAAACCTCTTAATGTCTTCTCATATTATTTTTACAATAATATGTGAAATTTTCTTCAAGGCAATTAGGGCCTTAGTACAACCTATTTTAAAATGTTTTATCAGATAAAATGTTTTATTTAATAAGAGACTTTCAAACAACATAAGGTTCTGATATTTACAACAGACATACAATGATTTAATTAAAACTTTTAATACTTATTTAAGATATGATATTCTAAGAATGTCTTAAAATAATTGACCAGTAAGCCAATATGCTTATTTTACCTGCACAACAGAACACTTACACACTAAACTCGGTACATGGTGTCTCCATAGGATAAGCACTGGACTGTCAACCACAAGGTTGCCGGTTCAAGCCACCCAGATGCTCAAAGGGAGAAAGATAAAGCTTTCAGCTCCCACAAAGATTTACAGCCTCAGAAACCTTACATTATGAGTTGGAAACAACTTGATGATACTTAACATCAACAAAAACAAAACTCTTGCTATAATAAATGTCATTTAGAATTATTTAGAAAGTTGGTTCAAAACATAAGCAAGATAAAACTATCTTTCTATGCATCCTGAAGAACTCCATACCATTCTGTTCATCTACTCTTATCAAAGGTTTCAAACCCAGCTTTTCCCAGAGGCTTTTTCAACAACCATTTAGGTCTCCATTACTTCTCTGCCTGCCCATAGCAATTACTATGTCATTGATTTCAGTACTTAAAACTTATGTTCTAATATTTACATATTTGTATATTTCTGAAGCTCTAGTAGCACAGTGGAGTCCTGGTATGGCCCTGTGGGCTAATGCCTCTGACTGTAAAGTCGTTTGAACTGCAAGGTCATTGGTTCAAGCTCACCAACTGTACCATGGAAACCCTATACAGGGTCGCTATGGGTCAGAATCAACTTAACAGCACTTAACAACAACAGTGGCACAGTGGTTAAGTAGGTTTGGCTGCTAACCAAAAGGTCAGCAGCTCAACCCTACCAGGAAATCTGGAGGAGAAAGATGTGACAGTCTACTTCTATAAAGGTTTACAGCCTTGGAAACCTGATGGGACAGTCCTTGAGAATCGACTCAAAGGCAGTGATATATTATGTTCCTATCCTTCCAACTATAAAACTCCTTGAAGGCAGAGACACTGCTAAGTCCAACTTCTATACTGCCTTACTTAGCATAAGATTTTTAACAATATTTGCTGAAAAATTTTTTGAATGAGATTCCTAAGATTTTGATTTAATCATCTTGGTTCCATTTTAATATAGTCCTTTACAATCTTAAATTTCTTCATATAATTAAAAAAACTCTTAAAAAGAAAACTTTCAACAAAAACAGAGAGTAATCTTACAGTCCAGAAACAAAGGACCCTAGGAATATCAAGGGAGAAACACACAAGTGGAAGGTGGGGCCGTATCAATAGAAGCAGCGACACCAGAGATGGAGGCATAGATGAGGACATGGAGAGAAGGAGCAGCTGTGGACTCTAGACTCATGGAAAGAGAAAGACTGAGTGTTGGCAGCCAGGAGGTAGGCTTGCAGAATGTGTCCTTTGTTTGTTTAAATTATTATATATTTCTG
Organism: Chrysochloris asiatica; assembly: GCF_000296735.1. Taxonomy (NCBI): domain Eukaryota; kingdom Metazoa; phylum Chordata; class Mammalia; order Afrosoricida; family Chrysochloridae; genus Chrysochloris; species Chrysochloris asiatica. The sequence continues at coordinate 11,334,774 of NW_006408617.1, forward strand.
AGTGTTCTGTATACATCCCCCACCCCCACCAAAGAAAAGAGGGAATAGAAGCAAATACTGTTGAATGATGATGCATGGAGGAGATTGTAATCATTGCAATGAAACAATGGTGTAAAACCGATATTCTCCCATGTAAACTATCACTCAATTCATAATAAAAACTTAAAAAAAAGAAAGAAAGAAAGAAAACTTTCTTCATGGTATTTTTCTCCTAGACTCATTCTCTAATGATGCTTAATCCTCTATCACACAACTCCTGGAGCTCTTGCTTAGTAGTATGAACCTAGTAATCATATTTGATTGCTCATGCCTATTTGCTCATCTGGATACCCCAAAGATTTCTATCTATATCAGCATCTGGCTAAACTGGATACTTAAAAGATAGGAGCCAGATCAAATCCACTCAAAACTGGCATGGGAACTTATTCCAATTCATATAACAAATGCCTTTGATGATGAATGTGATGAAGACAACAAAGAGTAAAACGGTCTGAGTTCAAACCAAACCAAACTCACCCATCAAGTTGAGTCCAAGTTATGTAAAGAATACTAGAATTCTGAGTTTATGCCAGTGCATAAATACAGGTACAAGGTGTAGAAGTATACAATGAAAGTACTTCATGGCGTTCTCCCTCCTCCTCTCTCTGAGTTGCGAGCAACAGCGGGTTACTGGCCATCTTTTGATGCATACCTGTTACCACTGAGTGAATTTTAACACATGACAGCCCCGTGTGCATCAGAGTAGAACTGTGTTACATAGATCTTCATGGCTGTGAACTTTTGGAAGTAAATTACAGGGACTCTCTTAAATGGCACCTCTGAGTGGATTGGAATTACTACTGTTCAGCCCTACCCAGGGACTCCTTTTAAAGCACAATAAGCCAAGAGTTGAGATGCAAAACAGAGTAAGAACCAAGGAAGAAAACCGAAGAGGTTATCAAGTCTGATGGGGTGATTTTGAGCCTTTGTGAGCTGTAGGATAAGCACTGAACCACAAGGTGAGTGTGAACAACCAAGTCTCTAGTTCAAACCCACCAGTAACTCCTCAGACCCTATACTGGGTCGCTGTGAGTCAGAACCAATTTGATGGCACTTAACAACACCAGAACTTCCAGGACTCCTGGTGTGGTGCTGTAGAATCAGCACTGCACTGTGACCTACAAGATCAACAGTTCAAACCTACCAGCTCATCATCATCAGACCCTATAGAGTAAATATGAGTCAGAAACAACTCAACAGCACGTAACTACAGAATGTCAAGGAGTCCCGGTATAGCAGTGCAGGATTATGCATAGGACCACAAGGTTGGTTTGAACCACAAGACTGGTAGTTCAAACCTACCAGCTGCTCCTCAGAAATCCTAGACAGGGTCACTATGAGTCAGAACCTACAAAATGGCACTTAACAACACAACAGAACTTCAAGGAGACCTAACCACGAAGAGTCCATATAGCCCCAAAATAAAAGTTAAAATATTTTTAGCTGAACTTACTGTTCCTTTTCTTCAGGTACTGCCATGGGTCCCAGGGCAACAAACAATTTCACAAAGCTAGCAGGGTCATCATACAATGGAATCATTTCAGTTAGTTTCCTTTTGGCCATCCTAGAAAACTCAAAACTATGAAACTGTAGAGACTGATATAGACTAAGTATTTTACCGATGGAATCCAAATCAAGGTGATTCATATTGCTTAAAAATACTTTATTGCACTTTTCTAATAGTGGGTAATGACTATATTTAACATTCCGAAGAAACTGTACTATTCTTCTTGAAATGTTGACCTTGGAAGAATCTATAGTGTCAAAAAGAAGTTCTGTTTTGGTTACTAGCTTTTCTCGAAAATGTTGTGATATTAAAGAAGATGTGCTGACCATCAAGACAGACAAGGACCTGAAAAACAGAAAAAAAAAAAAAATTTTGTATTTATGAGTAATGACCCGATATGAAATTAAATTATTATCTATGGAAAGGAACTGGGAAAATATAACAGTTTTTATACTATGAAATTTTTCTTACAGAAACAGGGGGAACTTGAAATCAGATCATTGAAAAGATTGAAAAATGTAAAAACATAAGCTGACAGTTCCATTGTTTTGTATATTATTTTCCTATTATCACCTTTGGACAATTGTACTATGTGTATGCCTTTTCAATTCTGTATATTGCAATCAGTCAGATCACCTAGAAATTGAACCCTTTTAGACAAACTGTAGTGTAAAATTACTTGAGGTTTCATTCTGTTGATGAAACCATATGTTGGTAGAAAGTATTTTAGTGAAAATTGCCTAGAAATCACTTTAGGCCAAAAGCCCATGAATGTAGCGTATGTCACATTTTGTTTTTTTGTTTTTTAAGTAGAGTTTACTTTTTCACTTCTTTCGCTGTATGTTTATGATTTACTTTAAAAAAAATCTTAGCAAAATATCTCCTACTAATAAATGATTTCACATTTCTTAATGTTTTATGTCAGAGTAGTGGTGTTAATAAATGATGATGAACAAACTGAACACAAGATTGTTGTTGCTGTTAAGCACTGTCGAGTCAGTTCCAACTCACAGTGACCCTTTATAGGGCTTCCGAAGTTTACCATCTTCAAGGGAGCAGAAAGCCTCATCTTTCTCTAGTGGAGAGGCTGACAGGGACAAACTGCGTACCTTGTGGCTTATAGTTCATATCATATGGAGCCACTGCACTTGAGCCCAAGATAGCACTTAATCTTTCTTCACTCAACAAAGATTTAGGGACAATAAATCCATACATTCCCATTCACCAAGGCAGGTACCAAAATTAACAAGGTGTAATCCTTGCTCTCAATAGATTGCTCTTATAAAATACAAACATCATTAAACTATAAACACAAGAAAGCCCTTAGAATGATTGTTGTTAAATACCATCAAGTTGGTTCTGACTCACAGCAGCCCTTTATAGGGTTTCTGAGGCTTTAAATCTTCTGCAAAATTGAAAAGACATACTCACGTTACAAAACAATACACAAACCAAAGGAACTGCTAGCATATTTCTCTTCACATCTTTTTCAGTCTTTTCAATAAGACAAATAAATTTTCAAAAAAAACCACAACAATCCAATTATATAATACTTTGCATTTTCTAGGTACAATGTTTAATGCTATACTTATTAATATTAACAGATACACTAAAATTGTCATTTAGTTTAACCATCAACCTGATGAAATTAACTTTTTTAAATTGTATACATATATATTTGTAATTGCAGTTTGGAGTTAGGGAAATGTTCAAAAACTTCACTAGATTCTCAAAAGGGGTCTTATGAGGATTTTTGGAATTTTATGGAAAAAAATTATTGTAAAGTCATTTTTATTACTGTCTTCCCTTTTACAAGCTTTCTCACTTTCAAACAAGATTAAACAGTAAACAATGTTTAAAAAACTGTTACTTCTAAGCATGATTCTTTAGAAACAGAAAATTGAAACTCAAATCTTGGCTTCCCCTCTTCCTGGGCGACATTTCAGGCAATATACTTAACCTCAAGGAGCAAGAGTTTCTCCTGTGGAAAAAGGAGGTATGAATACTTATCTCTGAACAATGTTGTGGGGAGTTAAAACTACATTCATGGTTAGACTCATATTTTTGTCCTTCTTTTCATGCTAGATCACTGCTTTTATGTTCATCTCAGATCTTTTCCCGCGTTCAAAACCACCCACTTACGCCCTCCACTCTTACCAGTTTTTAATTAGCTATTGTTGTTTCTGACTCATAGTGACCATTTATAGGGTTTCCGAGGAGCGGCTAGTGAGTTTGAACCACTGTCCTTGAGGCTCAAACTAACCTTGCAGTCCAGTGCATTATCCTGCAGCGCCATACCAGGACTCCATTAATTAGCTATAGAATTCCTTGAACTGACTCGAACCACAACAATCAGCTCTAATACTCAGCTCTCTCTCCATCTTACTTCTAAAAAACCACTAATAAATAATGAAGTCACTATACCTTTGCTAAGATTACTGTCACTGTTCTAGTTTAAATCGTTTTCCTAGGTTCTCCTCCAATCTCAGTATTTTATGACATCAAAGATACTTTAAAAATACTATTTGTAGGATAATAAAAAGCCAAGTTAAAAAGATCACTGAAATTTACAAACATTGTTGTTGTTCCGTTCCTTGGAGTCGGTTCCGACTCATAGCAACC
>NW_006408617.1:11339881-11341329 GCF_000296735.1 Chrysochloris asiatica
CTACCAGCTGTTCCGCGGGAGAAAGATGAGGCTTTCTGCTCCCGTAAAGATTTACAGCCTTGGAAACCCTGTGCAGGGTCGCTATGAGTCGGAATCGACTCCACAGCACACAACAACAACAACAACAATAGCTCTTGGCACCATAGGATAAGTATTTGACCCCAAGGGCAGTTTGAATCACAAAGTCAGCTATGCAAATCACTAACTGCTCCTCAGAAACCCTATACAAGGTCACTGTGAGTTGGAACTGGCTAGACAGCATGTAACAACAACAACATCCCAAATTTATTCATCGAGGTACTCCAATCCTTACCAAAATGGAAGCAGATTTTTTTAATGGAAACTGACAAACTGATTCTGAAATTTATAAGGTAATGCAAAGGACCTACCATAACCAAAATGATACTGAAAACAAAAGATCAAGTAGGAAGATTTACACCATCCAACTTCAAAACTCAATTTGAAGCTACAACAATCAAGAATAAGTAGTTTTGGGGTTCCATCTGCAAAATGTGCCCTGAATGTGGTTACTTCTCTCCGTTATCATTGGAACCATTGAAGTCCAAGTCATGAGATTGTGAAAGTGGACTGGGAAGGAGGAAAGATTGGGAAGAGTCTCAGATTGTGCACTGCCAGCCAGAAGTGGTGGGGCTTTGTTCCACCACCACTATGCTCGTAGTGCCTGAACAGTGCAGGAACTGAAAGAAACTACAGCTGGAGGGTGCACTTCTTGAGGCAAGTTCTCTCTAGAAGGGAAATCTGGGCAGCACACTTCCACATCTAGCACAGTATCCATTGTATTTATTTGGTGTTATTAAGATAAAACTCATTACAACCTGTGAGCCATGTCTCTTTGTGAATAAGACTCTATTGGAACATATCCCCACAAAAAAAAAAAATAAAAATAAACAAGGGAGTTTAGTGAAAGGGTGGATTATTGGAATAGAAGACAAAGTCCATACATAGAGCTAAACATTTTATGGCTAAATGATTTTAGATGTGGGTGCCAAAGTAATTCAACTTGAAAAGGCTTGTTAACAACTTGTGTTGAAACAACTATGTATACATATGAAAAAGAAACCTTGACCTCTACCACATGCCATATATACAAATAAATTTGAGATAACTCATGCACTGAAACATAAAATCTAATCTATAAAGCTTCTAGAAGAACAGGTATCTTTGTGATCTTTCAGCAGGTAAAGATTTCTTTGAGAGGACATAGAAGGCAGTATTTGTGAAAGAGGAAACTGAAAACTTTTCCAAAGATACCATTAAGAAATGAATAGAAGAGAGACAGACTGGTGAGAATATTGACAACATATATCTGACAAAGGATTCATCATAGACTCTTACAACTCAGTAGTAGGACAAACTACAACTGTTAAAAATGGGCAAAAAACTTGAACACGTGCTTCAAAAAATAAGTCATACAAATGGTCATAAAC
>NW_006408617.1:11341961-11353864 GCF_000296735.1 Chrysochloris asiatica
ACAAATGTTGGCCAGGGTATGGAGTAGCCTGGGTTGTGGGAATGCAAAATAGTATAACTACTTTGAAAATTATGAGGCAGTTTCTTAAAATCAAACATTTATCTGTTATTGTTGTAGTCATATGCTGTAAGAAGGAAACACTGCCTGAATACTTGCCATCCTCACAATTGTTAGTTTGAGTCCATTGTTTTTGGCACTGTGTCAATCCATCTCCTTGTGGGGTCTTTCTCTCTTTTGCTGACCTTCCACTTTCCCAAACATCCTTCTCCAGAGACAGGTCCTTCCTGATAGCATGTCCAAAGTATGAGGGAATGAGTCTTACCAACCTCGCTACTGAGGAGCAGTCTAGCTGCACTTCTTTCAACACAGGTTTGTTTGTTCTTCAGGCAGTCCCTGATACTTTTAACATTCCTCTCCAACATGATAATTCAAATGCATAATTCTTCTGAGGTCTTCCTTATTCACTGTCCAACTTTCACATGCATATGAGGCTACTGAAAATACCATGACTTGGGTCAAGCCCACCTCATTCCTTAAACTGATCTTTAAAGCAGTCTTTTGCAGCAGAGTTGCCTTAGGCATTATGTCCTTTGATTTCCTGACTTGGCTCATGAGTGTTAATTGTGGATCCAAGTAGAATGAAGTCTTTGACAACTTCAATCTTTTCTCCATTTATCATGATGTTATTTATTAGTCCAGTTGTTAGGATTTTTGGTTTCTTTACATTGAGGTGCAATCCATACTGAAGGCTGTAATTTTTTATCTTTATCAGTAAGTATTTCAAGTCTTCTTTGCTACCAGAAAGCAAGGTTGTATCATCTGCATATTGCAGGGTATTAATGAGTCGTCCTCAGACATCAGATACCATGTTCGTCTTCATATAACCCATCTTATTTGATTATTTGTTCAAAGCATACAGATTGAGTAAAAGATACAACCCTGGCACACACCTGATTTTAAACCATTCAGTATTATCTTCAAACAACTGCCTCGTGGTCTATGTACAGGTTTCTTATGAGCACAATTAAGTGTTCTGGAATGCCCATTCTTTACAATGTTATCCATGATTTGTCATGATACATGCAGTCCAAAGTCTTTGCACAATCAATAAAGCACAAGTAAACACCATCCTGGTATTCAGCCAAGATCCATTTATAGTTTATAGCTTTATAGATTGATGTCAGCAATGATATCCCCTATTCGATGTCTTCTGAATCCAGCTGGAATTAATGGCAGTTCCCTGTTGATGTATTATCGCAATCATTTTTTAATTATTATCTTTAACAAAATTTTACTTGCATGCGATACTAATGATATTGCTGGATGATTTCCGCATTCCATTGAGTCACTTCTTTGGAAGGGACCTCTTCCAATCAGTTGGACGACAGGTAGCTGTCTTCCAAATGCTTGGCAAATACAAGTGAGCACCTCCAGTGCTGCATCAGTTTGTTGGAAGATTTCAATTTCTATTCTCTCTGTTCCCGGAGTCTTTTTTTTCACCAATACCTTCAGTGCAGCATGAACTTTTTGGTTCTTGATCATAGGCTACATCTTGAAGTGGTTGAACATCGACCATTTCTTTTAGTACAATTGATTGTGTATTTTTTCCATCTTCTTTTGAAGTTTTCTGCATCGTTCAATTATCCTGCCCATTGTTGTTGTTGTTAAGTGCTGTCGAGTCAGTTCCAACTGATAGAGACCCTGTATAGGATTTCCAAGGTGCAACTGGTGTTTGAACCACCAACCTTGCAGTTCAAACAGACCTTGAGGTCAAGTGCTCATCCTATGGTGCCACACTATGATGATTTTTTCAATACTTGAAGTTGAGGCTTGAATTTTCTTCAGTTCTTTCAGCTCAATAACTGCTGAGCATGTTCTCTTTTGGTTTTCTGACTCCTACTCTTTGCACATTTCCTTGAGCGTAGATTGTCTATGCTCAAAAGCAAGTTTCAGAGTTTCTTTTGACATCCATTTTGTCTTTTATTTCTTCCCTGTCTTTTTAATGACCTTTTGCTTTCTTCCTGTATGATGTTCTTGATGTTATCCCACAACTTTCCTGGTCTTTGGCCATTAGTGTCTAATGCATCAAATCTGTTCTTGACATTGTCTCTAGAAGTTCAGAGTCTTTGGTTGGTGCTGCAGGATAAGCACTGGATTGCTATCCCAATGGCTGGCAATTCAAGCTCAGTAGCCGCTCCTTGGAAATGCTACACAGGGTTACTATGAGTGAACTGACACAGCAGCACTTAACAACATATTAAAGGTTACATTTTGGCTCTTGTGGACTTGTTTTTATTTTCTTCAGCTTCAGCCTAAAGTTGCATATGAGCAGCAGATGGCGTGTTCCAGTCTGTTCCTGGCCTTGTTTTGGCTGATGGTATGGAGCTTTCCCACCTCCTCTGTCCACAGATGTAGTCAGTTTGATTCCTGTGTATTCTATCTAGTAAAGTCTATGTGTATAGTTGCTCTTTATGTTGTTTAAAAGAGGTATCTGTAACGAATAAGTAGCTGGTCTTGCAAAATGCTAACATGCCATTTCCAGCATCATTTATTTCTATCACCAACTACTGATTCTTCCTCTTTCTATCTAATTTTCATATTCCAATTGCCAAGGTAATTTTCAATGCACCTTGATTGCATGTTCAATCAATTTCAGACTGAAGAAGTTGGTGGTTGTTGTTGTTGTTGTTAAGTGTTGAGTCTATTCCAACCCAAAGTGACCCTGTATAGGGTTTCCAAAGAGCAGCTGGTAAGCTTGAACCGCCGACCTTGCAGTTCAAACGGCTTTGCAGTCTGGAGCATTAACCCATAAACCCATAGCGCCACACTAGGATCTGAAGAAGTTGGTAGAATTCTTCAATTTTATCATCACTGGCTTTAGTAGCTGGTGCATAAATTTGAATTAATAGTGATACAACTGTTCTTTATAAGCACATGGATATGATGCTATCACAAATGGTATGATAATTCAAGATAGATATTGAAGCATTATTTTGGATGATGAATGTGTTGCTGTTCAATCCCAACATAGAAAACCATGAGAGTCACATCCAAAATGGCCAACACCAGTCCATTTTAGCTCATTAATACCTAGGAAATCAATATATATTTCATTTCATTTTTGAGAATTTCCCAATTTTCATACATTCATATGCTGTACATTTCATATTCTCATTATTAATGATGTTTGCAGCTGTTTCTTCTTTGAGCTGTGTCCCATCAGCATATGAAGATTTCAAAAGCTTTGCTCCAATCCATCATCATGGTCAGTTCTACTTTTCCCCAGTTGTACTCTGAATGCCTTCCAATATGAGGGGCTTATCTTCCAGCACTATATCTGACAATGTTCCACTGCTAGTCATAAAGTTTTCATCTTCTGGCACCATATCTGACAATGTTCTGCTGCTAGTAATAAGATTTTCAATGGGTAATCATTCAAAAGTAAGAAGAGAAGAGATGTACCACATCTTTCCTTGGACCCAGCCAATTCTACGCTTAAGTATTTACCCAAGAAACAAATACATATGTCTACAAAAGGATTCCTGTTAGGATATTTGTTACAACTACCAAAAGCAAGAAGTAGTCCACATGTCCATTAGCAGGCTAACAGATAAACTAGTATAATTCCTACATGAAATACTATACTACTAAGTAACAAAAAGGAATAAACTACTGATGCATAAAGTCCGAAAATATGCGAGTGAAAGAAGCCAACTACTAAACAATGCAAATCATGATTCCATTTATATGAAGTTCTAGAGGAGGTAAAACTTATGTGGTACTATTGTTAAGTATATGGTTTCCAGGGAGCAGCTAGTGGGTTTGAACTGCTGACTTATAAGTCAGTAGTCTAGTGGATGTGAAGTAACAGAAATCAGAACAGTAGGTTGTCATAAAAACAGACCTAGGAAGAATTAACTGGGAAAGGGATAAGGGAACTTTCTTAGGGGATGGAAATATCCCCTGTCTTGATCTAAGCATATATATTTGTTAAAATGTATAAAACTCTACTCTTAAGATCTGGGATTTCATGATTGTAAATTAAGCCTTGGGCAGTCAGAGGTTAGCAATGACATACTGATTTTAAAAAAGGGAAAGATTGGGCTAGGAATAAAGTGAGATGGGAAAAAATGGGCAAGAAATTTTCAATCTAATTAAAGCACCATTCCAAAGTAATGTACTGAAAAATGCTGATCTGAAACACCAAAGAAAAGCATAGGACTGGGATGTGAAGGTTAAACATTGACAGTAAGTTATCTTTCCAGGCCCAAAACAAAATATCAAACAAAACACAAAAAACATTGCTTAGAAAATCAGAGATCTATCAAATGTTACTTTCAAAATCAGTCTTTTGACACACAATTTATACAATTATTTATTCTCATTTATGAATCTGAAAATAAAATATTCTTAGATGGAATAAAGAAATAATTACATACAGAACTTTGTGAATATTCAATCATAATCCTCAGGTTTACATCAATGTGTAATAACAATGTTGCTGTTGTTGTTAAGTGCTATAGTTCTGACTAATAGCGACCCTGCATAAGGTTTCCAAGGAGTAGTGGTGGGTTTGAACCACCAACCTTGTGGTTTGCAATCCAGTGCTCATCCTATAGCACCACACCAAGAATCCTAATAATTAACGTTGTTGCTAAGTGACATCAAGTCAGTTCCAAGGAGCAACTGGTGGGGTTGAAAAGTCAAACTTGCAGTTCAAATTAACATTGTAGTCCAGTGCATTATCCTGCAGCGCCACAATTACTGAGAAATTTCTATGCTCCACATATTTACTAGAAGGCAATTCTCTGTGGATTTTTCAAGTTTCTATACTTGTTGCAAGCAGGAAAACTCACTGCCTTTATTCAGAACTTACCTTTTTCAAAGAAGTCTGTATAACAACAGCTTAGGAAGATAGTGATAGTATCTACCTCTAAAAGCAAAAAGCAAACATGCTTAGTGCCTATTATAAAGGGTCTGGGTTCCCTACACTCAAGGTTTCACTCCTGGAACACAGAACACTATAAAAATTGGAACTCAGGGAACCAGGGGAAGAAAATGCTGATACTCTGACTACTGCTATTGCTATGAGAAATAAAGTCCTTTGTGTCTGACCTCAGCATTTCATGTCTTCTACAAGTATCTTTGAAAGTGAAGTAAGCTAACTAGTTAGCTTGCAAGTAAGGTAAAATCTAAGACTCTTCACAATTCTTAGCAATACTGTGTTAATGGCTTTATGTACCATATCTCTAACCCCCCATAGCAACACTGCTAAATAGGCATTACTACCCTCATTTTATAGATGAGGATACTGAATTTCTGACAGTCCTGGTGTGATGTTGTAGGATAAGCACTGGACTGTGAAATACAATGTCGGCAGTTCAAAGCCATCAGTGACTCCCTGAAAACCCTAGACAGGGTTGCTATGCATTGGAACCAACCCAATGGCACTTAATAACAATACTGAACTTCTGAGAGATTAAATAAATTAGCCTAGTCACACCACTGAGAAGTAACAGAAGTCAGCATCTTAAGTCCAGGATCTTTCTATTACAATACAAAGTCCCTAATTAATTACCTTAAATCCTGTATGGTTTCCAACTTCCTATTTACAATATCAGCTATTTTTCCCATTAGTGGACTAAATTGCAAATGTTGATCTGCTAGGCAAGAGGAAAATTTTGACAGCACAGTTATATCAAACCTATTAGAGAAATACACAAAAGATATCATTAGTATTTACTGCTACATAAAACACATAATCCACATTTATAAAATAAGAAGCAATAAAAAAAAGCTACTTACATACTGGTACAAAATTAAGTTTTTTCCAAAATGCTAGTACTATAATAAAACGTTAACACAATCTAACAGTTAAAAAGTCAGGTACTATAGAAAGATTTAAAAGGAAAATGTATACTCAAAATTATTTCAATCAATATCTATTCGTTTTTATGATAAGAAAACAATTTTAACTCAAGGACACATATTAACAATTAAAATAAACAATATTAAAACCTTGCAATTAAAAACTTCAGAATTTTTCTACAACAACAACAAAAAATCATCCAAATTCTTTAAAAGGTAAGCTGCAAGACAAAAGAAATGAAAGGGAAGTATTATAGATTTTTTTAACATTTTAACTCATTAAAACACAAGCATAAAAAAGTCCACAATAGCATTATTCATAATAACCAAACACCGTCAACAATCCAAATATTCACCAAAAGCACATAAGATAAATTATACATATTCAAACACTGGAATACACAGGGGCTTCCAAAAGTTCACAGAAAAATGAAATTCAAAGATACTGGAATTTTCCAAACTTTTTGAAAACCTCACATTACACAACATTAAAAAAAACTAAAACCCACTAAATCACACATCATGTATGTATTAAAACACACTGAGTGAATTAAACTAGACACAGAGCACATGTTGTCTAATTGTATTTCTATTAAAAAGAGTACTTGCCTTTCCAATCTCCTCCATGCTTCTATAACTAGGGCTTCAACTAGAGGGTCATGGGCCTCAACAGCAAACCTCAAAAAAAGCAAGAGAAAACAGTCCCTCCATGAACAAATATTTGTAAATCATTAAAAACATATGTAGAGTTATAATGCAAAAGTAAACCTCAAATTATTTTGCCCTTACAGACTCAGTCCTTACTTCCAGGCTATTCCTATTTCAATATTCTGATTTCTTGGGATAGTCTAATAACTCTCATTCTTTTATCTGCTCATTTCAATGATCTCTACTGATGATGATAATAAAAATGCTCAATGATATATTTTGTGTTTAAAATACATGTAACATTTATTACTTCTTCTGATTATAAAAATTTTTATAGAAGAAATTTTTACAGGAACACTTTAATAGGGAAATAAAAATCATTTGTAATCCTGCTACCCCTGGTGCGGCACTGTGGATTAATGCACTGAAATGCAAGATTTGTTTTAACTTCAAGGGAGGTAGTTCAAGCTCACCAACCACTCCTCAGAAACTCTATACAGGGTTGGTATGAGTCAGAAGTGACTTGACAGCAATTAACAACTCATAAATAGCCGCCACAACCTTTTTGAAGCACTTCTTCCCAGTTCTTTTTTCGTTATAGAAATGAATTAAGTATATTTCTTTTACATTTTTGTATCCTGCCTGTTTGGTAGGTTAACATTACCGTGTGGGTACTTGTCCCCATCACAAATATTCTTCAAAATATAATCTTTAATGATTTTATGTTGTTGTTGCTAAGTGTTGCTGAGTCGATTCCAACTCACAGCAACCCTGTATAGAGTTTCTAAGGCTTTACATCTTCACGGGAGCAAAAAGTCTCACCTTTCTCCCACAGAGGGGCTGGCAGGTTCTACCTTTGATCTTGTAGTTCTAAGTCCAATGTTTATAGTGTGGAGCCATTATATGAGTGAAATATCATTTAGTTAAACATTTACATGCCATTAGAATTTTAGATTTTCAATATCAACAATACTACGATGAAAAGCCATATACAGAAATTTTAAATGTATCCTGGATAACTTTCTTAAAATAAATCTTAGAAGCAAAATTACTAGGTCAATGCTATTTTTATAGGTCTTGATAAATATTGTGCTACCAGCATATAAGAATTTCAGTTCCATTGTACTCTAATCAATAATGAATATTTCAAATATGTTGTTGTTGTTAAGTGCTGTCGAGTCGGTTCCGACCCACAGCGACCCTGTACAGGGTTTTCGAGGCTGTAAATCTTATACTCATATAAAATTAACTTTTTGTCAATACTTAAATTTATCTGGGTTTTCCTTTGACAACAAGGAAGGACCCCTACGTTTTTTAAAATTTTCATATGCAAAACAATCCATGGAATATATGAAACACTATTATCAAATAAAAATAAATCAACAAAATAGTTCTTCCTTTTCTTTGTTTCTGAGAACTATTGGAATCAATCTAGTAAATTAGTAGTCCCCTATAAAGTACATCAGTCATCAATTTAATTATGGAAAACAGAAGGTCAACATAGACACAATTTACTATTCTGCTGATTGTTATAAGACTAAACTGAAACCTAATTGTTTACTAATTTTATCCTCATTTTCTTTAGCCAACTACATTTCTGTACAATTTTATAATCCAATTACATATAGTTGATGTTAATACTTTCTATTTTCACGAGTAATTATATTTGTTTATTAAATTATAATGCTACAAATTGGTTGTTGTTGTTAAGTGCCATCAAGTTGGTTCCAACTCACAGCAACCCTATATAGGATTTTCAAGGAACAGCTGGTGGGTTTGAACTGCTGACCTTGTGATTAATGGTCCAGTGCTTACCCTACAGTGTCACACCAGGCCTCAAAGAACATCCTCCAAACTTCTTTAAAATTATCAGGATTATCAATAAAATTTTATTGCTGGGAAGGGGAATCCATTTTTTATTTAACAGATTTTACTTTGAAATTTTTATGTGAATTCAGTGAAAGTTTACAGAGGGGATCATCAGTTTTACAATCAACAAATCATACATTTTGTTTCATCTCAATGACTACAATGTCCAGAATGTAACATCACTCATTCTACTTCCTCCCTTTGTTTCTTGTTTCCATTCCTCCTTTTCCCACCCTTTTGAATTTTATCCTAGGTAAATGCTGCCCTTTTGATATTTAATAGTTTACTATTCCATGGTAAACATCCATTACTGTAGAAAGATAACTTTCTACAGCTTGGTTGGAAATTGAGTCATGGGGGTGAGTTCAGTTCCAACTTGAAAGGTGACCAAGGACCACAGCCTTAGGGTTCCACCAATCTCTATCTGACCAGGAAATCTTGTCTTACAGAGATTTTTTTGAAAATTAAAATAGAAAAATAAACTATAAACATTTTCATAAAATCTAAAAGTAAGAATTACTTACTGTAGCATTATATACAACACTTCCACCAGGGTACTGTCATTCATTATTTCTAGTTTATCTGTAGTTAAATTACGAAGAGTAAGGAATTGGGGATGGTCTTTGACATAGTCAACATTTTTTAACAAGTTGATATTCTGCTTTTGAAATTTCCAAAGTATATTAAATGCATATCCCACTTGCTTTTCTGAAAGTGTTTCTTTGTTTCTTTCAATAAGATCAAATATTTGTTCTTCATTCGTACACTTATCCATCTGGCTAATTAACAGTTCACAACTTGAGGGTCGAAATTGAAATAGTCTCCAGAAGAATGGATATATAGCTTTTAAACGAAGCATATTTGTGATGAATAAGTTATCTTTTCATTTACATCACCAGTTTTCATAAACAAATAATACTGTTTGTAACTAGTTGTCAGGTGTAGCATACTGGTATAAAAATACGTGGTTTTCCTTCAAGTATTTTGCCTCCATTACGTTGACTCCAAATTCTTTTCCAGCATGCAGGTTCTGTAAAACGATTGATTTAACATGGTTACACTAATATAATTCACAATAAATTAATTCCAAAATTCCAATTAGAGTAACAAGTTTCTTCACATTCCCCAGAGACTTTTAGTCTGAACCAGATAGGTAGATTTGATATAAAATCATATGCCCCTGTCTTATATTTGACATAAAATCAAATGAAAATCATATTATCCAATACTTCTGCAAAATGCTACAATTTACAAAGGATCTTTTAAATACTTTAAATCATTAAATACTCTCAACTAACCTGACTGGTGTACTATCATTTCCATTTTACATATACAGAAACCCAGATTTAAAGAGGTTAAGAAACTGCTCTAGTACTAGTGAAACTGGAACTCCAAATTCTTTGCATTTTTCTAACTGAACAGCTCCACTGGTGTGGCTATAGCGCTGTGGGCTAATGTGTCAGACTGCAAAGTCATTCGAATTGCAAGTTTGGTGGTTCAAGCTCACCAGCTGCTCCCTGAAAACCCTACTATGCAGGGTTGCTATGGGTTGGAATTGACTCCATGGCACTTAACAACAACAACAACTATATCAACAAACCAACAGCAGTTATTCTATTAAAGAAATGCTGCTCAGATTTGGATCTGCCAAGCTGTCTGTTCACAAAGGAAAAACCATATTGACTATTTTGTGGCCATTATTACAGCATCCTGATTCAAGCTGACTTTGGTCACACACCAACACAAAAAGCCCTGTAACAAAGGGAGAAAGAGCCTCAAGAAATCATTCATCCACAATAGAAAGTGGAGTAAGTTCAATATTTAGAATAAAAAGGAGTTGCCAGCTCTGCCCCTAGTTGATTGACCTTGGATAGGTCACTTAACTAATGGAGGGTCTTTGGGACTATAAATGAGAGGCAGATTATCACTTGTTAACAAGTATAAACCAAAAACCCATTGCCATGGAGTTGATTCTGACTCATTAGCAGCCCTGTAGAACAGCTGTCCCATTGAGTTTCCAGTGCTGTGCTTTGGGTGTGGAGCTGTAGGATAAGCACTGGATTGCTAATTCCAAGGCTGGCGGTTCAAACCCACCAGCCGCTCCTTGGAAACCCTACACATGGTTGCTATGAGTCGGAAACGACTTGATCGCACTTAACAATCTTTACAAAGGCAGGTTACCACATCTGTCTTCTGCAGGGCGACTGGTGGGTTGAAACCGCCGACCTTTAGGTTAGCAGACATGCACTTAACCACGGTACCACCAGCACCAGGGTTCATAAACAAGGTTGTTGTTGTTGTTGTTAAGTGCCGTCGAGTCGGTTTCGACCCATAGCGACCCTGAATAGGGTTTCCGAGGCTGTAAATCTTTACGGGAGCAGATCGCCTCATCTTTCTCCCGCGGAGCAGCTGGTAGTTTCGAACTGCTGACCTTCCGGTTCGCAGCCCCATTCGTAACCACTACGCTACCAGAGGTTAGCGCACGGTAAACAAGGTTTGTTGTTGTGAAGTGCTTTCAAGTCAGTTCTGATCCATAGCGACTAGTGCACGGTAAAAGTGACGCGCTGTGCAAATTACAAGCATGCTCGCCAGGTACTCAGTGGCGCTCAATGAATGACTGAATAACCACGAGTCTCCTGGGTTTCCCACACCGCGAGGGAGCAGTCCAGCCCTCTTCCGCGGGGCGGATTTCCGCCAAGAACCCACCTCCAGGAAGGAGGCCTGGGTTTCTCAGCGGACCCGTGTCCAGACCGAAAAAAATTGCAATGTACTAAAAGAAAAACAGTTGCCGCTACCCCAGGTCTGACTTGCCAGGAAGAAGTACATCCTCTCCACGCCGGCAACTTCTCAAGAGGATCCCAGGGAAGGCTGGTTACGATAGTTCAATAGTCAAGTCTACACCCGGTCTACACGCGACAGGCTCCGATTCTCGTTCACCCTTCTTTTGCCAGGGCTTTCAGCCTCTCCTAAAGAGACATAACCTTTCCTCTGATGAAGTCTGTCCGCAAACCAGTAAAAAATGCCGAGCAAGGGCAGCACGCACGGAGGAAGGCGCGCACTACATATCCCAAAGGGCGTCGCGACGAGATCGGTGAAAAGACTCGCATACGTTTTAGGGGACTTATGGGAGTTGTAGTTCCTCATTGAAAAGATCTGTAGTTCAATACTTAGGCTGAACGGTAAAATTACTCCATCCATGCTTGGAGCCCACCAGGCACTCCGCGGGGAAAAAGACTGGGCTTTCTGCTCTCCCAAAGATTTACAGCCTCGGAATCGACTGGATGGCATCAACAACAAACTGGCTTTAGGCCAGTTTGTGATGGTCTAGTAATTGTATAATGTTGTTGTTGTTGTGCAGTGCCGTCAAGTCGGATCCGACCAATAGCGACCCTGTATAGTGTTTTGATATCTCTTTGATATCTCAAGCAGTAAAGTTTTGCTAAAGGTAATACAGAAATGGCTACAGTCATACATTGACAGAGAACTTCCAGAGGTTCAAGCTGGATTCAGAAGAGGCC
>NW_006408617.1:11354836-11363539 GCF_000296735.1 Chrysochloris asiatica
GAGGGTCAGAGAATAAGAGGAAGACCCCCAACAAGATGGATCGGCCAGGTGGCATCATTGATGGCGTCAAGTGTGGCAGCGGTGGTGGGGTTGGCCCAGGATCGGACATTGTTTCATTCTGCTGTGCATGGCGTCGCTATGAGTTGGTTCCAACTCGATGGCACCTGACAACAACAACATAGTGTTTCCGAGGAACAGCAGTCTGGCGCATTAACCCACAGCGCCACACCAGGACTCCAATTGTATAATACATAATAAAAATGAACTACTAGAAAAGTGAAATTAGAAAACGTAAACAAAGAAAAACATACATATGAATATTTTCTTAATATTTTCAACAGATACAAAATTACAAAATTTTATAAGTTCTTATAAAGTACCCAAGCTCCTTCTTTCAGTTTCAGCATTTAGAACTAACCAGTTCACAGACCACACCTCTTTTTAACAGCTTTACTGAATATAATTCACATACAATTCACCCATCTAAAGTGTACCATTCAATGGCATTTAGTATATTCACAGAGTTGTGGAATCATCACAATAAATTTCAGAAAACTCCATGCCTTTGAGCAGTCACTCCCTACCTCATCCCTCTCCCTCCACACCTTAAATCCTCCTGTTGTTAAATGCCACTAGGCAGTTCTGACCATAGCAGCCCTGTATAAAGTTTCCAAGGAGCAGTTAGTAAATTTGAACCACCAATCTTCTGGTTCCAGTGTTTATCCCACAGTGCCACCCTAGGACTCCTAAATCCCCCTGCTTTCTTACCCTGACCCCCCACCCCAAATAAACAAAACAAAGACTCATAGCAACCCTAAATAGGGTTTCCAAGACTGTAAATCTTTACAGATGCAGACATCTCATCTTTCTTCCAAGGAAACATTGATGGTTTTGAACCACCAGCCTTGTGGTTAGCAGTCCAATGCTATAGCACAACCAGGCATCCTCCATGCCTTTTATTGTTGTATCCTCAGTAGGTTCTGGCTCATAGCTACCCTGTACAGGGTTTCCTGAGGAGCAGCTGGTGGGTTAGAATTGCCCACCTTGGAGTTAGCAGTCCAGTGTTGGTCCTAGAGAATTACACCAGAGCTCCAGGATGGAAGCAGATGTTGGAGTCATGTGGCAGTGAGCCAAGGAATGGAGTCACCTGTAGATCTTCTGCAGTGTTCCTTAAACCTTTGCAGGACTCTAAGGCTCCTATATAGCAGGAGCAGCTGATGAATTGGAACTGCCAACCTGGCAGTAAGCTGCCCAGGGACCCAGGCTACCAAGGCTCCATGACTTAGGCAATGAGTATCACAGGTTATGCTTTAAGTAGCACTGATTTAGGCTGCTTGGGGCCAGGCCAAGGATGACTTTGTGGTATAGTGGTTGAACACTGGGCTGCTAACTGAAAGGTCTACAGTTTGAACCTGTAGGAGAATGACATGGCAGTCTGCTACTATAAAGATTTGCTGCATTGGGAACCCTACAAGGCATTTCAACTCCGCCTGTGGGGTCATTATGAGTTTGAATTCCACTCAATGGCAATGAGTTGAAAGCTTAGCCAATTGGTAGGAAATCTGAAGCTTAAAAATGGTCAGAATACACAGAATAAAAAGGGGTTTCAGAATAAACGTAGAAAAAAGCATAGGGATGGATAGAGCGTGCATTTGTGTTAGCACCCTCCAGTCAAATGCCACCAAGAACACACTTACAGTTAAAATTCAGTTTATTGACTGGAGGCAATGAAATAGAACCCCACAGGGGCTCAGTAAGAAGGTGTCCGGAAAAACTTATTATAATTTTAGTTTTGTTAAGTGACTTTGGTTTTGGTTTAAAGGTTTTGGTTAATGTGCCAGACTGCAAAGCTGTTTGAACTTCAAGGTTCAACAACAATAACATTAGTCAAGACAGGGGAATAGTTGATCGTGTTTCATGGTTTGGCCAATGTTTTTGTTTTTGTCTCAGATCAGACATGATTATAGAATAGTCTCATTGTTGTTTTGATCCTTCTGTCAGAAAGTAGCCTTGTCTGATGATTTTGCAAAGTGAAATCTTTGCTCTTTTAAAACTTTGGAGTTAAAAAACTTTGGATAAAAAAAAAGAGGGACTGTGTGCTGAAGAATTTGGGCGGGGTGGGGGGGCAAGCGTAGGTGGCGGGTTTATACGGTATACCCTTTGGTCTATTGATGATGCATGGAGGGGATTGGAACCATGGCATTGAAACGATATACGGTGGAATGAATGTAAAACTAAAGTTCTCTCATGTAAAATATCATATAATTCACAATAAAACATGAAAAAAAAAACTTTAAAAATGTTTTTTGAAGATTTGCCCAATACATCTTCTGCAAAACATCTCTTTAAAAATCATCATTTAATTTTTTTAATGTTTTATTGTGAATTATGTGATAGTTTACATGAAAGAACATTAGCTTTACATTCATCCTATCATATATCCTTTCATTTCCATGGTTACAATCCCCTCCATGCATCATCAACCAACCAAAGGGTTGCCCCACCTCCTGTCATCAGCACACAGTCCTTCTCCCTCTCTGGGTCTAGAGTCCTCAGCTGCTCCATCTCTCCACATCATCGTCTCTGCCTCCATCTCTGGTGTCACTGTTTCTCTAGGTAGGGCCCTGCTCTCTACTCTTCTCCCTTGATGGTTCCAGGAACCTCCGTTCCTGGACTGCAAAGTCAGTCCCCCCTCCTTTTGCTACAAAACATCCACTTTTATATTTCCAACCCTCACAGCCAGTCCTGATAACAATTATTCACCGTTGTACCACAAGGGACCTATCCCCATCTCCTTTGATCAGCCCTGCCCAGACAAATTGGATACTATTCAGTGCAAATTCTACCTTCCTCAGAGCTCTATATGGATCTAGGCTCCCTCTTGAAAGCTTGTAAGCCAGTCATTTCTTGCCTTTGTAGCCACCCATTTTGGACAGTCAATGTCCAAGTTGCCCATCCCTGTCTACTCTGTATGGAGGGAATGATCTTTGCTGTAAAGATTTGTTCCCTCTTTTGAGCTACTATCATTTGATTTCTCAACTGCTGCATCCATAGGCATTGATTGTAGATCCAAGTAAAGTAAAATCCTTGACAACTTCAATCTTTTCTCCATTTATCATGATATTACTTATTGGACCAGTTGTGAGGATTTCTGTTTTCTTTATGTTGAGGTATAATCCATACTGAAGGCTGTAATCGTTTATCTTCATCAGTAAGTGCTTCAAGTCCTCTTTGCTTTCAGCAAGGAAGATCGTGTCATCTGCATATCATATGTTGTTAATGAGTCTTCCCTCCAATCCTGATGCTGCATTCTTCTTCATACAGTCCAGCTATAAGTCGGAACCAACTCGATGTCACCTAACAATGATGACTAGTTTAATAACTTAATGATTTTACAAGGCGACAAAATAGATATATATATAAATATTACATGAAAACATACCAAGTGAATATAATTTGTGTGGCAGACATTGTTTATTGACAATCCAATAAACATGGCAAGCGTGCAAACTGTCTGGGTTCTAATCTGTCTCCACCACCTATAGCTATGTGACATTGGCAAATTGCTTAACATCTCAAGCCTCAGATCCTTAATATAGAATACCACTTCCTTATATAAAAAACAGGGATCATATTCGTAATAGTATCTTAACTTATAAAGTAATTTTGAGAGTTAACCAATGCAAGACATGCAGTTGTTATTTTTTAAAAATACCATCAGGTCAATTCCAACTCATAACAACCCTGTATAGGGTTTCCAAGGCTGTAATTCTTCACAGGAGCAGAAAGCCTCATCTTTCTCCAGCATAGTGGCTGATGGACTTGAACCATGGACCTTGTGGTTTACATGCAGTCTAGTTCTTATATAATATGGAGCCACTGCTATTATTTCTGGTGAGAATGTGACTGTTGTTACGTGCTGTTGAGTCGGTTTCAACTCATAGCAACCTTGCATAGGGTTTCCAAGGAGTGACTGGTGAGTTAGTTATGGTTAATTAGATGTAAAGGAACATAAAGGGGGTATGGGGTTATGGAAGGATAATCCCCTTCTGAATGAGTACTGGCTCTTCATCTTCTCTGTCTTTTTGCCTGGAACTTGTAAGTGCCATCTGTCAGTATAGCAGACACCATCAAATTATTAAAGGATAAGAATGAATGAAAGGACCCCAGCTCAACATCATAGAACCTTTGAAGAAAAACCAGAAGCATACTTTCCTCTGGAATCATGGTTTCTGAGAGAAGAGGAACCCTTTTTTAGCTTGGTCACTGTTAGTTAAACTTTCGTTACTTACAGCCTAGAACACTCATAACTCATATTTATTCACAATTCACATCTGAAAACAAAAGTAAGGTAAAAATTTAAACCCACGCCATAAAATTGTATTTTACCTAATGCTTTAAACCTTGTACACCTCAAGAGGAGTCCTGGTGTGGCACTGTAGGATAAGCACTGGGCCTCAAGGTTGGTTTGAACTGCAAGGTCGGAAACCCTAAACTGGGTTGTTATGTGTCAGAACTGACCTGATGGCACTTAACACAACACCACCTCAAGCGTCTATTACAAGGGATACCAAACAGTTAACAAAGACTGGCTTTTTATTTATTCTTACCAAATATCAGTACCCTTCAACCAAAGACTAAGGATTTATAGCTGAGTAAGTTGAATACATTACTTGTTGCAGCAAGGGAGTAAACTCTTGCTGCAACAAGTAATATACACTACTGTGTAGTGCACCATAGAATGGCTCTGTAAGAGAGCGTAAGAAAGAACCTACTATAGGATCTGGGTTTCGTCTAAGTAATATTGGGAAGGGTCTAAGAAAGCATAGGTTTGCTTTCATGTGGGTTTGTCAAAAAAAGGGGAAATTTCATGATTGGGCATCTTAATAACTTTTATTTATAGGAAGGGTAGAAACTCAAGTGAGGATAAAACTGAAATTGGTAAAGAAATAGTAATTACTCATTTAGCAAGAAAGTTAAGGTTAATGCTCAGTATTTTGTACTGCATGGTGACCCTGTGAGATTTCTTATGTCCAACAAGAGAACAATATGATTGAGCTGTGAGTGTATGATCAGTTTATAATAACACTGGGTCTTCATTATGAGCATCAGATCAGTTCCCAAATATCAGGGGATGCTTCCCCCCTCCCTTTGTCCCAAATTAATGGGAATCTTTTTTCTTCTCAAGTAATCTTATCAACAAAAACGTGTGTTTGGGCTAAAGTTAACTTTGGTAATATAGGAGTAATTATGACTGGATAATACACAATTCACAGGAAGACCTGTATTCTAGAACTCTATGTCAGCAAAAGTATTCCAGTACTTCTGCAGGTTTCAGAAAAAGCACTTGAAATGTTGGCAACAGATTGTGTTTACTGCCAACCAAGGATTTATTTTCAAATTCAAGATTGCCTTAGCTGTTCTTATCAAACTTTCTTAAATTTATGGTTGCTGTTCTTGACAGCTAGAAAAATATGTTGTTTAGACTCCACAATAGGTATGTATTGCTAACTAACAATTTATCTTAAGACTTAGGTCTTAACAAGAAACATTATTACCTCATAGTTTTTATAAACCAGGACTTCAAAAGCAGTTTGGATGGGTCATTCTGGTTCATGGTCTCTCATGAGGTTATAGTCAGTATATTGTCTAGATGGCTAGTTAATGATCTACAGACTTGACTAGGGTTGGAGGATTTGCTTCCAGGAGGCTGACTCATACACTTAAAAAGTTGGTGTTGGATGTTGGCAGGAGGCTTCAGTTCCTTGCTTAGTGTCCTTATGACAATATGACTGGTTTCCCAGAGCAAGTGAACCAAGAGTACAAGGTGGGAACAACAATGTTTTGTATAACTTGGACTCAGAAGTCACACACTGCCACTTTCACAATATCCAATTTGCAGCAGAGTTTAGCCCTATTCAATGTATGAAGGTTGATGAGTTGATGATCACCGGGGACTGTCTTGGAGACTGGCTATCACAGAAGCTAGAAAAATACCTGTTAACCATATTCTAAAAACTGCAAAGAGGATGACGGAAGAGGAAAAGGTGGCTATTAATATGAAGTCTCCTTTGACAAGCCTCTGTAAAAATGATATGGTTAGAAAGTAAAGAGAAAAAAGTGAAATGAAAAATACATATATTATGAATTAAATCAGTTTTACAATGTTTGTGAACCAAAAAAAAAAAGAGGATGAGCAAGAATGTATATAGTAAAGGCTAGTGCTAGAGATTAGAAGAAAGTGAGGGAATGCAAGTGGGCAAGAATAGCAAAACTACAGACAGACAGAAGGACAATTTGTTCTTAAATAATGAAGCAGTCACAATGGAATATACTAATTAATTAGTGTTACTGGTTTGAGCTACAAGATCAGTAGTTCAAACCCATCAGCCGCTCACTTCTTGGAAACCCTAGAGAGGGTCGCTGGAGTTGGAACTGATTCGATGGCACTTAACAACAACAACAATTAGAGTCCCAATAAAAACCCAAGGATAAATGGGAACTTAAGATAAAAATGAAGAAGGGAGGGGGAAAAAGCAAAAAGGAATACTAAATAAGGGTTTTTATATATTAGCATAAGAACAGAAAAGAGTATCATTGTATACCTCAGTAGAATAAATGGGAGGAGGGAAGGGAAAGTTATTACATTGGAAATCTCCATAGAATGTTTAAATTTATACAGTAGTTTAAATTACTGTGAAATATAGTTGATAACAATCATGAAGTTTTTTAAAGGTAAAAAAACACATTATTGGTTATACAGTAAAAATTGGATCAAAATAAAAGTTTTAATTTATCTATGAGTAAAAAGTAAATTATTTTTAGTTGCACAGTCTGCCTACCTTCCCTCTTTTGGTATCACACCCTACCTATTCTTCTTACCACAAGAACTGATACAACCTAATTATATGGCCAAATTAATACTTCATGCCCATGACCTCTTAGATGGGTAATGCTATCTGCTGTCTTAAAAATAAAAGCCACAAAACAATTACAATGTGAAAGAAGGTAAACACAGAGGAACAGAGATCTAGGTGTTGGGAAGGTCAGGTAGATTATTGGATAAAATAGACTGTCTTAAATGGAGGCTAGAACCAATGAAATATAAGGTAACCACAATGGGGTTGGGGTGGGGGGTTTACTTTGGGTGTTGGGGAGGGCAATACAAGAAGTGGGGAGGAGGCAGTAGAACAAGATAGATAGGGGAACACTGAGACAGGTTTGCATGGCCTAGTAGGACAGAGGTAAATAGTGATGCATACTCAACCTTGGAACAACAGGGCTCTGGGATACAGGGATCTAGGTATAGCTTGGACAGGGTAAATAATACTAAAATCCTTGACTGCCTTATGAATATTAGTTTCCCTTGCCTACTATTGTAAAATAGACACTTGAGTGGGATAGAAAGGAATGCTGGGAAACATGATTAGAGAAATTCTGTAAGCCCGCCTTCAGCCTATAACTGATTGGAATATCTAAAAGGGGTTCTACAACTTGCCCAGTGAAATAGGCCTCGTGCAAAGCCTTTACAGAGTATAGGACCCTAGGTGGAATCCTGAGTCCCATCTAGAACCTTATGAGGTGAGACATTCCCACTAGAAAGGACAAACAAACTGGAACAGCTACAGTGACAGAAGATACATCTTCATGATGAACCTGACATATACTCAGAGTGGTAGTTGCTCTAAATACCAGAGAGGGAAAGAGTCTTCTCATCAAGTATCAATGCTATCCCCTCTGAGCAACTTAGACATTGGCTATCTAAAATGAGGGGGCAATAAAGGCACGAAGGGACTGGCTTACAAGGTTTCAAGATGGAGTTTAGCTTAAGAGTATGTGGGAAAACAAAGAGTCCCCACTGAATAGTTATCATCTTGTCTAGATGGGTCTGGTGAAAAGAGATGGGGATAAGATTTGTAAGATTCAATGGTGAATAATTGTTATCATGACTAATCGTGACTGTTACAATTGTAAAGGTAGAAGTTTTATAACAAAAAAAGAGGAGTGGTTAATCTTACAGTCCAGGAACAGAGGACTCTAGGACCATCAAGAGAGGAACACACAAGCAGAATGCGGGACCTTATCCAGAGAAACAGCAGCGCCAGAGATGGAGGCAGAGATGGGGGCATGGAAAGGGGGAGTGGTTGAGGACTCTAGATTCACAGACTAAGAAGAGAAGGACTAAGAACTGGTGGCCAGGAGCAGACTTGCAGAATGTGCCCTTTGGAGATGTAAATTATTATATATGCTGAGTGGGGTTTTTTGGTTTGTTTTTAAAATGCTAAAGTGGATAGAGAGAAATACTGTTAACTGATGGTTCATAGAGGGGATTATAATCAATGTAATGAAACAATGTACATGATTTGTTGAATGTAAAACTGATGATATGCCCTGTAAACTTTTACTCAATCCACAATAAAAGCCTTAAATTAAAAAAAAAGAAAAGAAAAGCCAAATCAAAACAACATTGAGATAATAAAGCAAATATCAAAAAAGTTGAGGACAATAAATGCTGGCGGGGATGAGGAGAGACTGAGACGTTCCTGCATTGCTGGTGGGACTGCAAAATGGTCTAACCTCTCTGGAAAGCAATATGGCACTTCCTCAGAAGGTTGGAAATAGAAATACCTTATGACCCAGCAATTCCTCTACTTACTATTTACCCACAAGAAATAGGAGCCATAACATGAGTAGATATGTATA
>NW_006408617.1:11365314-11367299 GCF_000296735.1 Chrysochloris asiatica
GGGGGAGCAAGCTTGCAGGGTATATGCTTTGGTTGGTTGATGATGCATGGAGGGGACTGTAACCATGGCAATGAAAGGATATACGATAGGATGAATGTAAAACTAATGTTCTCCCATTTAAACTATCACATAATTCACAATAAAACTTTTAAAAAATAAATAAATAAAAGCCAAAATGTGAGGGGATTAATGCAGAATTATATTTCTCACTTCTGCTCAACACAATGTGGATATTACTGGTAAGTAGAGGACTTTTCTCCACACAGTCACTATAGGCTTCTTCCCTAATTCTTCAGGGTCTTAAAATCCACTGGCTCCAGCTGGCTGAAACAGAAAGTGAAGACAGAAGAAATAAACCAAAGCAAAAAAACCAAACCCATGACCATCTATTCGGACTCATAGCGACCCTATGAGTTTCCAAGACTGTAAATCTTTACAAGAGCAGACAGCCTTATCTTTCTCCCACTGAACACAAGTGGGCTTATAAACTGCTGAACATGCAGTTAGCAGTCAAATACCTAACCCACAGTGTTACCAGGGCTCCTTAGAGAAGATATTATATCCCTTCATTTGTCATTAATGACAACCATTCATCTATGTTTAGTTTGTTGTTGTTAAGTGTCATCAAGTCAGTTCTGACTTAAAGCAACCCTGCTTTGAGCAGCTGGTGAGTTGAACAGCCAACCTTGCAATTAGCAGCCCAGTGTTTATCCTATAGCACTACACCAGAGACAAGTGTCTTTACCTAGCTAGATGCAATGCCAACCTATGGGAATCCTATAGTGCAGAGTAGAACTGCCCCATAGGGTTTCCAATGCTGCTGTCTTTAGGAAAACAAACTGCCACATCTTTCTCCTGTTGAGCAGCTGCTAAGTTTGAACCACTGACCTTTCATTCAGCTGAGTACTTTAACCACTGTACCACTAGGGTGCCTTACCCCAACATTTCTTCTGGTTAAGTGCCGTGGAGTCAGTTCTGACCCTAGATAATATTTCTGAGGAGTGGCTGGTGGGTTGAACCACCAACCTTGCAGTCACCAATCCAGTGCTTATTGTACAGTACTACACCAGGATTCCAACATTTAGTGACTTACAATAACAATCTGTTGTTGTTAGGTGCCCTTGAGTATATTTTTGGCTCATAGTGACACCATGTGGCAGTGTAGAACGGCCCCATAGAAGCTTCTTGGTTATAATATTTATTGGAGCAGATTGCCAGATCTTTCTTACAGGAAATCATAAGATGGGTTGGAGCCACTAACTTTTCTCTTAATAGCACTTAACCATTCTGCCACGTCATCAATCAAACTTACTGCCATCAAGTTGATTCTGACTCGTAGTGGCCCTGTAAATCTTTCTTGTTGTTATTTGGCTCATAGAGACCCAGTATAGGAATTCCAAGAAGCAAATGATGGGTTTGAACCGATGACCTTGCAGTTGAAACTGACCTTTCAGCCCAGAGCTTATTTTAGTGTGCCATATCAGGAACAGAAAGCCTCCTCTTTCTCCATAAGAGCAGCTGGTGTGTTTGAACTGCCGACCTTGCTGTTAGCCATCCAGTGTTTATCCTATAGCCCCACCAGAACTCCTGATGTTGTTGTTAAGTGCCATTAATACTTTCCAACTCATAGTAACCCTATATATGGTTCCCAAGAGCAGCTGGCAGGTTTGAACCACCTGACCCTGCAGCCCAGAGCTTACCCTACAGTGCCAGACAGGACCTCTTAAAATAACTATTAACCCACAATGTCTCTGGGTCAACAATTGAGAAGTAGACTAGCTGAGTGGTTCTGACTCAGGGTGTTTCATATAGTTGTAGCAGCATGTCAGCAAGGATTCAGAAGAGGATGTGGAACAAGGGTTATAATTGCTGACATCAGATGGATATTGGACGAAAGCAGAGAATACCAGAAAGATGCTTACCTGTGTTTTATTGACTACACAAAGGATTTTGATTGTGTGGATCATAACAAGCTGTGGACAACA
>NW_006408617.1:11368049-11385497 GCF_000296735.1 Chrysochloris asiatica
TGCTCCATAGAAGCTAGGATAGCCAGATTTTGTCTCTCATACTTCAGATGTATTATCAGAAGGGACCAGTTCCTGGAGAAGGACTTCATGCTTTTTAAAGTGGAGGAACAGTGAAGAAGAGTGAGAGCCCCAGCGAGATGGATTGGCACAGTGACAGCACCAGTGGGCTCAAACATAGTAATGATTGTGAGGTTGGTGCAGAACCGAGCCATGTTTTGTTCTGTTATGCATAAGTTCATTATGAGTTGGTATTGACGCAAATGGCACTTAATAACAACAACAATATATATCTGATAAGGATTTAATATTCAGACTATATCAAGAACTACAACTCAAAAACAAAAAGAAAACCAACCCAATTTTTTAAATGGGCAAAGGACTTCAATAGACATTTCTCCAAAGATATAGAAATGGTTAATAAACACATTAAAAGATGTTCAGTGTAATTTTTGTTGTTCTGTCGAGTTGGTTCCAACTTATAGTGTTGTAGCAGCGTGAGTCAGAAAAAACTCAACTGGAAAATCTTAAAGAGCAAAGTTTATTGTTGGCAGCCAAAGAGTCAGATAAAGCCCAAATCACTCTGACCCCGAAGTGTGCAGGGCCCAGAACAGGGTTTTATACAAAAACACAGAGTGGTTAAAACAAACAGACTTGTCTTGTCACCTGGGGTGGAAAATTCCAGTAGACCCTTATCCTGTAAGTGGGAGTAAACCCACCAATATACCCTTATCCTGTTTGTGCAGATGGGCTGGTGTTTTTAGCCAAGTTCAGGTGTCCTTGGGTCATTCTGACCTTCGCAGCTTTTCTGTAAGAAGTTTATTTATTATTTTTCTATATGGTGAGATGGGGTGAGATGGGGCTGAAAGGACTTAACCGGATACCTAGTTTAACTGGGGGCTGTTAGTCATGCTATAACAATAGTGGAACCAACTCGACATAGAAATACAATGCTGTTTGTGATAAGATAACATCCATACCTCTACAAGCTTCCAGTTAATACCACTATTATTCAAATTTACACACCAACCACTAAAGTCAGTGAGGATGAAATTGAAGAATTCTACCAACTTCTTCAGTCTGAAATTGATCAAACATGCAATCAAGTAATTGATAATTACTGATGATTGGAATGCAAAGGTTGGAAACAAAGACAAAGGATCAGTAGTTAGAAAATATGGCCTTGTGATAGATATGATACTGGAGATCGCATGATAGAATTTTGCAAGACGAATGACTTCTTCACTGAAAATACCTTTTTTAAACAACATGAACGATAACTATACACATGGACCTCACCAGATAAAATATACAAAAATCAAATTGACTACATCTGTGGAAAGAGGAGGTGAGAGAGCTCCATATCATCAGCCAAAACAAGACCAGTGCAGACCATCAATTGTGCATATGAAAATTCAGGCTGAAGCTGAAGAAAATCAAAACAAGTCCAGGAGAGCCAAAATACGACCTTGAATATATCCTACCTGAATTTAGAGATCCTCTGAAGAGAAAATTTGATACATTATACACTAAAGAACAAATACCAGAAGAGTTGTGGTATGACATCAAGAATATCATACAGAAAGAAAGCAAAAGGTCACTAAGAAGAAAAGAAAGAAGGAAAAGACCAAAATGGATGTCAAAAGAGTCTCTAAAACTTGCTCTTCAGTATAGAGATGCTAAAGCAAATGGAAGAAATGAGGAGGTACAAGAGCTAAACAGAAAATTTCAAAGGTTAGCTCAAGAAGACAAAGTCAAATATTACAACAAAATATCCAAAGACCTGGAGTCAGAAAACCAAAAGGAAAGAACACGCTCAACACTTCTCAAAATGAGGGAAGTAAAGAAAAAATTCAAGCCTCAACTTGTGGTATGAAGGATTCTATGGATAAAATACTAAAAGATATAGAAAGCAGCAAAAGAAGATGGAAAGAATATACAGTCACTGCACCAAAAAGGGAGTCCTGGTGTGGTGCTATGGGCTAATGCATCAGACTGCAAAGTCGTTTGAACAGAAAGGTTGGTGGTTCAAGCTTACCAGCTGCTCCTTGGAAGCCCTGTACAGGGTCACATTGGGTCGGAATTGACTCGATGGCATTTAACAACAACAACAGTACCAAAAAGAAATGGTCTACATTCAACCATTTGAAGAGGTAGCGTATGACCAAGAGCCAATGATCCTGAAGGAAGAAGTCCAAGGTGCATTGAAGGCATTGACAAAGAATAAGGCACTGGGAATAGATGGAATCCAAAGAGAAGTCTTTCAACAAACTGCTGTGACACTGGAGGTACTAATTCATCTAAATTTGGAAGACAACTACCTGGACAACTGACTAGAAGAGATCTGTATTTGTGTCCATTCCAAAGAGAGGTGGCCCAAAGGAATGAGGAAATCATTGGACAATATCATTGATATCCTATGCAGCTGAAATCAATTCAATGGCACATAACAATAACAACATAGCGACCATGTATAGACTTTCTGAGGTAGACTTGAGCTTTCAACCTTGTGGTTAGCAGTCCAGTGCTTATCCTACAGTGCTGCATTGGGACTCAATGTTAATTAGTTCAAGGCAAATCAAAACCACAATGAGATACTATTTCGTGCCCACTACAATGGCTATGATCAGAAAAATGGAAAACAAATGTTGCTGCAAATGTGGGAAATTAGAACCTGTATGCATTGCTGATGCAAATGTAAAATGGTGCAACCTCTTTTGAAAAGTCTGGAGGTTCCTTAAAAAGCTAGATATAGAATTATCATGTTGTTGTTATTAAGTGCTAGGACTCCTAGAAATACCATGTGACCCAGCAATTGTACTCCTAGCTATGTACCCAAACAAATGGAAAGAGTACACTCAACAAGATACTTGAACACCAGTGCTCATTTTTAACATTAGCCAAAATTTAGAAGCAACCTACGTGTCCATGGACAAATGAATAGATAAACTACCGTACCATACACCACACTCAAACCAAATCTACTGCTGTTGAATCGATTCTGACTCATAGAGATTCTGTAGGACAGTGTAGAACTGCTCTATAGGTTTTTCATAGTTGTAAATCTTTATGGACACAGACTGTTACATCTTTCTTCCAAGAGTAACCTTTGGTTAGCAGCGGAGCACTTTAATCAACAGGGCTACCAAGGCCCCTCATATCCATAAATGGAAAATTGTTGTTATTGTTAAGTATCACTGAGTCAGTTCCAACTCATAGTGACCCTATATAGGATTTCTAAGGAATGGCTGGAGGGTTTGAACTGCTGACCTTGACATTAGCAGTACAGTGCTTACCCTACAGCATCACACCAGGAGCATGATTATATCATTATAAATACCAAAGTTCAACATTACTTAACTGCCAAGCCACTGAGAATCATAGTCTAGCCAAGTTGACCCACAAGCTTAACCATCACAGCCAGTGTACCTCTCACCTCAGTGTTACGCCTAGAGGTACATCATTCCTACACAAAAAAAGTCAAAAATTAATATTTTTACTACTGTCATTTAAAAGGATCTCTGGTAGCGTCGTGGTTACAAGTCAGGCTGCCAACCTCATAGTCAGCAGTTCAAAACTACCAGCGGTACCGCGGGACAAAGATGAGGCATTCTGCTCCGGTAAAAATTTACAGCCTCGGAAACCCTGTTCAGGGTTGCTATGGGTTGGAACCGACTCAGCGGCACTTATCAACAATACACCTCTGGATGTTGCTGCTCTCCTGCAGTAAGTGCAAATGGCTTAAACAACGGTGTTGGCAGAAAAATCTACTTCTGGCTTATGACCGTCTAAGATTTTCTAATTTATCTTTGTTTAATTTTACTTCTAGGTAAAGTTGGTCAAACCCCTTATGTTCAACTGATGCTGATTATTATCCTGACATGTTGTTAAGTGCTTGTAAAGATTTACAGACTCCGAAACCCTACACAGGATAGCTATGAGTCGGAACCTATTCAATGGTACACAACCAATCAACCAACAAATCGGCTAGTTCCTTTAGAACACACTCAGGCCACATTCCCAGAAAGATTCCAAAATAGAATGAAGAGAAAGAGAGGGAAGGAGAGGAAGTAAGGAAAGAAATAGCAGCGGGTAATTATTTGTAACATAATACAAGTCCCTTTCCCAGGAAAATGTCATAAGGATGGACCATTCCCTGGAGAGGTAAATTCGGCGAAAAAGAGGAAGACCTCCGACAAGATGGATTGACACAGTGGCAGCAACATTGGGCTGAATAATTGTGAGGCTGGTGCAGGACAGGACAGTGTTTCATTCTTTTGTGTATAGTGCATAGAGTCCCTATGAGTAGGAAAGACGCAACGGCACCTAACAACAACAACAATACATTAAAATAAATAACGATGCATGTCCTATTTTCCCTAAAGGGCACTGGATTTGTATAGTCAAACACTTGCTTTAATATTAATGAGCAGTATATTTGGTGAGGAGACAATTATCCTCCCTGAGTTACATTTCTTAATCTGTTAAACAGATAACTTATAACATTGGGTTGCAGTGAAGATAACAACTAACAAACAAAATCTCTACAAAGAACATTAATGTCTTTTCTAAGCTCTTCCCTAGCCTTAAATAGCAGTTTGTTAATTTCAGTTTTTTAGCAATTGTGTTATAGTGTGAATTGAGCAAAACTGGAAGCTCTTTGGAGTGAGCTCTCTTCCCAATTCCCTGGGAGAGGATCAAGACGTATTTATTAAATGAAGCACTACATCTCACCGGTTACAAACGTTCCCAATAAACACACATAAAGCACACAAACTATGTCTTTAACAAGTACCCAAATCCTAGAAATTCAGGGTGGGCCTTGGTGACGCAAGCAAGGGAACGTCAGGGGGTAGTTCAATCAAGCCCTGATGTATTTCCGGCGCGACGCTTTCCCTCCACGCCGGGACTGGCCTGTGGGGGAGGGAGGCGGTTAGTAGACTTTAGCGCCTTTTCTGGCGGCGGTAGATTTGAAGCGCTTTAAAGGAAGGGACTTCAGGAAGAGGAAACTGTACCGGTGCAGGTAGGAGGCGTGTGGTTCTTGCTGTTTCGGTGGCATCCTTTGCAACAGTCCTGGGTACGCTAGAAGTCCGGGCCCAGGAAGAGGGCGGAGCTGGCGCGACAGGCCCGGCCGTGTTAACTGTCTTCCCTCGAGATATCGGAGCTGCCTGGACTCAGAGGGGTTCCCGAGGACTGCGGCGCTGGGTTTGCATCTGTTACAGCTGGAGAAGACTTCCAGCCGACTTCCCTAGGGTTGGGCCGCGTTCCTCCCCTAGCCAGCCCCCGCCCTCCCCACTCGGCGCACACCTCCTTTCCTGACGCATTTTGCCGCACAGGCTATAATATGGCGGCAGCGACGGCGGCCTGAGCTCTAGGCAGCCGGGGGAATTCTTGGTGCTTCAAAATCGTAAGAGCACTGTTGCTGGGTAGGTGGAAGGGTTGATGGGAGAGAAGGACGCTCAGCCTGACACCCTGTCAGGTTAGGAATGGATCGTGGCGAGAGAGGCACCTGAATCACAGGGGTTACGATTACTAAAGACAAGCTTTCTTCCTATTCCGACCTTTTCCTCTCAATAATAGCAACAACCGAGCATAGTTAAATGGCACAGGCCACAGTTCACTTGGTTAACGTTTTCTGAAAACTCAAGAGTCTTATTCCAGAAGTGTCGTAAATTCTCACCCACGTTCGGGGGAAACTGAGTGGCGCAGGCCTTTTAGGAAGAAACGGAAATTACTCTTTAAGAGGAAAGTGATGGATTCTGAGCTCCCTGTGCGTTAAGGGAAGTGTGTGATTTTGACCTCTCTTTGGTCTTTTGAGGTGAGCCCTGGTGGCGCAGTGGTTAAGTTTTCAGCTGTTAATTATTCGAACTCACTAGGCTCTGGCCCGCAGGAAGATGTGGCTGTCTACTTCCGTAAGGATTTACAGCCTTGGCAACCAGATGGGGCACTTTTACTGTCTTTACAGGGCCCCATGAGTTGGCACCTACTCAACACGAATGATATTTTGTCTTTTATGGAACTAAGTCAGTGGAAATGGAGAATTCCCCCGTCGTTTGGTTCATCGTATGAAAGCACCATTTTGTGCATTGATTTTAATTTTTTCACATATCACTATTTTCTGGGCAATACTAAGATTTTGCTGTAGTAATCACAACTATGTCGAAGATGCAACTAGATGTCTTCGAAATTTGTGTGTGTGGGAGGGTGTCTGATGTTAACTTTCAGTAGCTAAAACCAGATGTTTTAGCAATTATCAGTCGCTAATTGCTAGTTGATAAGATGATATTGAGGGTAGGGGACTATGTATTTTATCAGTTCTGAAATAAAGCTATGTTGTTGTGAAGGGCCGTGGAATCGATTCCGACTCATAGTGACCCTGTACAGGGTTTCCGAGGAGCAGATAGTGGGTTTGAACTGCCAACCTGCCAACCAGAAAAGCTTTAGATATGGCCCCTTGTTTCTATCAGGTTTTCTATACAGGAAAATGTGCCCATTTAGCAATCTCCCTGGCTCACCCTCCCCATTTATGTGTGTGTATGTGGAGTTCTGGTGTGGCGCTATGGGTTAATGAGCCAGACTGCAAAGCCGTTTGAACTGCAAGGTCGGCGTTTCAAGTTCACCAGCTGCTCCTCGAAAACCTTGTACAGGGTCGCTGTGAATCTGAATCGGCTCGATGGCACTTAACAGCAACATAATGTATAATATTAACTGCTTGTAATGAGATTATTTCTCTATCGAATTTACATACTTCTTTGTCTTAAACAGTGCATTGCATATTGTCAAAAGTTCTCTTTATTATTTGGGATTACTGGTGCTGTAAATACTAATGGGTCTTATCCTGTTGATTAATTTGAGATTATTGGTATTGTAAATACAAATGTGTCCTGTCTTGTTTCTGTGATTTTAAGGCTTCCTTTTTTTTTTTTCTTAATTTTTTTTATTGTGAATTATAAGGCTTGCTTTTTAAATTTTTTTGTTCTTCTAGGTAGTTGTTAGGGTTGCATTCCCCTTGTCAGTGGTGTGCAAGTATGCAGACTCCTAGGTTAGAAAATTTGTATTTGTTGTTGGCCCAACCAACTATCTGAGCTTCGAGTTCTGCGTTTGTAAATAGTTTTTGTTTCCAACTATGATTGGCACTAGGTTTGAAAAATATTCAGAGGTTTGTTAACATTGTGTGAGAAATAGGCTTTCAGGGAGAACTCTGAAGTTCTCCTATAAAGGAATTGAAGAGCACTTGACTTCTTAAAGGTCTTTGGGGGTTCTGGTGTGGGCACTGTAGGTTAAGTACTGGACTTGTAACTGTAAGGTGGGTGAAACCCACCAGCCAGCCATTCCTGGGAAACCCTGTACAGGCACCTTAAAGAGTTTGAATCAACTGAGGGCACTTAACAACCAAAGTCTTTATTTTTCAGTGCTTGTTATTGTAGTCTTGTGGTACCTGTGGCCTCTACTTAGGTCATTTATTTGCCTATTGATATTCTGCATATTGTAAACTGGGATTTACTTGGGGTTTTTTGGTCAGACCACATGCAAAAGGAAATTAGTAGCCATTCTTACTAGAAAGTTGAATAGTTTTGTTAGTTACCATGACAATATCTGCAATTCTTTCAGTAGTTACTCCTTTTAGGAAATACAAAAGATCCATTGTGGCACTGGTCTGCTAGCCATAAGGTCAACAGTTCAAATCCATCAGCTGCTTTGCTGGAGAAAGATGAGGCTTTCTGCTCCCAGAGAGATTTATAACCTTGGAAACCCTTTACAGGGTTGCTATGAGTTGGAATCAACTAAGTGACAGTGAGTTTATTTTTGTTTTATTTTAGGAAATACATACTTTTTTTTAACTTATTATTTAACTAATAAGGCAGTGGTGGGGGGTTATGTACCAGTGAAGTCATTTCCAACTCATAGCAACAGGAGCAGAAAGCCTTATCTGTCTCTCACAGAGCAACTGGTAGATTTGAATTAATGACCTGCTCTGGTAGCGTAGTGGTTACGAATCAGGCTGCGAACCACAAGATCAGCAGTTCGAAACTATCAGCTGTTCCCGCAGGAGAAAGATAGGCATTCTGCTCCCGTAAAGATTTACAGCCTCGGAAACCCTGTACAGGGTCGCTATGAGTCAGAACCGACTCCACGGCACATAACAACAACAACAATAGTTAGCAGCCCAACTTGTAATCCACTACACTACTAGGGATCCTTAGCTAATAGGGTAAGTAGTTAACAGAGTATAGTATGTTGTTTATTTTTAGTATTCTAATATAGTAAGGTGAGTTAAATTTAGTAATTCAGGTGATTTAAAGAGATTGTTGTAAATCTTTTTTCAACATTTTGGTATTGCACTTTGGTTATATTCGCATTCAGTTTCAGTTTTCATTTGATTTAAGTGTTAATAGTCTTGCCTTTGTTTCATGCACATGCATGTCGTGATTCTGTACCATGGAGTCAGTTCTGAATTATAGCCACCCTGTTTAGGGTTTCTGAGCCTGTAAATCTTTGAGATCAGAAAGCCTCATCTTTCATAGAGCAACTGGTCTATCCGAACTGCTGACTTAGCAGTTAGTAGCCCAGTTTGTAAAATCCACTACTCTACCAGGGCTCCTTATGCATATATGATGGGAGCTTCAAAAAGTTTATGGAAAAATGGAATCAAAAGATAATGGATACCAACAGAGAGTGAAGGAGTCTTCACATCAAATATCAATCCTATACCCTCTATATACAGAGTAGATAGGGATGGGCAGCTTAGACATTGGTTACCTAAAATGGGGGGGTGATAAAGACATGAAGTAACTGGCTTACAAGGTTTCAAGGGGGGAGTTTAAGAGTATGCGGGGGAAGATAGAGTCCCCACTGAAGAGTTTTCATCATGTTTAGGTGGATCTGGTAAAAAGAGATGGGGATAAGATTCTTATGATTCAGTAGTGAGTGATTGTCATCATAACTAATTGCAGCTGTCACATTGAAAAGGTAGAAGTTTTTTAACAAAAATGGGGAGTAGTTAATCTTACAGTCCAGAAACAGAGGACCCTAGGACCATAAAGGAAGAAGAGCACAAGCAGAATGTGGGACCCTAACCAGAGTAGCAGTGATAACAGAGATGGAGGCAGAGATGAGGCTATGGTGAGAGGGAGCAGCCAGGGGGCAGGTTTGCAGAATGTGCCCTTTGGTGGTTTAAATTATTATATGTTCCTGAGGTTTTTTGTTTTGTTTTGTTTTTTTAAAGAGCTAAAATGAATAGAGAGAACTGGAGGGGATTATAATATTGTAATGAAACAAATTTGTTGAATGTAAAAGTGATGATCTTCCCTATAAACTTTCACTCAAATCGCAATAAAAACTTAATAAAAAAGAACACGTATATATGTGGGCGCTTTAAAAAGTTTGTGGGGAATTGAAATGCAAAGAAAATGGAGTTTTTCTATGAACTTTTTGAACTCCCTAAGTATGTGTTTGCCATCAACATTGCCTTTAGTCCATGAAAAGGACCCAGCAGTGTAAACATCTTAAAGTCTTGTGGTAATTGCAGTCACTCTGCTGGACTGTACTGGTGCTGGTCATGTGCCGTGGAGTCCGTTCCGACTCATAGCGACCCTGCACAGGGTATCCAAGGCTGTAAATCTTTACGGGAGCAGAATGCCTCATCTTTCTCCTGCGGAACAGCTGGTGGTTTCCAACTGATGATGACCTTGCGGTTTGTAGCCCGATTCATAACCTCTGCTCTACAGTAGGAACAAAAAATGAATCAATCTTTAGGACCAAAATTAAAGTTAGGAACTGAATTTAAAGACAGAAAATTCAAGGTCTTTGTCTTGGGTGAGGAAAAAAAAGATAATGTAATTTTTCCATGAACTTTTTGAACCTCTATTGTATAGTGTCCATAAGAACTCAGTTTATTTTTGTAAGGGGAAACTTTGATTTTGAAATTTACTGTAGTCAGGATTAAGGAGCTCTGGTAGCGTAGTGTTTATGAATTGGGCTGCTAACCTCAGGGTCAGCAGTTCTAAACTACCAGCTGTTCTACGGGAGAAAGATGAGGCTTTCTGCTCCCATAAAGATGTACAGCCTTGGAAACCCTGTACAGGGTCACTATTAGTCAGAACCGACTCCACTGCACATAACAATATAGTCAGAATTATAATAGAAAACTGCTATCACTGGGATTTTGTACTTTTTAGAAATAGGAGAGTGTGTTCATTTTGTTTTAGTTTGAGTAGTGGCATAAAATGATTGCCAGCTTCTTATGAAACATTAGTTAATTGCCTTTGACTTGCCCTCTGACTCATGGTGACTCTGTATCCAATGGGATCCAGTTGTTGGGATTCAAAGTATACCATTGGTTAGTTTTTCAGAAGTGGTTCATCAGTCCTTTTTTCCCAGTCTGTCTTAGTCTGGAAGCTTCACTGAAACCTCTTCACTATAATAAACGTGCAAGCCTCCAGTGATGGTTGAGAATGCACTGGGTGGATTGATTGGGACTCTAAAACAGGCATCATGCACAGAAAATGAGAATTCTACCACTGAATTTAGCTACATATATTTGATTATAAGAAGTATGGTGCTATGGGATAGTGCACTGGACCTCAAGGTAGGTTTGAACTCCAAGGTCTGCTTTTCAGATTTATCAGCTGTTCCTTGGAAATCCTATACAGGATCATTAATGACTCAAACCTGACTCGATGGAACTTAACAAATTTCCTTATAAACATCAGTTTTCAATATTAAAATGACTTATTTTTAAAATGAATGAAGCTACTGTGTGGTTAATTATGTATAAACTGAAGCATAAAGCATTCATAACTAAACCTGATGTGGTGCTGTAGGATAAGCACTGGACTGCAAGATTGGTTTGAATCACAAGGATTGCAGTTCAAACCCACTAGCTGCTCCTCAAAAACCCTACCCTATACCATAGGGTCGCTATGAATTGGAACTAATTCAAAGGCACTTAACAACATAGTGGTCATAGAGAAGCCATGGTGGTACAGGGGTTAAGCACTTGACTGCTAATTTAAGATTGGCACTTTGAACCTACCAGCTACTCCATGAAAGATATAATCTGCTTTAATAAACACTGCAGCCTTAAAAAACTCATGCAGAAATTTTGTCCTATGGGACCATTTTGAGTAGGAGTCTACTTGACAAGCATCCAACATAGTGTTCAAACAGTGAAAACAGCATACAACATAGTGGTCAAGTAGTAGAAAGTAAAGTGAAGAAATGTGTGCACCAGGGTTGTATTCTTTCACAATACCAATTCAGTCTGTGTGCTAAACAAATAATCTGAAAAGCTGGATTATATGACGAAAAACGTGGCATCAGGGTTGGAGGAAGACTCATTAACAACCTGCAATACGCAGATGATACAACCTTGCTTGCTGAAAGGGAAGAGGACTTAAAATACTTAGACCAAAGCCTTCGTTATGGACTGCACCTCAATATAAAGAAAACAGAAACCCTCACCACTGGACCAATAAATAACATCAAGATGAATGCAGAAAAGACTGAAGTTGTCAAAGACTTCATGTTGCTTAGGTCAACCATCCACACTCAGGGAAGCAGTAGTCAGGAAATCAAATGGCATACTGCATTAGGCAAATTTGCTGCACAAGACCTTTTTATGGTGTTCATTAGCAAAGATGTCAATAAAGTGTACCTGACCCAAGCCATGGTATTTTCAGTAGTCTTATATGCATGTGAAAGTTAGACAATGAATAAAGAAGACTGTAGAAGAATGGATGCATTTGATTTGAGTTATGGTGTTGGAGTAGAATATTCAAAGGACCGTAGACTGCCAAAAGAACAAAC
Source organism: Chrysochloris asiatica (assembly GCF_000296735.1). Classification (NCBI taxonomy): domain Eukaryota; kingdom Metazoa; phylum Chordata; class Mammalia; order Afrosoricida; family Chrysochloridae; genus Chrysochloris; species Chrysochloris asiatica. The sequence continues at coordinate 11,379,855 of NW_006408617.1, forward strand.
AAATCTCTGTTGGAAGAAGTACAACCAGATTGCTCCTTGGAAGCTAAGATGGCCAGACTTTTTCTCTCATACATATTATCAGGAGGGACTGGTCCCTGGAGAAAGACATCGTGTTATGTACCAAATGGGAAGGTCAGCAAAAAAAGAGGAAGACCCCTAACAAGATGGATTGGCACAGTAGAGTGGCAACGGACTCAAGTTTACCAAGGATTGTTGGGAAGGCACAGGACCAGAGGCAGTGTTTCATTCTGTTGTGTATGAAGTCGCTATGAGTTGGAACCAACTTGATGGCACCTAACAACAAACAGTTGACCACTAGATTGCTAATGGAAAGGTGATGAATTCAAACTCACATTGAGGTACATTGACAGATCTGGCAATCTGCTTCTGAAAGGTCAGCCTTGAAAACCCTGTGGAACATTCTACTTTGCATACATGCAGTTGCTGTAGTTGGAATTTACTCAATAGCAATGGACAACAAGCTAGTTTCTGCAGCGAAATTGTTTTGTTGTTGTCAGGTTCCATTCAGTCAGTTCTGATTCATAGCAACTCTTTGTACAAGGGAGCTTCAAAAAGTTCTTGGGAAAATTCCATTATCTTTCAGTTTGATTTTTCAAAAAAATTCTTTGGAGGCCCCTCGCTCCCCCCCCCACACCTTGTATAATAGAAGGAAAAACTGTTCCTGTATTATTGTTGCTAAGTGCCATCAAGTCAGTTCTGACTCGTAGTGACCCTGTATAGGGTTCCCAAGGAGCAGCTGGTGATCTTGAATTGCCGATCTTGCTGTTCCAATGGACCTTGCAGTCCAGCTCATAATCCACAGTGCCACACCAGTACTCTGTCTGGTTTTGTACCATCCTCAGAGTCATTGACATGTTTGAGTTCATTGTCAGTCCACCTCATCAATGTCTTTCTGTTTTTCACTGACCTAACACGATTAAGTACAGAAGAGGAAATCTTGCCATCCTCGCTTCTAAGGAGCATTCTGGTTGTCCATCTTCCAAGACAGACTTGTTTGTTGTTCTGATGTTGTTTGTTGTTGTTAAGTGCCATTGAGTCAGTTCTGACCCGTAGCGACTCTGTATAGGGTTTCTGAGGAGCAGCTGGTGAGCCTGAACCACCGACCTTGCAGTTCAAACGACTGCAGTCCAGTGTGTTAGCCCACAGCGCTACACCAGAACTCCTAGTCCATATTATATTTTATATTTTTCTGACAATACCATAATTAAAATGCATCAGTTCTTCAATCTTCCTTAATCATTGTTAGCTTTCCCATGCATATGAGGCTGTTGAAAATACTTTGGCTTATGTCAGTCCTGCCTTGTACCTTAAAAATAACTTTTTCGCTTTTTAACTCTTTAAAAGTTTTTTTTTGCAGTTGATTTGTACAATGTAATGCATTGGATTTCTTCATTGCTGCTTCCATTGATTGTGGATTCAAGTAAAATGAAATCCTTATTTTTGCATTCATTGTATTTCTTTTTGATCCAGTTGTGAGGATGTTGTTTGCTTATTGGTCCAGTTATGAGGATTTTAGTTTTGTGTTAAGGTGTATCAGTAATACATCATCAAGTCCTTTGCTGCTATTTGAAATTCTGCTGACACCGCTTCCTATGTCACTGTAACACTCAAGCCACCACAGTATGACATGAGTGGTGGAGTGAAGTTGTTGTGGGCACTAAACCAGAAAACTTGCTTTTTTTCACTTGGGACCTTTAACCAGTGAATGCAACTCTCTATTCCTCTTGATCTTAATCTATAAAATCAGAAAATTGGACCAGCTTGTTACTGAAGTTACTCAGCAATCATTCAGTATGTAGGGAATATTGTTGTCAAGTGTCATCTAGTTGGTTCTGACTCCTAGCAACCCTATACAGTTCCAATGAGAAGCTGGTGAGTTTGATGCACCAATCCTTGTGATTATCCTACAGTGCCATACCAGGACTGGATTGAATAATATCGGGCTAGCCAGAATGATAGAGTCCTCATGTGGCACTGTGGGTTAATACACTGGACTGCAAGGTTATTTGAACTGCAAGATCAGTGGTTCAAGCTCACCAGCTGCTCCTAGGAAACCCTATACAGGGTCACTATGAGTTGGAACTGACTGAACGGCACTTAACAATGACAACAAGCTAGAATGGTAGAATGCCATAGATAAGTCTTTGAAGACAGAATAAATTTATCATTATGAGAGTTTAAAGACAGAAGTACAATATTAGAGTATTAGCAAGTACCTTCTAGTTAGTATTTGCTTTTTTGATTAGGACCAGAGGAGCTCTGGTAGCGTAGTCGTTACGAATCGGGCTGCGAACCTTACGGTCAGCGGTTCGAAACTACCAGCTGCTCCGCCGGAGAAAGATGAGGCTTTCTACTCCCGTAAAGATTTACACCCTCGGAAACCCTGTACAGGGTCGCTATGGGTCGGAACCGACTCGATGGCACTTAACAACAACAACAACATGCTGTCAAGTCAAATTTCATTTCATAACAGTGCCATGTGACAGTAGAATAGAGTTTTCTAGGCTGGAATCTTTCCTTTTTAAAATATATTTTGTATTTTTGGAGAAATATTACATAGCAAATTAGGATCTCAGTGTAATTTCTATACACTTGAGGGTAAGTCAAAAAGTATTGCCATAGAAACCTTTATTAAACAAAAATACAGTGTGAAGCTGTTGTTTCATAACATATTCTCCAGCTAGAACCGTACACTTTTGAAGGTGATGTTTTCATCTTTCTAACACTTCACTGGAGAATTCAGCACTCTTCAATTTACACCACATCAGAACAGTAGTTTTGGCATCCTCAAGGGACTTAAATTCTGTTCCTTTGAAATGATGTGTGAGTTTTGTGAACAAAAAAGTCTGAAGGGGCAAGATCAGGGCTTGTAGGGGTGGATGGGTAAGGTTTCCCAATAAAATTCTTGTAGGACGCTGTTGCCACCCTTGAAGATGAGAAGATACACTGTTATGATGAAAAAATATTCCTCAGCACAACTTTCACAACCTTTTTCTCATGCAGTTTTCAGTTTTCTTAAAGCTTCTTCCTAATAAGCCCCCATGATTGTCCTGTGTCTTTTGAAAAAATCTGTTAAGATTCCTTCTTTGGAATCCCCCCAAAATTGCCATAACCATCTGAGCTGACTTCTCTGCCTTTAATTTAACAGATCCCTCTAGAAGCTATTGTTTTGATTTGATCTTTTCCTTTCTGAAGACACCTTAACAGACTAAGACAAAGACAAGTGTATTGCCAGAGAACTTCGCTGCAGCCATCCACTGATAACATAGAGGTGATGAAACATGCTTTATTTGTAATAGTTGTATTCATGTACGAACTGGAAATCTAGTAGCAATTCTTTTTGACTTAACCTTGTTTTTTTTAAGCATTATACTTTTTACATTGTATCAGCATACTCATTATTTCCATTTTGGTTGTTTTGTTTCCATTAATTGAGTTCCCTTGTCTGCCCTTCTTCTCATCTTTGGTGGTTATGTGCCATAGTTGGTTCTGACTCATAGCGACCCTGTATAGTGTTCTGAGGCTGTAAATCTTTATGGGTCAGAAAGCCTCATTTTTCTCCCACAGAACCACTGGTAGTTTCAAACTGCTGACCAGGTTAGCAGCCTGACTCGTAAGTACTATGCTACCAGACTAGGGTAAATGTTGACTTCTGTGTCTCATTTAGATGGTCTAGAGGGGTACAGCGCTCAAAGGTGATATCGTTTATTTTATTAGTCATTCTTCCTTTGATTACCTGGACTTGGTTTGAGTTCCAAGTTTAGTCGGTATCACAGGGTGTTGTTGTGGAGGTTTCTCTAGTCTTCACTGATCTAGTGAGTTTGGCCTTTTTAGGAATTTGAGTTTGAGCTACATTTTTCTCCCATTTTATTTGGGACCATCTCTTTTGTCCCTGGCTGGAATGGTTGGTAGTGGTAGCCAGATACCATCTAGGTCTTCTGGTCTCAAGCTAGGTAAGGTGTGCTTCATGTAGGCTCTTAGTCCTATAAATTTATTTCTTTGATATTTTGGTTTCTTTCTGTTGCTCCAGGTGAGTAGAGATCAGTTGTTATATCTTAAATAGGTATTTGTAAGCTTCTAAGAAGCCAGATGCTCCTCACTAACCCAGGATATAGAAAATTATGAGCTATGTTACATCAGTTGACCAATTGCCTCACAAGGCTGTGGTGCTAAACTCTCAAATCTAGCAAACCAGTTATGTAAGGTTTTTGATTATGCCTAGAAAGTATCCAGACTTCTGGTGTAGTGCTGTAGGATCAGCACTGGACTGAACCACAAAAAATGATAATTCAAACCCACCAGCTGCTCCTTGTAAACAGTGTCACTATGAGTCTGAACTGACTAGATGACACTTGACAACAACAAGTATCCTGGTGTAGTACTGTAAGATAAGGATTGAACCTGCTAACCACAAGGTCAGCAGTTCAAACCTGCCAACTACTTGGAAACGCTATTCAGAGTTGCTGTCAACTTTATGGCACTTAACAACAACAGGAAGTATTCATAGCTGTGCTTCCTATGTGCTTTATTTTACGTGTGTATTTGTGCAGGATTATGTATACCACTGTAGCAATAAAAGACTCACTGTAAATATCCACCAAAAAGTTATTTGGTATATGAATCATAGAATATGCATACAATGTACAACATATGCAGTTATTAAAAAAAAAAAAAAAAAAGAATGAGGAAGCCCCAAACATGGTTAGTTGTAGAATTCTCACCTCCCATATAGGAATACCACCCCCTCCCCCCAGATGATTCACAAACAGTAAGCCTCATACACAGCTACCAGTCTTGTATGTTGCTGTGATGTTGGATAGATTCAGTGGAGACTTGTGTGTTACTTTGATGTTTGTTAGATTCAGTGGAACTTCCTGACTATAATGGACATAGATGAAAGTGTTGGTGATCTGTTTCTGAAAACACTATGGATCAATCTTAACAAAAATACTAAAGGGAAGTCTTTGGATAGAGAACTAACAACAGCACACAGCAACTAGAGATTAATATACATGATTAATATCACTCAGAACTCAACCCTAATACCTTCTTGTGTTTTTGTTCGGTTCCAGCTCATAGTAACCCTGGATAAGGTTTCTGAGGAGTTGGCTAGTGGGTTTGAACCATTGACCTTGTAGTTAACAGTCCTGTGCTCATCCTACAGCACCACAACAGTTCTCCAGTATCCAGAGTAAAACAAACCTACAAGACTGAAAATAGAAACAGTTAATCAGTTTGCAACAACAAAAAAAGCCTCACAAACTAAAAAGAGAATCGCACTTTCAGTATTCTTCTCCAACACTATAACTTAAAAGCATCAGTTCTTCTACGGTCTTTCTTATTCACTGTCCAGCTTTTGCATGCATATGAGGTTATTAAAAATACCAATGCTTGGGTCAGGCGCACCTTAGTCCTCAAGCTGACATTTTTGCTCTTCAACACTTTAAAAAGGTCTTGTGCAGCAGATTTCCCATTTCAATATGTTGTCTGATTTCTTGACTGCTGCTTCCATGAGTGTTGATAGTTGATCCAAGAAGTCCTTGACAACTTCAGTCTTTTCTCTGTTGATAAGAATGCTGTTTATTGGTCCAGTGGTGAGGATTTTTGTTTTCTTTACATTGA
>NW_006408617.1:11386649-11456201 GCF_000296735.1 Chrysochloris asiatica
GCTGGAGAGCAAGTTTCAGTGTCTCTTCTGACATCCATTTTGACCTCTTCCTTATTTCTTGTGTTCTCAATGATTTTCACTTAATGTTTGATGTTCTTGATGTCATTCCACAATGCCTCTGGTCTTCGGTCTTTAGTGTTTAATGCATCAAATCTGTTCTTCAGATGATCTCTAAATTCAGGTGGGATATATTCAAGGTCATATTTTGGCTCTCATGGACATGTTTCATTTTCTTCAGCTTTAGTTTGAATTTGCATATGAGCAATTGATGGTCTGTTCCACTGTCTGCCCCTGGCCTTGTTTTCACTGATGATATGGAGCTTTTCCATCGTCTCTTTCTGCAGATGTAGTCAACTTGATTTCTATGTATTCCATCGATAAGGTCTATGTGTATAGTTGTCTTTTATGCTATCTAAAGAAGGTATTTGAAATGAACAAATAATTGGTTTTGCAGAATTCTATCCTGCATTCTCCAGCATCATTTCTATCACCAAGGCCATATTCTCCAACTACTGATGCTTCCTCTTTGCTCCCAACCTTTGCATTCCAATCACCAGTAATGATCAATATATCTTGATTACATGTTTGACCGATATCAGATTGAAGAAATTGGTAGAATTCTTCTATTTCATCTTCACTGGCCACAAAGTCATTTGAACTGCAATGTTAGCGGTTCAAAAACATCAGCTACTTCTCAGAAACCCCACACAAGGTTACTATGAGTCAGAACCAACTCAGTGGCACCTAACAATAACAACCACATTATATTGTAGCTGTTAAGTCCACGGAATCAGTTCTGACTCACAGTGTCATACCAGGACTCCCTAATATCAGAAAGTATTCCCACACTATAAAGTTTAATGTACTTTAATTCACAATGAAAACCTAGTAATCCTACTTTGGGGGGAGTCCTGGTGTGGCGCTGTGGGTTAATGCACCATACTTCAAAGCCATTTGAACTGCAAGGTCAGTGGTTCAAGCTCCCTAGCTGCTCCTTGGAAACCCTGTACAGGATCGTTATGGGTCAGAATCGACTCCATAGCACTTAACAACAACAACAACAACAGTTCTATTATGGGAGTCCTGGTTTGGCACTGTGGGTTAATGCACTGGACTGCAAAATTGTCTTGAGCCACAAGATCAGTTCAAGCTCACCAGCCGCTCCTTGGAAACCCTATACAGGATTGCTTTGGGTTGGAACTGACTCTGCATCACTTAACAACAACGGTCCTATTGTGGAGAGTCCTGGTGTGGTGCTGTGGGTTAATACTCTGGACTATAATGTCGGCTTGAACTGCAAAGTCTTCAGTTCAAGTTCACCAACCGCTCCTTGGAAACCCTATACAGGGTCGCTATGAGATGGAACTGACTTGATGGCACTTAACAACAATAGTAATATATATTAGTAATGCCTTGGTGTGGCACTGTAGGATAAGCATTGGACTGCTAAGTCCAAGGTCAGCAGTTCAAACCTACCAGCCCCTCTTGGAAACTCTGTACAGGGTCACTTTAAGTCTGAACCAACTCAGTGGCATATAACAACAAGAACATACAGTACTGTCTTTAAAATAGTGGCTATTTGTCGGGCTGCTAACCTCAAGATCAGCAGTTTGAAACTACCAGCGGTTCCACAGGAGAACCCTTTGCAGGGTCACCATGAGTTGGAACTTTCTCCACTGCACACCACCATCACATTTTCCTAGATGATTTAGTTCACTTTTTTGGAATTTGAAGGTTTTGGGTTTTTAAAGACTAATCAAAGTTCTGTTTTCCTTTTCTAGGGGCAGTGAGATTGGATCAGTTGTCCTTGATTTGTCCTTTTCTGTTTAAGGTACTCTGCTTGTTGTGTTTACTAATCATGTGAACTTGGTATGGTTTACTGTTGGGGTTGGCAATCTATATTCAGTTGGTAAAATAGAAATTTAAATAATGACTAAATCATTTGTCTTTGAAGTTTTTTTCTATTTGTCTTAAAAAATGCTAATAAAAGAAATCACTAGTACTCCATCCATATGATTTATTTCATGGAAGCAAATGGTCAAAATTCAAACTGTGTTTTTAGTTTATGTTCCAGAATTTTTTCTCCAGAATTTTTGAAAAATCTTTATTGTTTTAAGGTCTGTTTGTCTTACACTATATTTTACTAACAGATTGAAGTATTGGAACCATGGGAATAAAAGTTCAACGTCCTCGATGTTTTTTTGATATTGCCATTAATAATCAACCTGGTAAGGAACTTAATCATACGGTTTAACATTTACATACCAGCATTTAATATTTTAAAGATGCTTAAACCCACTGCTTTCTTTTTCAGCTGGAAGAGTTATCTTTGAATTATTTTCTGATGTGTGCCCTAAAACCTGTGAGAACTTTCGTTGTCTTTGTACAGGTTTGTTGACATTTTTGTTTGTCCTGACAGTGGTCCCATTTGATTATGACTCACTTTTTTTGATTTACTGTACTTTAGAATTCTTCATGTATATTATTTACTTCTTTCTCTTAACAGGAAGATTATTCACCATTTACTAGGACATGGAAATAACTCTTAGAAATATTCATTCTAAATGGGATTTAATCTGAGGTTGATTTCTACACTCCATAAGAACATGAGTAGTTTGTAAAAAAAAAAAAAAAAATTTTTTTTTTAAATTACTGAGACGAGTGAAAATTCTGTAGTCTAAGGAAGCATATAGAGTCCTGGTGTGGCACTGTAGGATAAGCACTGGGCTGCTTAGTGCAAGGTCAGTGGTTCAAACCCAGCTGCTCCATGGAAATCCTATATAGGGTCACTCTGAGTTAGAACTGACTTATCAGTATTTAACAAAAAAGTAAATATGTAGATGTTTTCTATAGGGCAAAAGTGTTCACCATTAGTTTTGTGCTTTAATAATAATTCTTTCATTTTCTTCTTATTAAATAGCTTATTTAATTGTGTTTTCTACAGGTGAAAAGGGTACAGGGAAATCCACTCAGAAGCCATTGCATTATAAAAGTTGTCTTTTTCACAGAGTTGTCAAGGATTTCATGGTTCAGGGTGGTGACTTCAGTGAAGGTAAGACTGATCCCAACAAAGAAAACTGTTAGTGTGTGTGTGTGTGTGTGTGTTCAGTTCCATCGAGTCAGTTCTGACTCATGTCTACCTCTTGTGTGTCAGACAATGTTTATTGGCTGAATTTTTAGAAGTAGATCACCAGACCTTTGAGGTGCCTCTGGGTGGACTCAAACCTTCTTCCTTTCAGTTAGCATACGAGTATATTAACCGCTTGCACTGCCCATATATATGGAGCCCTGGTAGCACTGTAGGTTACTTGTCGAACTGCAAAGTTGGCAGTTGAAGACCACCAGCTGCCCCACGGAAGAAAGACAAGTCAGTCTCCTGCTGTAAATATAGAGTAACGGAAATCCTATATGGGGTTGGTATGATTAGGAATTAACTCTACAGTAGTAGTGTATAGAGTGTGTGTGTCCATGTCCTGGTGTGGGTTGTAGTTATGATAAGCACTAGACTGTAACTGCAAGATCAGAAGGTTAAATTTAACAACTGCTCTTTAGAAACCCTGTATAGGGTTGATATGACTAAGAACTGAATCAAGGGCACTTAACAGCAATATCAAATTATATGCACATTTACATATGCACATATAAGCTTAAAGAGCTTGGCTGCTAACCAAAAGGCCAGTAGCTTAAACCTACCAGCTGATTCACAGGAGAAAGATGTGTCAGTCTGCTTCCATAAAGATTATAGCTTTGGATTGCATACTAAAGAACATATGCATTATATGTATAAAAAACTTAGTAATCTTTGCTCAATTAGAAGTGCTCAATTCCCCAAACCAAACATACTTCCATAATCAATTCTGACCCATAGTGACCTCACATAGAATTTTCAAGGCTATAAATCTTTGTATAAAGTTTTTATTTTTGCATAAAGTTTTCGTAAATTTTATGGGTATGTTTTTAAATTTTTTATTGTGAATTGAAAGATAGTTTACATGGAAGACCATCAGTTTTACACTGTCGTTTCATTGAATGTTTACAGTGTCCTCCGTGCATCATCATTCAACATTATTTGAGCATTTGCTTCTATTCCCTCTGTTTTTGTTTTTGTTTTGTTTTTTTTTGGGGGGGGCGGGGTGTGTACACAAAAACACTCAGGAATATATAATAATATAAACAGCCAAAGGGCATATTCTGCAAGCCTGCCTCCTGGCCACCAGCACTCAGTCTTTCTCTTTGCATGAGTCTAGAGTCCTCAGCTGCTCTCTCTCTCCATGTCCCTACCTCTGCCTCCATCCTTGGTGTCACTGCTTCACTGGATAGGGTCCCGTATTCCACTCCTGCTCTTCTCCCTTGAAGCTTATAAATCTTTTATGAGAGCAAAAAGCTTCATCTTTCTCCTGCAGAGCAGCTAATGTGTGTGAACTGCCAACTTTATGATTAGCAGTCCAGTGCTTATCCTAAAGTTCTACCAGAGCTCCTTGAAAAGTACCCATAGAAATATGTTAAAGAACAAAGGACAGACGAAAAACATTTTGCCTTTATTTCAGAAATTTACTTCTGGATAGAAAATAAGACACTGTTTATCTCTAAGAAAATCAGTTTATGTGTTTCATTTTGTCACAATTGGTAATACTTGTTGTTGTTTTTAAGTGCTGTCGAGTCGATTCTGACCCTATAAGGTTTCTGAGCAGCTGTTGAGCTTGAACCACCGACCTTGCTATAATAGAATTTTCACCTATTCTTATTTTATTGTGAAAACATTGAAAGTGTCTTTTAAAAGGCATTTTAACTCCCACTAAAAGACCTATGTAATAATCATTAAAATGTAATAAGTGTTTTCCCTCCCCCCCATTTTCCCACGTTATTACATTCTTTATTATTTTGTAAGGAGAAATAAAGTTATTTGCGATCTTATCAGTATTGGTATTAGTAACTTTAAAGTTTTGCTGTGGTCTTCTGGGTATTTGTTGACTAGAATCGTTTGAATATCTCCTTCTGTAGAAACTGTGTTTTAGGTAGCATCTTCAAGAAACTGTCTCGAGAGTTCTAACTAAGACTGCATTTTTTTATTATTAGGAAATGGACGAGGAGGCGAATCTATTTATGGAGGATTTTTTGAAGGTAAGAACACGTAATTTAAGTTTTGGCTTTAATGTTTTCTATTTCATCATTTAATTATTCTCTATTTAATCAGTATACTTATTCATTCAAGAGTATGCTAATATTCAGCCACTTTAAACTAATCCAGGGTTTTCTAATGAGAATTTTATTGTGATAGACCTTTTATAGAGGTGAGGTTTAAGACATTAGTATGTAATATTATTTTAAGGATTTAATGATATATACTAAAGTTTTTAAAATTTTAGTGTTAGAGTAGGAACTTCTGTAGTGTGATCTTAAAATAATTTATTACAGGAAAGTCAGCTAGTGGTTCCTAGTAATGATATCCAGGAATTTTCTTTTCTTTTTGAAATCGCCATTTCCTCCCCCCCCCACAAATCTTTCATATTCTAAAACTTGGCTATAATTTTTCCCAAAATTTTACTTCATCCTGTATAATTTTTATATTGATGTGAAAGAGCTTTTTCAAAATTTTATGAGCCTTTTCATTTGGAAATACTTAAGAATTTGCTGTTATTCACTTTGGGGATTCTGTGAAATTTAGTTTCCATTTCTACTAATTCTCATTCTAATCCAAGACTAGATTAAAAGATACATTCCTCTCTTTATAATAGGTGATATATGGCAGAGGTTAATGAGTATAGTAATACTTTCTGTGTTTCTCTGTACAGGTTCCTCCCCACTATCCAAAGGTAGAATGTTCATATGAAACCTTTTTTAAGCCCAAATGGCATAAAGCAAAGGAGCAGTTACCATTAGTTTATATGGGAAAAAATTTCCCCCCAAACCTAGAAACCTACCAAATCAACTGCATAGCATGTGACCCCTAAAATAACACTAACATGTAGTGTTCGCAGACGAAATCAAAGCCATGGTGGCTTGATGCTGAGTTGCCAGAGAAGTTTAGTGACATCATTCTTTCTGGCCCTTTAATAGCTCACTGCAGAACAAATGCTGAATACCAGTTTCACTTTTTGCCGTTTCATGAAATCAAAAGGCCTCTTCAGAATTCTTTTGGTTAGCGAAAACAGGTAGATCTTTCATAAAAGTAAAGTGACATAAAGTGAACTTTAGAAAAGCAGGAATACCTTTACTCAGAAATGAAATAGGAAAATGTATAAGAATCCTATCTGCAATCTTTGCTTACTTTTTAAGGAACATTTCTTTTTTTTTTTAAGGTATGTTAGTAAGCAAAGAAAGTCATCTCTAGAAACCGTAAAAAACAACTAGAAATGGAAAGCATTAATATAGTACTTGGGTTTTATATGAGTATCTAGCAAGGGATGGAAAATTAGAAATATTTTATCTAAGAAGTTAAGGGAAAATGGATTAATATTTGGTTTTTTCTTCTTTCGTAGCCTAACTTTATTATCTAAATTTTGTATGGCTCTAAAGAACACATCAAATATGAAGAGGAGAGGAAATGAATTTTTTGGAAGTTATGCCAAAATGTAACTGAAAACTTTGCTTCTCTGTAGATGAGAGTTTTGCTGTTAAACACAACAAAGAATTCCTCTTGTCAATGGCCAACAGAGGGAAGGATACAAATGGTTCACAATTCTTCATGTAAGTATTAGGATCTGGTGATTTAAAATAAGCTTATTTGTGTGTATGTTTCATCATTTCTCTCTATGCTTATCATTAATCACTAATGAATAGGGCAGGGGCCAACAAAGGGACAGAAATTTATGGAAGGTGGGGGAAAAGGAAAATTACTGAAAAGGGGAAAATAGTTTAAATGGGGAGCTGAATTTCCCTATTCTGTCTACAGAAAAATTGTGAGCAAAGTTTCAACCAGTCATGCGTGTTTTTATTGTGTCCTAAGGGAGCACGGTAGCGTAGTGGCTACGAATCGGGCTGCGAACCTTAAGGTCAGCGGTTCGAAACTACCAGCCGCTCCACAGGAGAAAGATGAGGCTTTCTACTCCCGTAAAGATTTATACCCTCGGAAACCCTGTACAGGGTCGCTTATGGTTCGGAACCGACTTGAGGGCACTTAACAACAACAACAACAAGGGAGCATGGTGGCTCCATAAGATGAGCTCTGGACTGCAAACTACTTGGTATGCAGTTCGATCCTACCAGCTACTCCACCAAAGAAAGATGAGGCTTTCTGGTCCTCCGAAGATTTGAAGCTTGAGGAGAAACCCATATAGGGTCTCTGTGTTGGAAACCAACTCAGTGACCCTTAACAACAATAAGTGTAGAAAGAGCCTTCCTTGGTGGCACAGTGACACTTCAAATCACATGGTTTCATCTGCACACATATTTTGACTGCTAACTGAAAGGTCAGGGGTTCAAGCTCATCAGCCCCTCTGTGTGAGAGAGCTGTAGCATTCTGCTTCTACAAAGACTTATAACCTTGAAAACCCCATGGTGCAATTGTGCTCTGTCCTACAGAGTTGCTGTGAGTCTGAATCAACTCGATGACAATGAACTGTTTTTTGTTTTATGGGTTGTTGTTAAGTGCCGTCAAGTTGGTTCCAACTCATAGTGAACCTCTCTAGGGTTTCCAGGCAGCGGCTGGTGAACTTGAACCCCTGACCCTGCAGTTCAGTGCATTAACCCACAGAGCCACACCAGGACTCTTATTTTATGAGTGTAGGTTTGCTTTTTTTCAGTAGCCTTGAGCTTTCCTCATCTCAGAGAAACTTAAATCTGTCAGAGTCTGAAATGTTCCTGACTTCTGTGGTGGAGGTAGGAGGAGGACAGGAGAAGAAATCAAGATATTGTAGCTTATGAACCATGACCTCCTCTACTTTGAGACCAGAACAGCTAAATGATGCCCAGCTACTCTACTGAACGTTTTGAGTAGGGTCTCTGTTGATGGATCTTGATAGAAAGGGGGGAAAATGTGCAACAGAACTTCAAGTTCTCAAAGAATCCAGACTTAACTAGAGCTGTTGATAATGGCCGAATCCCTCTGAATATTGACCTGAGATACCCTTTTGAACCTTGAACCAAAACTATCCTCTGAAATCACCTTTTAACTAAATAACAGGCTAGCTCAAAATTAAGAATGTCATACTTCCTTAAAAATCATCTCTATGACACCAAATGTGCAGTAGTTACTCTGAAGCACAGATGAGAAGATTGGACCTCAGCGATACTGGAACAATTAGAAAAGATTAATGAGAATGTTGACACAATATGAAGAATGTAATTGTAACTGTGTAGAAATAGTTGAATTTCTGCCATTTATATAATATGAGTGGGAATCCGTTTTGCTATGTATGTGTTATCAAAAATATTTAAAAATGTTTAAAAATATTTTGCTTGGTGCTAGCAAAATCTAGAATATATAATTGTGATGGCCTGTCTTTGTCATCTTTTCTTTGGTATTTTATACAACATTTCATTGTGAATGTCGGAATACATTTTGAGATGTTTATTATGATTATATAATAAGCAATACATCCCCTAATTGTCCAAGAATAGTATTAGTGATGAAACACTAATTACTTGGGTTATAATTTTTTGGTGTGGTTTTCTGAAATTTGTTTAGGTTCATTTGTTTCTGATTATATTCCATTTTGTTCCTCACTTTATTTTTTAAGTTATAAACATTAATATGGTTCCAGAAGTCACAATATAAGGATATGCTGAAGTATAACTCTCTCCTATCCATATTTAATAACCAACCTTCTTAGGTTTGATTTTGCAAGTTTATACTTGCATGTCTTATTTCTCTGTTTTCTATGGGGGCTCCCATCTATGCATACTTGGGTTCACTTGATGGCATCCCACAGTTCCTTAGGCTCTTTTCACTTTTTTCCCCTATTTTGTTCCTTAGACTTGAAATTTTCAGTTGTCCTGTCTTCAAATTTGCTTGATTCCTCAGCATACTCAAATAAAATTTTGTAAATTTTTCATTTTAGTTATTATATTTTTTAACTCCAGGATTTCTGCTGGGCTCCTTAATTTTTTAGTTCCCTACATTTTTATTTCTTGATACTCTATTTTGTTTGTGTGTTGTTTTTCTGATTTTCTTTAGGTCTTTGTTCATGTTTCCTTTAGCATATTTAATATAGTTGTTTTAAAGTCTGTCTAATAAGCCCATTGTTTGATCTTCTTCCTGAATGGTTTCTGTTTCTTTCATTTTATTTTGTTCTTTTGAATCAACCATCCTGTCCTGTTTATTTGTAAGTTTTATGTTGTGTCATTCCCCTCCGCCCCCGAAAACTGAATATCTTACTATGGTAACTTTGGAAACCACATTCCTTCTGTTCTCCTTCCTCAAGATTTGCTGTTGCTTTGATTGTTGAAGGCTATAATGTAATCCATTTGTTTTGTAACTTCCGTTGTGAAAACCACACTCCTGGACATTTGGGTCATTTCTTTTCTCTGCAATATCTGTCTCTTAGTTTATACACACTTAGTGCTTTGACAGAAATTTCCTGGAATGTGAGGGTTAAGAGAAAAAAAGAAAAGAAAACCACCCTTTCTGTTCTGCTTGTTAGCTTTGTGCCTCAGCACTCTTTTCACCAATTATCCAGGCTGGCATTGAGCCTGGAGACTAGGCTGAGATAAAAGCATAGGGTCGTCTAAGGTATTTTCTGAATTTGGATCTTGTCTAGGCTTGCATGTAGCTTTCTAAATTCCCCTATGCTTATATATGCCTGAATTTCCCAAAGAAATTGTCCCTAGTTTTTCCTTCTAGTCCCTATATGTCTGTTGTAGGATTCAGCCATAATTTGTTATCCCATGGCAGTTTAGATAGATGGATACAATGTATTCTGCCTTGTGTTATTTCTGAGCTAGGCTAAACAGAAACAAGCCTCTGTAGCAGCCATTCATATGAGCCACAGACAGATTAGAATAAATATAATTTTGAATAAGGTTTGCTCTGCTCCCTAAGTATATATTTTAGATACCATTCCCTAAATTTAAGGCAGTTGCTCCATCTAGTGGCATTCAGTTAAATAAACAGCATTTGATTGCTGTACTGAAGGATAAATTAATTACGTGAGACTAATTGAAAGGTGATTTGATGGCCTTAAGCAGACTCCTTTATTCCTGTTACTGTTGAGCCAGTTCTAACTCATCGTGACCCCATGTGTGTGTATGTCAGTGTAGAACTGTGCTCCGTGGAGTTTTCAGTGGCAGTAACCTTTGGAAGCAGATCACCAGGGCTTGCTTCTGAGGTGCCTCTGGATGGGTTTGAACCTTTAACCTTTCAGTTAGTTAATAGTCAAATGCTTAACCATTTGTGTTAATCATTGACTCCTTTCTGTAAGATGGTGGTGGTGGTTATGTGCTGTGGAGTTGGTTCTGACTCATAGTGACCCTGTACAGGGTTTCCGAGGCTGTAAATATTGATGGGAACATAAAGCCTCATCATTCTTCCATGGAACAACTGGTAGTTTTGAACTGCTGACAATTTTGCCTTTAATGCAACAATTTTAGAATCTTGACTCCTAAATAAGGTGATTCTACTGTACAGGTTGTTGTTCTTAAATGCTGTCGAGTTGATTTTGACTCATAGCTACCCTGTATAGGGTTTCTGAGGAGCAGCTGATGAGTTTCAACTGCTGCCCTTGTGGCTAATAGTCTAGTGCTTATCCTACAGTGCCACACCGACTTAATGGGGTTTCATCCTGATGACTCTATTGGTTGGTTCTGACATAAGTACCTTTCTTTTTTTAGTTTTCATAATTATTGCCTTTTTTATTGTTAACTTTAAAAATCTGATCTTTACCTTTGGGGGCTGGAAACATGTAAGTTTATATGTTTTATATATGTATGTAAGCATATATATATTTTGTTGTTATTGTTGTTTGTTTGTTTAAATAAATATATATGTAAATGCAAATAGATCAACCATAAACATTTACTTGGATTATGAAGAGTTGGATGACATTGGCATTTTGTCAGTTGCAGTAATCTCTGGAAGGTCTGATTCATCTGGATTATCCCTGGGAATGGAGATAGTTTTTCTATTAGGAAAATTGTTCTAAGGTGTCTAGGGACAGTTTTCTTTCATTCTTCATGTATTTTGTGGTTACATCTATTTCCCCAAACTACCTATCCACTAGCAAAATGATCAGCATTTGGATCCATATTTTCAATGAACTAAGCCCCTGATTTAGTTTGAAAAACTGAATCTACACTACACTACAGTGCTTTGAACAGTAAATCATAAAGTTGAACATCTGAGAATGATGACATAAGCAAATTATGTTTTGTAATACTGTTTTTAGTACATCTTACTGACAGTAAGATGTACAAGAAAATAAAACACGATCATAAGTGCAATTCTTCATTACACAAAGGCGTTGTAAGTTGGGAGCTACTGGTGTATGACTTCCAAGAAAGCCTTTAAAGTTGGCATCAGATTTCAAACCTTCTTTGAAACCACTGTACAGAACCATTAGAGAATGAAAAGACAGAGTCTCATTCATTGATTCAGCATTCTGCAGACATTTTCTATATATTCTGTGTGCATGTATTTTTTGGTGAGGGAAGTGCTTTTGTTGAAGCCATAAAGTTTATTGTGTACACATTTGAGTGAACCTAAAAGAATGTTGAATAAGGAGGATCGTAGAAGAATTGATGCCTTTGAGTTGTGGTGTTGGAGGAGAATACTGAAAGTGCCATGGACTGCCAAAAGAACCAATAGATCTGTTTTGGAAGAAGTGCAGCCAGAGTGCTCCTTGGAGGCCAAGATGGCTAAGCTTCGTCTCTCCTACTTTGGACATATTGTCCGGAGGAAACAATCGCTAGAGAGGGATGTCATGCTGGGTAGGATGGAGGGTCAGAGAAAAAGAGGAAGACCCCCAACGAGATGGATCAGCCAGGTGGTGTCATTGATGGACTCAAGTGTGGCAACGGTAGTGAGGTTGGCCCAGGATCGAACATTGTTTCGTTCTGCTGTGCATGGGGTCGCTATGAGTCGGTTCCGACTCGATGGCACCTGACAACAACAACAAAAGAATGTTGAAGTGTAAACATACACATAGAAAAGGTTGTGTTTTGATACTATTGCATCCACATATCTAGAAGTGTGTTATATAGATACAGTATAAAAATAGTGTGTAGTATACACTTAGGTTTTTACATTTCTGGGTAATTTTAGTAAGTTTGAGTAAGCATAGTGAGGGAACGCCGGTTATTTCAAATTTGTTTCTCTTGTCAAGTGCCATCCAGTTAATTCTGACTTAAAGCCACCCTATGTAAAGTGTAAAGTTTCTGAAGCTGTGAATCTTTGCGCTAGTAGAAAGAAAGCCTCATCTTTCTCCCATGGAACAGTTGCTGGGTTCAACCTGATGACCTTGTTCAAGGTCCCATGTTTATCCTCAAACACTTCACAGTCAAGTGTTTATCCTACAGAGCCACCGTGCTCCCCATTTAAATGTTAGACACAATCTCCCCTTAAGAAGCCAGCCCTCTGTAGATATTTCTAAAGAATCTCTGTAATTAAGAAGCCCATAAGTCAAAAATAGAACCATCATTGTTATACTGTTACACTGTAGTTTCTAAACTAAAGATCTCAAAATACTTTCTCAAAGTAATGTTTGAAAATGTCGGAAACCAACCAAGCAGATGGAATTCTATTCCACTACTATGTGATGCTGTGGGTTAATTCACCAGACTACAAAGCCATTTAAACTGAAAGGTTGGCGGTTTAAGCTCACCAGCTCCTCCTCAGAAACCCTATACAGGGTTGCTATGGGTCAGAATCGACTCAATGGCACTTAACAACAACAACAACAACAACACTATGTTGTTGAGTTGGTTTTGATTCCTAGTGCCCCTGTGTAGGGTTTCCAAGAAGCAGCTGCTGAGAATGAACCGCTGACCTTTTGATTTGCAGTGCTGTGCTTATCCTACAGCAACACTACACCAGGACTTACACACCTACTATAAAAGGAGCTCTGGTAGTGTAGTGATTATGAATCGGGCTGCGAACCGCAAGGTCAGCACTTCGAAACTACCAGCTGTTCCACGGGAGAAAGATGAGGTTTTCTGCTCTCGTTTAGATTTACAACTACCTTTCAGTACCCTAGCTAGAAGTGCTTACTGCCTGCCTACTCTGAACTTTTATGAAACACAATTTGTACAGTTTATAAGGAATCTATCCTAACTCTGACTTGTGCCTTGGCTGCTTCTAATACAGTGTGAGTTGGAACCAACTTGACAGAACTGAACAACAATCCATCTCACTTATTGCACCAGTTTATCTTTGTGACTACTCAAATAGCAGACTTCTTAAATTAACTACATAGCTTTAAGGTTGATGTGGAAAAAAGATTTCTAAACTTTTCTTTAATTGCTTCATTTTGCAGTAATAGAAGTTTAAATTTTTTCTTTCAGATTTTGTTCAAAATTTTAATCTAGATCTCTTTCTTTAATGTGAAGTTTACTTTTTGAGCTCAAAGGCCTAGTTGTTGTTAAGTGGGTGGAGTCAGTTCTGACTCATAGTGACCCTGTATAGTGTTTCTGAGGCTTTAAATCTTTGCGGGAGCAGAAAGACTCATCTTCTCCCACAAAGACCTAGAGGCCTGGACATATAACATAAACAATTAGAGCCTTCAGAACAAGAAAGTAATCTATTAATCTCTCTAGTAGTGAAGAAAGGTATACTGGTAATTCACTGGTCTATATTACCACATCAGTTGCCACCCACATTTTCCAGTAATGACCATGGTTTCTAGGTTTTCCCAAGAGGTCTGAATTGGATTATTTAAAATGTAAAAATATTCCAGATTCAACTCATTAAAAAGTTCTGTAAGCATTATGTATCAATTGTGTTCAAATCCTTTGGAACATTTCTTAGGGTCATCAGAAGGTGGCCCATGGTTTATCTGTCTAAAATGTTAAGACTGAAAAACACTTAATGTTTTGATAAATGATGGTGTGTCTAAATAGAACAAAAAAAAAATCTGTCTAGAAAGTACAGCCAGAATGCTCCTTTGAAGTGAGACTGCCTAGTTGGGACATTTTATACTGTTTGGCAAAGTAGAGGGTCAGGGAAGAAAAGAAGAAGAAGACTGTCCTCAGTGAGATCGCTGCAACAGTAGACTCAAGCGTAGCAGTTGTGTGGATGACGCAGGACTAGGCAGTTTTTCGTTTTGTTGTGCATAAGGTCTCTGAGTCAGAACTAACTTGATGACACCTAACAACAGTGACAACATATAGCAGAACAATATCAACCATGAATATTTAATAAGATCTCAGTTATATCTAAGAAACATGGGTAGATGGAAATAACATCAAAATGTCAAGATTAATTAATACATCAAAATTTTCAACAGTTTTAAACACTGTTTTAAGAACAAGTTTTTAAAAATAATTTGTTGAAAACATCTTGCATCCTAGTCTTAGTATAATAATTCTTTTAGTGTAAGGTAGCATATTATGTCTGGTTGCATCTTTGTTTCCAATGCAGTTATTATTTTTTTTTTTCTTTTTAGAGGTGCTAACTTTATTTTTCTCTGACTTTGTTTTTATTCTTCTATCTGATGACTCCCTAAAGAACAACTAAGCCAACTCCTCATTTAGATGGGTAAGTATTCTTTTATTTGTTTTAGACCCAACCTTAAATTCATGTTAAAATGAAGACTTTATTTAGTTATTTTTACTTGATTCTATTAGGCATCATGTTGTATTTGGGCAAGTGATCTCTGGTCAAGAAGTTGTGAGAGAAATAGAAAACCAGAAAACTGATGCAGCTAGCAAACCATTTGCTGAGGTACGGATACTCAGTTGTGGAGAGCTAATTCCCAAGTCTAAAGGTAAGAAGAAAGTACATATATCTCAGAATTTTCATGCTATTAGACAAATAGAGTACCCTAAATAGTTGGCATATGACAGGCACAATTTAGTTAATGTCGATATGAAAGTTACATGTTTTATGTACTTGAGTTTTTAAATGTTTTACTTACATGTAGTACATTCATTTAATATGAAACGCCTTGGTTTTTCCTTGTTACTAGTTTGGCCTTTGCTTCCACTTTGTTTTTTTTTAATTTTAATTGTCTCAATAGTGGGGCAGATACTCTTTTAGGGAAAATAGCAGTGGGGAGAGGATAAAAATTTAAGAGAGTAAGATAAACTGAGACACTGAGAGAATAAATTATTTCTCCTTCGTGCATGACTTAGACACAGAATCATCTGACAAGTTTAAGAAACTTTTTTTTAACTCTAACCAGAAGCTAACATTACTATTGCTTTAATATATTATTTGAAATTTTGTTCTAAGTGTTTTAAGTCTTTAGATTACATATACTTTTATATAAAATGGGTGACTGCAACCATTTGTTATAGTTACTGAGTTTGCTGTTCTAAAAGTAATAACGTTGAGATTAATTACCTTTAAGTCTGAATAGAAATAACATACTAAATTGATGCTTACTCTTTCAGTTCCTACTAGTCTAGGGAAAAATAATGTTGCTGTTTAGTTTGTTATGGCTCACAAACGTCAGAGTGATCTATTTTTGAAAACTCCCAAAATATTATTTTCCCGTTTTATAGATGAAGCTAATAAAGATTAAGTTACCACAACAGGGAGCTCTAGACCTCATCTACCTTCTTCCACATCTGATGGCTCCAACTCTAGTGTTTTTCATAGTAGAACAATGACTCATCAAACTTTAAACATCTTTTGCATTCCTTTCAGAATTGCACTGAGTAAAACATTCTCTTGTTACCTTTTAGGTAAATTGACTTGCTCAATATCCTTTCGAAATAGCAATTTCATATTTTAATCTAACAAAAACCAAGTTGGACGTGTTGTGGAGTGCAATCAAGTCAGTTCTCGCTCATAGCAACCCTGTATAGGGTTTCTGAGAACCACTAGTGGGTTTCAATGTGGTTACTAGTCCAGTGTTTTTCCTTCAGTACAACACCATGGCTCTTAAGATTGGCATAGAGAAGGCAAAATGCTTATTTTTAATTTCCTGTGTCTGTATTCCACTTTGATTTTATCATTTCATTTTCTAATATGTCATATTAAATTAATACCCTGTAGGTACATACTATAGCTCAAAATTGGACTGTTAATACAAATTCTTTCTGGTTGTAAGTCTGACTGTGTATCCTTACTTTGATGAATAAAGAGGTATAAACTATTCCTGTTGTTCTTAAAGAATAAATTTTATTCTTATTTATGCCTTTTATTCTTAAAGTAAATACTGGTATGTTGTTGAGTAACTTAATGCTTTATAAATGTAATCACACGTGTGTATGTGTGTGTATATATATGTATATATATATATATATATATTTTTTTTTTTTAATTAAACACTAAAAAGTAATCTATCTTAATGTTTGCCAATTTAAACCCTGGACCTACTAGTGTTCTTCAAAGAGTATTAGTACAACAGGAACATTTTGAATTAATCACATTCTCTAGGATATCTTTATCTTTTATACATTGCTTGGCAACTTCTTTGTTTTCCTTTTTTTGTAAGTCATCTGAGTTCTCTTATGTTAGGATTTATTCTCTACTTACGTTATATTATATCGTTTGTATATATGGAATTGGTTGGAGAAATAAAAACGGTTAGATTTTAAACCATGAACAATTCACCTTAGATTCCCTTGTGAACTTTATATGTTAACATTCTTCCAGTACTAAAAAGATACTGAATATTTGCTTAGAGGATGAGGGGTGTGAAGGAATGTAGCTCTTTGCCACTATTTACCTCTTTATGGTCAGGCACCTGAAGAGGTAAATGTTAATTACCAAGAAGTTATGCTAAAAGTTTTCCTGAAGGTTGGTGTGTGTCCTAGTATATGGCACTCAAACTTGTGTTGAGCTAACATAACGTTGTTGTTATGTGCCGTGGAGACAGTTCCGATTCATAGTGACCCTGTACATGGTTTCTGAGGCTGTAAATCTTTACGGGAGCAGAAAGCCTCATCTTTCTCCCACGGAACAGCTGGTAATTTCTAACTGCTGACCTTGTAGCTCGCAGCCTGATTCCTATCCACTACGCTACCAGAGCTCCTTACAAGTTGGGGAATGTTGAACCCTTTATTAGCATCTGCACATGAAGGTTCCTCCCGCCCCCTAGAAGTTCCTATTTGTTTTTTTCTAGACTGTGTGTGCCTATTCTGTTCTGGGTCACACTGTGAAAAGGGACCTATGTATTTGAGATCAGTTTGGCACTGGTGTTACATCAGTAACCACTCAGAACATTTTCAAAATGGATTCTGTCATGCATCTTATGTCATCTTGATGTAGACAGAACTGTGTCTTATATCCAGTTTTATAAGTTTGATGGCCTCTTTACAAGAATTTAAGTTAAGAACCGTCAAAAAGCTTAGTGCAACATGGTGGTGTTCATCATCATTATATTTTAAAACCTTATGTGAGAGTTTTACACTCCAGTGTGAAAAGAAATAAATACAGAATCTTTTGTTTTGTTTTGTTTTGTTTTGTTTTAACTTCCTGAAAGAAAACAAAAAGACTTCTGAAGAAATCTGAGTGTCTGGGCCACCTGTATATGGTCTTGGTGAGTCTGGGCAATGTTCTTGGGCCTTTCTCCTTTTGCTATTGCGAGTTTGGAGAGTCTATATTTTTTGTGTGGCGGTCTATATTTTAGAAAAAGGTTCTGGGTCAAGGTGAGAAGAAACTTTCAACAGCTGCAGAAATGGAACACTGGAGGCTAATTAAAAACTGGATCCCCAGTTGAGGCTCAACAAAGTCCTATGTAGGGGCAGAGTAGAGGATAGAATAAAGACCACCAGGAAATGAAACCACTACCTTGATTATAATACTTCCTGATGTTTCAGGAGTTTGACATGACCTTACATCATTCTATTTGTTAAAGAAGCATTTATCCATCTTGGCTACACAACGCGTTTCCTCAGAGACATAAGCATTGAGTTGTGTGGTAACACGACAATAGTTAAATAAGGAGAATTTTTGCCTGTCTGTGGTAGGAAACAAATTCCCCAGTAGAGGAAGCAGCTGGTGCATCTTACTCTCAAGAGACAAGTAAAGATAGAAACTCCTGTCTGTGGTGAAAGGGACCATTTCAGTGTCCATAACTGGAACTAGGCATCCTGATGTGGTGTTTTAGGATATGCATTGCTAGCCACAAGGCTGGTGGTTCAAACTCACCACCTGCTCCTCAGAAACCCTATACAGGGTTGCAATGAGTCGGTACTGATTCGAGGATGCTTAACAACTACAGCAATGTGGAAGTAAGATAGTCTGTTCTGATGTCACTTTCATTGCAAAGAAGTTGGATGTTAAACTTAGAAATTATTTGGATAGAGACCAAGGATATGAAATGAAATTGCCTACAGAAGACTTACTATTTCAGGAATAGTACTGTTACTTCAGACCTCGTTTTGATAGGAGTTAGAAACTTCCTTGAATATCAAAGCTTTAAATGATATTGCTGTAAGTTTATATAGATCTCAAAAACAAGGCAGTGTCTTGGCTTAGGTTTTTATGTATAAAATGTTGTAGAGGTTTGTGGTTTAACCTTAATATCTACAAGTAAATTCAATTACATCATTGATAGGACAGCTCTCTGTCTGCCCCCCCCCTTTTAAAAAAAAACAAAAACACAAAAACCAAATTGCCCAGTAGAGGAAGTTTTTTATTACAAGTAGTGAAATCAGTAATTTTATACTTCATTTTGTTTGTAAATGCTTATCATGTAGAATAAGGAGCTCTGGTTGCATAGTAGTTACGAATTGGGCTGCGAACCTTAAGGTCATCAGTTTGAAACTACCAGCTGTTCCATGGGAGAAAGATGAGGCTTTCTATTCCCGTAAAGATTTACAGCCTCAGAAACCCTGTACAGGGTCGCTCTGAGTCGGAATCGACTCAACAGCACTTAAAAACATCATGTAGAATGCTTAGAAATGGCAATACTAGACTACAGAAATGAAGCATTTGTTCTGTGGTTCTGAATCTGCTAATTTTTTTGTTCAGTGTATTTTCTGTCTGATACTCAGATTAGATCATTTCTATTGATCTGTCTTTAAATTTACTGATTCTTTTCCTCTGTCATTGCCATTCTGCTGTTATTACATCCCATGAGCTTTTGTTTTACTTACTGTTTTCAGTTCAGTCCATTTGTTTCTTCAAAACCAAGTCGGAGGCACATAACCACCACCATTTTTGTGCTAAGATTTCATGTCTTTCATTTGTTTTAAGTGTGTTCATAACTGCTTGTTGAAAGCTTGATGGCTTTGTCAGAATTCTTGTTAGCTTCATCATCTGAGTCATCTTGATATTGGCATCTTTTGCTTGTCTTTTCTCATTTGAATGATTTCTCCTGGTTCTTGGTATGGTGAATAATAATTATTAGGTTTTTTTATACTGGATATTTTAGGTGTTCATTATAAGATTCTATTTAATTTTTTCCTTGTTTTAGCAGGCAGTCACTATTTAGGTCTAGTATGCATATCCTGGCCTAGTTTTTTGGGCTGTGGTTCAAATGATAATTTAGTTTTCAGACCCCTTGCTGTGCTATTCTCGTTCACTTTGTTTGTGTGCTACTGGGAGGCCCAGAAACCTGGATACTATTCCATATAGCAATCTAATTCTCAAACTTTTTGCCATATTAATTCTGATCAGGTTCATTTAGCGCTGCTTGGGGGTCCGCCTAGTACTTGATACATAGGCTTAAAACATGTTTGTTTCCAGCTCCTTCATCTCTGGAATCTGCTATTAGAATCCAGACTCCGTATGTGGTCTCTACTGGCATCAGTGTGGCAAGGGAGGTCAACCCTGCATGCTGTTACCAGAGATGGAATTAGAGGTCCAAGGTCCTTACTTGGTTTCTGCTTACATCATAGAACTGAGGGGAATTCTGTGGCGTTGTTAGTTTTAAATCTGTCAGGCTTTGACAAAAATTATTTCTGTCCTCTTGGACCATTCTTTTCCTCTTCCTTTGAAGATTAAAGACTTTCCTTGGGGATTTTTTTTGTTTTTGTTTTTGTTTTTTAGTGCCATAAAGTTTTATTTCCTTAGACCAAGAAACACAGTTCACAGCCCACAAGGTACAACATGGACCAGGAAACATCATATTAAATGGACATACCTGGTTGCATACCACTTTTATTTAAGAAGTGGTCTGATAGAAAATTGAAATGGGCAATTGAAACATTTGTTAAAGTGGGGAAATAAGATACGAACTGCTGATTTGCATGCCTTCATGAGTGTGTGCTCACATGCAACATGAGTGGGGCAAAGGATGATCACTACTGTATAGATTCCCATTTTCCTTTGAGAGATGTGGAGAAGAGGGCATGCGGGGGATGCTGGTGCTGCTACATGGTTCTTCCCCATATTACTTGAAATTGCTTTTTTCCTAATGGGAAAAAAAGGACCAGGACCAGGACCAGGAAAGTAGGTGCTGAGTACCAGAAGCAGCAGTGCAACTATATTGTAATTATACCACTGAACCTGTATGCCAGATTTCCCAAGGATCTAATGGTATGTATTGTACCTTCCTCCCATCTGTCAAAATATGAATTTGGCAGTGAATAGTACTATACTGCCTAGTGGTGGAGAAAGCCCACTAGTCTCGTACTTATGTAAGCCTATCCAACAAGAATGGGAGTAGACTGAGGGGCAAGTACTTGCTAGATTGTTTTTGGTTGTTGTTGTTGTTGTTGTTTTTTTAATTTTTAAATTTGTATTGTGAACTGAATGATAGTTTCTATGAGAGAACATCGGCTTTACACCATCGTTTCATTGCATTGATTACAATTGCTTCCATGCATCATCATGGGAATTTTTGTTTGTCTGGTCCTGTTGGCACTTGTGAGTTGCAGGCTTCTTAGCAGGCAGTCCAGGTTACGTGGAGGCAAAAAGAAAGCTCTGGTAACTCAGCACTGTCTTCTCAAGTCCAGAGGACCTTGGGTAGTTTGTTAGTTGCTTTCTTCCTTTCAGAGTTTTGTTTCTGATTTATAGTATGTCTAGGGCTTCTGGTTGTACACTAGCTGGATGAATAGGGAGAAATGAACCTCCATATTGTCCACATTGCTTTTTACTTGTTTCAAATTTTTTACTTTATCTAAATATCTTTAAATAAAAGAATCTGTTCATCCTTTAAATGAGATTATGCCTTTAAAGAACTTTGTACGATGCTAGCTGTTTGTAAATACCCTAGAGATGTTAATAGTTACTACTTTTTCCTACCCTAATTTCAAATCATAACACAAGAAAGCTTCAAAAAGTTTGTGGAAAAGTTAAAAAATACTAGAATTTTTTCACAAACTTTTTGAAGCCCCTTTGTACAGTTAAATCTGTTGTATTGCTGCTTTTGAAAATACATGTTTATTCCAATGGGAAAAACAAGTTGAACAATTTAACACCAATTTCCTATCTGCTCATGGACGGTCTGACACACAACACTAAGTAAATGCAGAAAACTGTAACCGTTGTAGTATTTATGTTTATCTTTGTTATTCTTAACCATTTAAATATGTGGAAACAGTGCTGTATTTTTTGTTTTGTTTGTGTATGAGTTGCTGACAAAGTTTTTCTTCTAATATTGTCCCTTTAATCCTATTTTTTCTTACAAGCCTTTTTATTGCACAACTTTTCATAGTGCAGTGATTTTTTGAAACACTTGTATTATAGCAGAACTGAATACTTCTCTAAAGCCTTTCTACCCTTACTGACCATATTTATTTCAAAATTCATACTGAATTTATAGTCAGTATTTATATAAATGTTATTACTTAAGTATATGTTTTCTGATGCTGTTCACTATTGAATTTACAGTTGTTGAGCTTATTTTCCCTAATAGATTGTAAGCTCACTGAAAGCAGGGATTTGATTGATCTACCTTTTGTGGGAGCAGAAGTCAAGCTGTACAGGCTGTTTCTATGCTCTGTAGCAGTCACTGGTTGACAGTGGCTCATTAGAAGTTGTAAAATGATGGTATTCTAACTGTAATTCCTTAATCATTTACTCCTGGAATAACTTTTTATAAAAGACTATCTTTTCCTTTAGCTACTAAATATGGTTAGCCAATGGTATAGATTAAATGGGAAAGGCAGGAAAAAGACTTTGTATGTTGTTTTTTTTATACGTATCGTTATAAGCTGATTATTTTAATATATTTTGATGGTTCATTTCATTGTAGTTATTATATATCAAAGATAAAATGTTATCCCACATTGGGCCAAATTCTATCCATTTGATCACATCTTCCTCCAATTCCTGCTGTATTATATGCTTGGTTAGTTTCATTTATTTATTTAGGTTGCTTAGTCCTTAAAGCATTTGCATTTTTTGCCGCCTTTTAAATGGTTACTTCCTTAAACCAAAAGAAAATTTTACTTTGAAATGACATTTTGTTGTTGTTGTTAGGTGCCATCAAGTCCGTGCGACTCATAGCGACCTTATCACAGCAGTACGAAACACTGCCCGGTCCTGGGCCAACCTCACTATTGTTGCCACACTTTAGCCCATTAATGCTGCCACTTGGCCAATCCATTTCACTGGAGGTCTTCCTCTTTTTCTCTGACCCTCTACCTTACCAAATATGGTATCCTCCTCCAGCGACTGGTCCTTCCTGACAATATGTATGAGAGATGACTTCTGGCTGGACTTCTTCTAACACAGATCTGTTGGTTCTTTTGGCAGCCCATGGCACTTTCAATATTCTCCTCCAACACCATAACTCAAAAGCATCAATTCTTCTGCGGTCTTCCTTATTTACTGTCCAGCTTTCGCATGCATATGAGGTTATTCAAAATACCATGGCTTGGGTCAGGCACGCCTTAGTCTTCAAGCTGACACCTCTGCTCTTCAATACTTTAGAAAGGTCTTGTGCAGTATATTTTCCTAATGCAATATGTTGTTTGAATTCTTGACTGCTGCTTCCGTGAGTGTTGATAGTTGATCCAAGAAGAATGAAGTCTTTGACAACTTCAATCTTTTCTCCATTGATAAGAATGTTGTTTATTGGTCTAGTAGTGAGGATTTTTGTTTTCTTTATATTGAGATATAATCCATACCGAAGGCTGTGGTCTTTGATCTTCATCAGTAGATATTTTAAGTCCTCTTCACTTTCAGCAAGCAAGGTTGTATCATATGCATAGCACAGGTTGTTAATGAGCCTTCCTCCAAGCCTGATGTCACGTTTCTCTGCATAGAACCCAGCTTCTCGGATTATTTGCTTAGCATACAGGTTGAATAAGTATAATGAAAGAATACAACCTTCTCATACACATTTCTCAATTTTAAGCCATTCAGTGTTTCCCTGTTCTGTTCAAACAACTACCATTCAAACAAATGGTCCATGTACAGATTCCTCATGAGAACAATTAAGTGTTCTGGAATACTCATACTTCGCAATGTTGTCCATAGCTTGTCATGATCCACACAGTCAGAAGCCTTTGCATAGTCAGTAAAGCACAGGTAAACAACTTTCTGATATTCTCGGCTTTCAGCCATGATATCCCTCATTCCACAGCCTCTTCTGAATCCAGCTTGAACCTCTAGATGTTTTCTGTCAATGTATGCTTGCAACCGTTTCCGTATTACTTTTATTAAAACTTTACTCTCATGGGATATCAAAGAGATTGTCCGATGATTTCCACATTCCATTGGGTCACTACTCTGGAATGGGTGCAAATATGAATCTCTTCCAGTCAGTTGACCAGATAGTTTTCCAGATTTCTTGGCATAGATGAGCGCTTGCCTCCTGTGCTACATTACTTTCTTGAAAGTTATCAGTTTTTATTCCTTCAATTCCTAGTGCCTTGTTCTTTGTCAATTCTTTCAATGTACCCTGGAGTTCATCGTTAAGTTTCATTGGCTCTTTTTTTTTTTAATTTTAAATATTGTGAATTATATGATAGTTTACATGGGAGAACCTTAGCTTTACATTCATCCTATCGTATATTGTTTCATTGCCATGGTTATAATCCCCTCCATGCATCATCAGGTAACCGAAGGGTATACCCTACAAGCCTGCCCCCCCAGTTATCAGCACACAGTCCCTCTCCCTCTCTGGGTCTGAAGTCCCCAGCCCTGGCTCCATCTCTTCACGTCATCGTCTCTGCCTCCATCTCTGGCATCAAGTATCATTGGCTCTTGATCATATGCTACCTCTTGTGAAAAGGTTGAACATCAGCTTCTTCCTTTTGGTACAGTGACTGTATATTCCTTCCATCTTCTTTTGATGCTTTTTGTGTCATTCAGTAATTGATTGAAGATTGCCCAAAGAATCTTTCAATAACGAAAGTGGCATTTTGTAGAGGACCCCTAAAACATAGTTATTCACTATTGGCAAGTGACTTTCCTCTGTTATGTAAGTTGGCTCTTTAACTAAATTTCTTAAACATTAGAGGAACACTCAGGCATTGAAATATAAGACCTTTCCAGTGGAATCATGTTTATCATCTTTGCATGTCCATGCAGAGTACTTTTTCTGTTCTCTCCCTGCTTTAGTTTTATGACTAATCATAATGATAAGAAAATTAGTCAAGAACTTTAGGATTTGAATCTGGGTACCTTAAATACTATTTCTGCCCCCTTTTAAACTGTATTATACCTATTAGACTAATGTTTCTTATAAATAACTCAGTTTACCATTTTAGACTTGCCCATTACTTTTCAGGAGTCCTGATGCAGTAGGATAAGCACTAAGCCTCAAAGTTGATTTCAACTGCAAGTTTGGTGGTTCAAACTCATTAGCCGCTCCTCAGAAATGTGATACAGAAATGTTGCTATGAGTCAGAACTGACTCGACAACACTTAACAAAAACAACAAATTACTTTTTTTTTTTGTTTTAATGTTTTATTGTGAATTGTGTGATAGTCTACATGGGAGAACATCAGCTTTACTTTCATTCCATCATCCATCATTTCATTGGCATAGTAACAAATTACTCTTTAAGGGGAGTGTCGTGGCTTCATAGGATAAGTACTGTACTGTGAATCACAAAGTCAACGGTTTGAGCCCACCGTATACTCCATGGGAAAAAGATGAGGCTTTCTGCTCCCACAAAGATTTATAGCTTTGGAAACCCCATAAAGAGTCACTATGAATTGGAACAGACTCAGTAACACTTAACAACAACTTTACTTTTCATATTTTCTTTGATTTAATGATATGGTTTGTGAATTTGAAAACCTCGATTATAACCCTGAGTTTGACCCCCTTTCATGCATGATATAAGACAATTCACTCTTTTCATGTACCTCAATTCCAATAACTGGATGAGCTAAATTTAAAATACTGTGCCTAGTTGACCAAAACCTTTTTGATTTTTATTTAAGCTAAAAAAGAAGAAAAGAAAAGGCATAAATCATCATCATCATCATCATCTTCTTCATCTAGTGACTCAGATAGCTCCAGTGATTCTCAGTCCTCCTCTGATTCTTCTGATTCTGAAAGTGCTTCTGAAGAGAAATCAAAAAAAAGAAAAAAGAAACATAGAAAAAATTCCCGGAAACACAAGAAAGAAAAGAAGAAGCGAAAGAAAAGCAAGAAAAGGTCTGATTCTGCTTTCGAAATACTGGTTTCATATTCTAATTCCCTTTTGTTTATGAATTAATCTATTTGAATTTTAGATCAATTATATAGGAATATTAAAATAGGAAGAAATATTTCATAGCATAAATTGTCATGAGACCATGTTGATACTGTACAGTCTGTAGATTAAATTTGAGTACATTCGTTTCCATCTTTAGCAAATCCATTCAGATCATACTTTGGGTTTTATGTTTGTGCATTTTTTAGGAAGAGTAGAGGATTAGTGAGAATTATAGAAAACCAATTGTTCTTATTTCTTGTAATAGTCTTTCTTGCATTTTTACTCTTTAATGCCTTTATTCTTTTGATAGTATTAGTAGACAACACAGAGAGTGCCACAGTGTTTACTTTGTTTATTTCTGAAATTATCTGTGTTAAAAAAAATTTATTTTTAACGTTTTACTGTGACTTGAGTGAAGGTTTACAGTTTTACATCTACAAAATCATACACTTTGTTTCATCTCAATGATTACAGTCCCCTCCATGCAAAAAGTTATCCCACTTCCTCCCTATTTCCTCTATTCCACCCACCTTCCCATGTCTTCTCAACTTTGTCCTATGGAAAATGTTGCTCTTTTGATTTTGAATGATGGACAATTCCATGATGAGCATACCACATTAGTCCCTTCCCCCTAGTAAACCTGTCTACTGTTTGGCTGTAAATTGGGCCAGAAGGTGAGTTCCTTTCCAGACTTAAAGGGTGGTTGAGGGCCATAGTCTCAGATTCCTCCCGTCTCTTTCTGACCAGCAAACCCCATCTTTTTGTTGTTGTTTTTTTTTTCAATTAAATAATTTTGAGTTTTGTTCCACATTTTCCTCTCCCTCTATCCATGACCCTTTAATGTGATCCCTTTCTTGCCAGTTGGGAGTGGTAGCTGGGCACAGTCTAGTTTTTCTTTTGGTCTCAGATTCATGTTCCATTAGTCCATTGAACTAATTGTTTCCAAACCTCTTCAATTCTTCCATGCTTCTTTCTTCCGCACATGGAGAGAACAATAGCTATACATTACACAGCCACTCGTGAGCTGTCAAGGTCCCAGGCGCTACTCACCAAGTCTTTGTGGACTATGTTATGCCAGCTGACCTGGTGTCTGAGACTATAATCCTGAGCCCTAAGACCCATCAACTCATTACCTTAATGTGTTTGATTGTATGTAGGAAGTTTTCATCATTTTTGCCTGCTGTAAGACAACTGATTTCTTTACTTGCATCTCAGGTATTTTTTATTTGAAAGTGTGATGATAAACACATTTTGTTGGGTTTTGGTTAGTTGGTCTGTCAGAGTACTGGAGAAAGGTTTCCCCATGTAATAGTATCTATGTTGGGGACAGGAGAGCGTGTGTGTCATGACATAGTGTAAAGAAAGAAATGCCAACAATTGGAAATTAGGAGTATGTGTTAATTTCATGTATCTTATTTTGTGTTTTTGTTAAGTGCATCTAGTGAAAGTGAAGCTGAAAATCTTGAAGCACAACCCCAGTCCACTGTGCGACCAGAAGAGATCCCTCCTATACCTGAAAATAGGTTCCTAATGAGAAAAAGTCCTCCCAAAGCTGATGAAAAAGAAAGGAAACCCAGAGAGAGAGAAAGAGAGAGAGAGTGGTATGTGAATGTGCACATTTTGTAGCATACTCTGCACTCTTTTAACTGTAGTAGCTTTGCCTTTTTTGATTATGCAGTGTGTATAAATTTTAATTGGTATTCTTGTCCCAAGGTGGAATCTTCACTATAGAGTGTTGCTAGTAAAAGTCCTTATTGCTAAATAGATATGTAGAGAGATCAGTTAACAATTACAAGCAGATTTTGAGTAAGTTGCCTTTTTTTAAATAAAGCACAGCAGATGCAAAAAAGATGTTGAGTGGCATCACAAACCAGTTCCATTTAAAATGAGATTGTGCTATGCTGTATTATTCTTATGTATTCAACTTTTTAACAAGTAAGAATTTCAATTTTCAGTTTGTCTCACAGGGAAAAGTAGAAGGATGAGGCTATCTGCTCTCATAATGGTTTACAGTCTTAGAAAACCCATAGGACCAGGTCTACTCTGCCTTGTAGTGTTGCTCAGGATACAGTTGACTTAGTGAACAGTGGGTAAAATAGGAGGAAAGTATTGTTTTCATGCTCTGATTTACAGTATTTGGTAATTAAAATTAATAAAGATTTCAGTGCTTTGATAATTTTCTATATAAATCTATAATATTAATTAACATCATTAAATCTATTGTTCTGTAATGAATAATAGTTATGTCCAAAAGTAGAAAAAGAAAATGGAAACTTTTCTCTTACTTATGATAAGATTATATGGTTATAGCATCCAAACCCATGACTCATAGCAACTCTGTAGGGCGCACTAAAGCTGACCTGTAGGATTTCTAAGGCTACTGAGCAGACTGCCACATCTTTCTTCCGAAGAGCAGCCAGTGAGTTCAAACCACCAACATTTTGACCAAGTGCTTTACCCACTGTGCCACCATATTTTGAAGTTATAAAATGTTGTTAAGTGCCACTGAGTTGACTCCGACCCATAGTAACCCTGTATAGGTTTCCCAAGGAGCAGCTAGTGAGCTTGAACCTCCAACTTTGCAGTTCAGACGGCTCTGCAGTCTGGCACATTAACCCACAGTGCCATACCAGGACTCCATAAAATGATAGGTGCCATTAAGTTGGTACCAACTCATAGCAAAGTCATGTACAACAGAATGAAACCCAACCCAGTCTTGAGCCAACTTTAACATTTGTTGCTACACTTGAGTTCATTGCTGCTGCTGCCACTGTGCCAGTCCATCTCATTGAGGGTCTTCCTCTTTTTTGTTGACCCTCTACTAAGCATCATGTCCTTTTCCAGGGACTGGTCCCTCCTGATAATATGTCCAAAGTATGAGAGACGAAGTTTGGCCATCTTGGTTGCTAAGGAGCATTCTGACTATATGTCTTCCAACACAGATTTGTTTGTTCTTCTGACAGTCCATGATGCTTTTAATAGTCTTCTCCAACACCATAATTCATATGCATCAATTCTTTTATGGTCTAACGTATTCATTGTCCAATTTTCACATGTATATGAGGTTATTGAAAATGCCATGGCTTCATTCAGGTGCACCTTCGTCCTTAAACTGTCATCTTTGCTCTTGAACACTTTAAAGAGGTCTTGTGCAATCAATTTGCCTAATGTAATCCATACAGGTGATAAAATTCTAAGTGATCCTCTTATGTGTTCATATAATACAGCAAAATTATAAAAATAAGACTTAGTTATTTAAAATTTGAGAGATTGGACTGAATTTATTTTACTGCTAGTATTAAGAAGGAAGCTTCCTAAAGAAATAATGAAGAAATGTTTGAGATACTTTAGAATTAATTTTTCAAACACTCAAGTTGTACTTACATAATTTCAGTTAATGTGCTAATTAGATATTAACCTGTATAATTATTACTTGAAATCCAAGTTCCCCTTTTTGAAATAACCATGATACAGACCTTTTCAGATGTTTTTCTCTCCTTAATTCACATGAGTTACTTTTCTTTAGCTATTTCACTATAGTGCATCTGCATATGGGCCAATCAAGTTCTTTGGAATAAGAAAAGTATTAATGCTCACTCAGCAGCAGCATTGAGAGATTCCGCTGTGAGCTTGTGTGTGTGTTGATTTTTTTTTAGCACCGTCAAATGAAGTTCATTTTAATGATTCATCTTATGGTTCTCAAAAGGAATATTGTTACTTAGGGAAGGATAGTCCTTCATTCTCATACAGTGTAAGACTTTTAGCATTCCTGACTCTTCCACACTCTAGTCATTAATATGGGAAAGTATGTGAGCTGAAATGCTCCTGGTTATGTTTTATAAAATACTGTTTTAATTTGACCTTTGCTTCCTTCTAGTAATCCACCTAACTCCCAGCCTGCGTCATATCAGAGACGACTTTTAGTTACTAGGTCTGGCAGGAAAATTAAAGGAAGAGGACCAAGGGTAGGTTACTTTTTTCCTCCAAAAATATTTGTGGTATTACATTTGTCTCCCTTAAGTAATTTTAGAGTGTGTCTTAAAATATTTTTTCTACAAATAGTTAAAATTTAGGGAAGGTGTATATAGTGAATACTGTGTTCCCTTATTCATAAAAAATTGAATAGTCCCTTTTATGGCATATAGATTATTTCATTCGCTTGAAGTTTTCATCAAAATTTAAATATCTTGTGTTTTTAAAACTTTATTTGGCTGTATTTAGAATCTAATGTATTTTCTTTGTCATAATTCCTCAACAGTTTGACCTTGTCTTCTACTTCTGTCATTCTGTTGCTGTGTAGTCAGCTCCATGTCAGAAAATCCAGTGGGTCCTTTTTAATCTTCATGCTTTGTGATCTCCTTCTGTGTAAATATTTTTCCTCTGTGCTTCCATGACATTTTCCTCCTATCTGTATGGTCAATCTTAAATTTCCAGTGCCAGTTTTTATTTTTCTACCAGGCCTTTAAATATTGAAGTACTTCAAGGTTCCAACTCTTCTCACTCTGCAAAAGCTCCTTGGGCAGTCTCATCATTCTCATGACTTCAGTTGCTACCTATGTGCTATTGTCAGGTTGTCCTGACTCTTCTCAGCACCAAGTCTTACTATTATATCAGGCAGCCATTTAGTTTTGCATAGTGGGTACCTCAAACTTAACACTTGCTCTTCACACTTGATCCTCTTCTAATCCTCCTCTAGATTTCTCAGTGATTGACACTACAGTCTACACAGATACTTCAACCCCAAACCCAAGAATCAATTTGATTCTTACCGTATATATCAATTCATCATCATATATATCATATATGGTCTGAAATAATATGATGGCTTACCTTTTTTTTTTTTGGTCTCAGGATTCCTTTACATTTTAAAAATTATTGAATATCCAAAAGAGCTTTAGTTGATGTGAGTTTTTCTTATGAATCCTAATCATTTTAGAAATTGAAAACTGAGAGATGCTTAAAACACAAGGATGTATATGTATACATTCCATTAACTGGGACACAAAGACATCAAAACATGTCATATAGTCTGAAATACCCCCACTGTACTATCATGAAAGTATCAAAGTGAAAAAGGCAAGTAATGTAGTTTTGACTTAGTTTATGGAAATAGTTTTGACCTCAAAGACCCTGCCCCCCATCCCCCCACTCTCGAATCTTGGGATTTTAAAACCATACAGACAGGGAGAAACCAATAGTTGTACCTTAGATGTCTGTCTGTTCATAAACTTTTCAGACCCCAGTCACTACTCACCAGAGTAGGAGGTGGGACATCTTTGTAGATTATATTATGCCAGTTGACATTCGTGTGCCCAAGATTATGGTTCTGAGCCTCACTGCTGTTGATTTGTAAAACCTGGTATGTTCCTTTTGGTCTCAGGAGCTTCAACGGTGGTATTTTTTAACCCCTCAACTGTTTGCCCTCTGTCCCTTTTCCCTCACCCTCACCTGTCTAACTCCTAAACTTCCTTCAGCTCACAGCTTTTAGTTATCTGTTAACTGTTCACATCCTTTCCCCTTCCTAAATCTGATACGTTTGTTAAATGTTCTCTGAGCACCTTATACTTTTCCATTTACACGCATTCCAGTTGTTGTTGTATACATGTGTGCTGTCTGATTGTGTATCTATTCCAGTAGAATACAAGCTCCAGGAAACTAAAATCAGATATGTCTTGGTTCAGGAGTGTTTTCTCCATTATGTAGTAGAATGATTGTCCATCCTTAGGAATGAATAGATACTTATTGAATAGGTGAATATCTGTACATTTGAGACATGTTTATTTTGAAGTATTACATACGCTTATCCCTAGATTAGAGCTTAGTATCTTGAAAGAGTTATTATACTATCACTTCCGTAGGAATTTTCCAGGGAACTGGTTGAGGGAAATGAATGACATAGAATGCTAGAATATTTTGTGGTAAATGCTTTTTATTTGTCGACTTATTTAATTGATTTCCTATCTAAAAGTGGGGAGTTTTAATAATTTTAGAGATAATGTTATCAAAATTTTTATTTGAATCTAGAAACACTTCTTTGCAAGTATTTTAGCTATTGTTACAATGCTTTTGTATTTTTTAATTTTTTTTTTTTTTTTTTAAGCGTTATCGAACTCCTTCTAGATCCAGATCAAGGGATCGTTTCAGACGTAGTGAAACTCCTCCACATTGGAGGCAAGAGATGCAGAGAGCTCAAAGAATGAGAGTATCAAGTGGTGAAAGATGGATCAAAGGGGATAAGTAAGATTTAACTATATATTTAATTCTTTCAAATACATGGAATAAGTTTTCTTTACTGTTATACATAAGGTATACCTTTAAAGTATTTTTTACTATCTTAAGGAAAATAGAATTTTATTTTAGCTAATAATAAACTGTCATTCTTTTCCTAGTAAAATTTTTAAAGCATTTATTTTTATTTTTTAGGAGTGAATTAAATGAAATAAAAGAAAATCAGAGAAGCCCAGTTAGAGTTAAAGAGAGAAAAATAACTGATCACAGACATGGGTCTGAGAGTCCAAACAGAAAAAGTGAAAAAGAAAAAAAGGTTAAAGATCGTAAGTCTAGTAGCAAAGACAGAGACATCAGAAGAAATTCTGAAAAAGATGATAAATATAATAAGAACAAAGTAAAGAAAAGGGCCAAATCTAAAAGTAGGAGCAAGAGCAAAGAGAAATCCAAGAGTAAGGAAAGAGATTCAAAGCATAATAGGCATGAAGAGAAGAGGATGAGATCGAGGAGTAAAGAAAGGGATCGGGATCAGGAGAATGCTAAAGAGAAAGAAAAGCTGCCTGACTCTAAAGGGAAAGACCAGGAAAGGAGTAGAAGTAAAGAGAAGTCTAAACAGATAGAATCAAAAAATAATGAGCACGACCATAATAAAAGTAAAGAAAAAGATAGACACGCACAGTCTAGGAGTAGAGAACGTGATGTAACTAAAGGCAAGCACGGTTACAATAGTCGGACAAGGGAACGGAGCAGAAGTAGGGACAGGAGCAGAAGAGTGCGGTCTAGAAGCCAAGAGCGAGATCGAGATCGCAGCCGGAGCAAGGATTATCATCGATACAGGGAGCGGGAGTACAGGAGACGAGGAAGGTCACGAAGTAGAGAGAGAAGAGCAACCCCAGGAAGGTCAAGAAGTAAAGATAGGAGGAGGAGAAGGAGAGATTCACGGAGCTCAGAGAGAGAAGAAAGTCAAAGCAGAAACAAAGAAAAATATAGAAACCAAGAAAGTAGGAGTTCACACAGAAAAGAAAATTCTGAGAGCGAGAAAAGAATGTACTCTAAAAATCGTGATCATAATAGTTCAACTAATAACAGAGATAAAAAGGCTGATAGAGACCAGAGTCCGTTCTCAAAAATAAAACAAAACAGTAAGGACAATGAATTTAAGTCCTCTACGTTGAAAACCAAGGAGGATGAGAAGTCCAGATCCTCAGTGGAAAAAGAAATCAACCAAAAATCAAAGGGTCAAGAAAATGACCACATACATGACAAAAATAAAAAATTTGATCATGAATCAAGCCCTGGAACAGATGAAGACAAAAGTGGATAAGTGAGTTGTATAAACTTATTATTTTCATTCTGTCTCAATTTTAAGTTTTAGAGACTTGTTCCTGACTTCATTGTTTTATGTTTGTGTTGTTTTGTTTTTTAATGTGGACTTCATTTAGTTGATCTTTTGATAATCTGCAACCTGGATAATTTGTACGGCTAAAGTTTTAATAAACTTGAAATGAAAAAATCACTGGTGTAATACTGTGTGCTATGTTTGACTGTTTCATGTACACATTTTTGTGTTGCAACAATCAGCCAAATTGTAACCATGTTAAATATACATCATATGTTTGGAAGTCACTTGGAAGCAAACATAACTGATTGTCGCAATACATTTTTGCAAAAGCTTTTGTTTCTCATTAAAGTAAGTTTAGAAGCCACAGGTAGATGATATATAGATTTTCTGATTGCATTTACAGTAGAGCCTTGTAGCCATTTCTAATTCTATGAAACAGGATCTTAAGCCCTCATTTTGATGTTATGGTAATTTTTATTTAACTAGATAACTAGTTATTTACATTGCATTTCATATCTGACTTTTTTCAAACCATAGCTTATTTCACAGTGGTTTTACTTATAAAAATAGGAGTTTCATTTTGCTATTTCCATTGTACTTACTGAGCTTTATACAGTACTTGACAGGGATAGACCTTGGAAAGGAGCACTGGTGGTGTGGTGTTAAGTGCTTGGCTGCTAACTGGAAGGTAAGGGATTTGAATTCACCAGCTGCTTAAGATGTGGCGATCAGCCTCTGTAAAGATTTACAACCGTTGAGCCTTATAGTGCAGTACTATTCTGTCATAGAAGGTCACCTATGAGCCAGTGGGGTTTTTTTGTATGCCTTGGAAGATCAGATTTTAATTCTCAGTTCTGTGTTACTGCTTTTGGGCTAAAGAGTCAAAATTGTTGCTTTGAGGCAACAATGTTTTATTATTACTAAATTTTTCTAAAAATCGGGGGAGGGGAATTTTCACTATACCACTGGTACAAGTTCTTATGTTACACAGATTCTAAAAATCATTGGTATTTGATACAGTAACTTCCCATTTTCATTTTGCTTCAGAGACCAATAATAAAGTTGTGTTCATTGCATAGTTTTGTTTTTAAGTTGAACTCACTTCTCTCATAGCTGTGCATTTCAAGTGGCAGGAAAATGCATCTGTTCGTCTCTGTATTATGATAGCATGTTTATTGGCAGATTCTATTCAGGTGGCTTTAAACTCTCATTGTTAACACTGTTTTAACTTGGCGTGTATAACATTGCCACATAGAGTAGACAATTGCAAAATAGGATCGTAAAAGATACCCAAAAGTCATTTAGGTTTTGTGTGTTGTATTTTGCTATTTTGTGGTGTGTGACCTTTTATTCTGTAATTTCTCCTAAATAGACATTGTACATCCAGCATACACAAAACCTTCCTTATTTTAAAAAAGAAATTTCAGAATTCCAATTAATACGACCTAGAGTGTTTCCTATAATATCAGTCAACATACTGTCAGTTGGACAAGGGTGCTTCAAAAAATTCATGGGAAACTGGTATCAAAAAGATCATAGAATTTTTCCATGAACTTTTTAAATCTCCCTCATATTACCAAGGTAGCTTCTTGGTAAATCCAGTAGCGTATTCGATGCTATTTGTATGGAATAAAAAGTCTAATATGATATTTCTCATTATTAATATAATGATACATTGGGCATTGTTGTATTTTACAGAATGAATAATGAAAATAAGATTGCTTGGAATATCTTAAAAAAGAAATAGCTACAGTATATTCTTTCCAAATTTTTTTCTTGAAGATAAAAGTATAATAATAGATATATATTATAATCCAGGGTGGTTGATTCTTTATGGGCTTTGACCACAAACCCACATTTGTGATAACTGAGTCTGAATGCCCAAGCTGTATAGTCTGTTACATATTGTAAATTAGTGATCAGTTGCATAAAATTCAGTAAACTACATTTAAAATTTCTTAGAAACCATTTGAGCTTCAAGATAGGTGCTATTCAAGAAAGGATGTCTAATAGTATATATTTTTTAAAGGCCCAGGCTAAATAAAAACACTTCTGTATTGTCTGATCCCAGAGCTTCATCTACCAAGAATTACAGACACATACTCTTACTTAAATTTTAGCGTTTCGAAAAGTAACCGTAGTGGGGAAAACTTAGTACGTATCAAAATAACAGCTCTGGGATAAGCAGTGTTTGTGGCTGCAACATCCCCCCCACCCCCATTTTGTTTTGTTTTTTTAAGGTTTGTTAGCTGTTGTAACAGAACAATTAGATGTGGTCTAGAGGTTTAGATGAAAGATGACAACTAACTAGATTTTATTTTCAAAATATGAGGAATGTTTAGAAAATGATTAAATAACACTAACTGTACCTAAGGTTTCTTGCATCTGGATAGTGTACAGCTCAAATGTGCACTACTTTTTTGACTTTGTATTTTATTTGTATTAATTGTACCATTATTTTTTACTTTGAGTACACTATTTTCCTAAAATTCAGCTGTTTGCTTTTCAGTTGATTTTATAGTTCTTTACACCTGAGTTTATAGTTTATTTTAGTGTCTTTGACTTAATATCCTTTTAAGAATATTTTTGTTTAAATTGGTTTGTTTTTGCTACTCAGATGGTAATATTTGTGATTATTATTTTGTGTAAAATATTTTTCTAGGTAAACTGTCTGCCAGAAAAGTGACACTATAGTGAAATTAATGCTAATGAAATATGAACAGTAAAGAATACTGCATTGCTTCAAAATAAAATGGCCTTGAATTGGTGCCCAGTGACACTAAAACAAGTAATATTCCTTTATATAAGGGTAAGTCAAAACGTATTGCTACTAGACCTCCAGTTAATACAGGCACAGGTTTATACCAAATACAGTGTGTTTAAACATGTCTGCAATCATGGGATGGCTGAAGATAAGTGCTCTCAGAAATGCACTGTCTCATTAAGATGCCTTCAAATAGAAATGATACAATCAGACTATAGCTTCCAAGGGGAATCTGCTGGGACATTTACATTCTGAGCAGAAAGGTCAGCCCAGAAAGTTGTAGTGACTTTTTAGGATTCTAAAGGGGTAAATCTAAATAGATTTTCTTGAAGGACACAGGATGGTCTTGAAACTTATGAAGAAATTTTAAGAAAACTAACTGAAAACAGCATTAATTAGAAAAAGACCAGTAAAGTTGCATTGAGAATTTATTTCCATCACAACAATGCATCTGCTGATTCTTCAAGGATAGGAAGGGCTGTCCTGTGAGAATTTCGTTGGGAAACCTTACCCCATCCATCCTACAGCCCTGATGTTGCCCCTTCAGATTTCTTTTTATTTTTATAACTCAATATTGAAAAGGAGCACAATTTAAGTCCCTTAATGGACTCCTGGTGTGGCATTCTTGGATAAGCATTGGACTGAACCACAAGGTTTGTGATTCAAACCCACTAAGCTGTTCCTTGGAAACCCTATGCAGGGTCTCTTGAGTCAGAAGCGACTGGATGCCACTTAACAAGGATGCCAAACCTAGCGTTTTGACTTGAAAATTGAAGAGCACAAAATTTTTAAGGGAAGGGTTAGAGAAATGAAACAGCACCATCAGAAGTATTTGTAGACCTAAATGGAAGATGTTGAGACACAATAGTTGCACATTTTGATATTTTTGTTTGATGACAATTTCTTTGAGTTTATAGCAATACTTTTTGACTTACATCCTCTTGTAAGTAGGCACACATTGGGTTTAAGTTAGTATCTAAAAGTAAGTTTCTGAAGTAGGCTTCATACTTCAGATGATCAATCGTTTTCATCACACTTTGAACTTATTTTAAAACTTCTATAGAATCTTGTTTGATTCCACCAAATGGTCCGTTTAATACATACCATACAACTAGTTGTTACAACTATAAAATGGGTTTTTGTTTTTTTTTTCCTCTTATTTTGGCCTTTTTTAAAAAATCAGTTTAGGATTCATACTTTCACAGTTGACTAAACTCTCCAAGAATTCTAGGTTGATGTTTTGTTTATTGTGAAAAGACCTGTTTTGTTACAAATACTTGGTTTTAAAAAATGAATAAAGATAAGCTTCGACTGATGCAGCATTGGCTGCCACTCCTGTCCACAGCTGGTGTGCCTCCACATGGGTTTGGGCAGACATGTAATCTGGCCTGTGAGTTGACACAGATGGAACTATTGGAAAGAAAAAACGAATGAGTTCAGAAATTCTGTTAGCAAGATTGAAGAAGGAAATTGTTACAGACTTTTTTTAATCTGTAATACAGGAGGGATAGGGGTTGTTGATTTGTGTTTCTGCTTTCAAAATATTTTTAGTAAATTACATGTTACCAAAAGCACACACTGTATTCCCTGGAACCCTTTTATGTGTTTATAGTATTTTGAAATACTGATAAATGACTTGGATAT
Source organism: Chrysochloris asiatica (assembly GCF_000296735.1). NCBI lineage: Eukaryota > Metazoa > Chordata > Mammalia > Afrosoricida > Chrysochloridae > Chrysochloris > Chrysochloris asiatica. The sequence continues at coordinate 11,424,215 of NW_006408617.1, forward strand.
TTGTATGTAGGCATGTTGCAGGTTCTGTGGCTGCTCTCTGTGGAAGGGAAACATACATGAAGTCAACGCACTTCCTTTTCCTAACTCAAAGTCACTGTGATGTATATTTTTTTAATGAAATTTAGAAGTACAGCTGTCATCTTCTGTTTCAAATGCTGCTTCTCTTATCATTAGTAACTGTTGCACTGTTTTCTGCAAATTGCATTTTACAAAATTTAAACTTCAAAAACTGTATTAACTTTTATAGTTAAATGTTGTATTAAATAAACTATAATAAACAGCTTTTTGTATTTTAAAAATTATTGTTGTATTAGTTATTCAAGCTTTATTTTTATTAAAAGTCCAATAATGAAGATAAATAAAAATACGCTTTACTCATGGAAATAATGGCATTATTTGTAGTATGAGAAAACTGATAAAAGTAACAATACTGAGCTGCTTAAAGACTAGCCAGAAGTGAGTTTCCAGAAAGGTTTCGGAATAAATTCTGGTGTAAATATTCCTTGTGCTTCAGATTTCAATATGTCTTTTGTCTCTACAAACTTTTCAAGTTAAACTTGGAATTTGCATTACTCTCAGCTGGAATTCTATCATTTGCTTCTTTAATTCTATATTTCTCAGCATTGGAAACATTGTAATATAATCTGTGACTGCTAGTTTAAATATAGCATTTGCTGTAAAGCCATATAGATGTTCATTTTACTTTTGCAAAACCAGTTGATCTACTTTGGGTTGTTTTTTTTTTTTTTGGAGGGGGTGGTTTTGTATTCACTTTAATTAGAAATATTTACAGAAAATGTAAGTTAGTCACTAAAAGTAATATGCCTAGGTTAAAGACTTTGACCATCCAATGGTCTGTGTAAACAGGTGAATATTATTAACTTCAAACTAGAAGTGTTTTTAAACTATAGCCAAGAGACTATGTAAAATGTGAGTGCTTTATGTGGACTTTGCTAATTGTGTATTAAAATACTTTTAGCATCAGTTTGCTTTTTCTATTTTCATTGCTTTCATTTGTTTATTTCCTAAACATATTTCCTAATAATAACATACTACCATTTGTTGTTAAGTGCTAATTTATTATTTTTACATCATTTTCTTGAAAACCTTAATGCCCTAAGTATCTTGTTTCTGGTTTATATCTTTACCGCAAATTTTGCGTATGGGTTTCTTTGGTCATATTAACAGACTGTTATTTGCCATCGAGTCAGTTCCAACTCATAGAACCCCTCTTTGTAGGGTTTCCAGTGAACTTGTGGGTCAAACTGATCTTGTAGTCCAGTGCCACACCAGGACACCAAATTAACAGACTAGAGCTCTTCTGTTTCTGTGCTGAGAAATACAAGTGCTCTAATCTTGTATTGGGAGCCCTGGTGTGGCACTGTGAGATAATGCGCCAGACTGCAAAGCCGTTAGAACTCCAAAGTCGGTGGTTCAAGCTCACCAGGCGCTCCTTGGAAGCCCTGTACAGGGTTGCTATGGGTCGGAACTGCCTCGACGGCACTTAACAATCTTGTATTGAGAGTGTTTTGCCAGTGCTTTTCACTGAATTATGTGTTAAACATTTGGATTTTCTTTGAATGTTGTCAACTCTAATAGCTCAGCAAAATTGAAAGGTTAAGAGAATTGTGTATAAGAAAATTAGTATCAATGTTTTATGCTGTTCTCAGTTGTGGGTGTAAATAACAGTTTTGTAATGAACCATTTTGTAGAAAGCGATTTCTTGCTTTATAATGGGAAAATAGCTTTATCCAAAACTATAAGTGGTCCTTACATTGTGTATGATACCTATTAAAACTGATTTTAAAGGAAATGGTATATGGTAGGGGTTACCCCAAACTTTCTTGGTTTACTATGCCCTTGTGATTCAGTAATATTTATAAGGGATCTCTTGTGGTGCAGCACTGGACTGCTATGAAGTTGGTGGTTTACGGCCATCAGCTGCTTCTAAACCTTATATAAAGTTGCTCTGAGTTGAAACTGACTCCACAGCAGTTAACATCTCTTGCTAAGTGCTAATCAGTTCCGATTCAGTGATGTATAGGGTTTTCAAGGAGCAGCTGGTGGGTTTGAACTACCAGTTTTGCAGTTAGCACTCCAGTACGTATCCTACAGCATCATACCAGTACTCAGGATCTTTACACCAAAAGGAATTCCTAACAGCTCTGTTGATTAGTGATGTTTAAATTGCTTAAGTATTTAAGTCATAACAATTTAATAACCATTTGAGAAATGGAAAGTTATTTGCATTTCATTCTAAGTAATGATAATTATGAATGGGATATGTGTAACTGTTGACCATTGTACAGCTCAGATTCACACCACCACCTACTCTTCCTGTAATGATTTTATGCAGTACTTGAGTCTTACCCAGCAACTGTTGAAAATCTTAACAAGAGGTGAAAGGAATCTCCACTGCCATTGAGTTGATTCCAACTCATAGTGACCCTGTCTAGGGTTTCTGAGGCTGTAAATCTTTACAGGAGCAGAGACCCTACCTTCATTGGAGCACCTAGTAGGTTTGAACTGCCAACCTTCTGGGGCAGTTAAGTGCTTATTCTACAATGCCACTAGTGCTCACATTTTAAAGGAATGGAATATGCAGTGTCCTACATATGTCAAATATTACTGTGGCCACACAGATTGATCACCTTGGCACACAATTTAGAAATCAGTATATGCAATTTTCTTTATAATAGTCACAATTCATATGATTAATCAATTTTTTAAAAGGAAGTTTTAAAATTATTTTTAGTCCAGGTCCATAACCTGAGACGGGTACCAAACCATGGTTGCCACAGAGTTATCTGTGCCATTTCTTAAATTTACATGTACAGATGACTAACTCAGAATCTTGGGTATGGGTGAGAATCACTGCCCTGTGCAATCTAAGGATTGGCTGTGTGGAAGTTCAAGAAATGTATGGAGAATTTAGTGTGTTTGTGTACCTTACTGTTTTGAGGAGTTACTTTTTTTTTTTTTTAAGGTTTTTATTGTGGGTTGAGTGAAAATTTATAGGGCATATCATCAGTTTTACCGTCAACAAATCATATACCTTGTTTCATTACAATGATTATATAATCCCCTCCATGTACCATCAGTTAACAGTATTTCTCTTCTAACCACTTTAGCTTTTTAAAAAACAAACAAACCACTCAGGCATATATAATAATTTACATCTCCAAAGGGCACATTCTGCAAGTCTGTATCCTGGCCACCAGCTTTTAGTCTCTCTCTTCTTGGTACATGATTCTAGAGTCCTCAGCCCCTCTCCATGCCCCCATCTCTGCCTCCATCTCTGGTGCTGCTGCTTCTCTGGATAAGGTCCCACATTCTGCTTGTGCGTTCCTCTCTCGATGGTCCTAGGGTCCTCTGTTTCTGGACTATAAGATTAACCACTCCCCTTTTTTTTTGTTACAAAACTTCTACCTTTACAATTGTAACAGTCGCAATTAGAAATGATTACATTCACTATTGAATCTTATGAATTTTATCCTCATCTCTTTTCACCAGACCCATCTAGACAAGATGACAGCTATTCAATGGGAGGAGTTAGAATTTTTATCAGATTCTCAGAGGATCATAAAAAATCTTTGGGTTGAAACAAGGAATGTTTATGTCGCCAGAGCAGATTCTCACCTTCCTTGGATCTTGTGAATTCAGTGAACTCATTTACAGCCCTGCTCAATTTTCGAAGATTCACATATATTTCCAAAGTCTTTACAAGCACTATATTAAGAACTTCAACTATAAAAATGTATTGGCTTAAGAGGCCTGATAAGCCTAGTGCCCACAAAGCCATTCATGCTGGCTGTCTAGATAATCCTAGAATTCCAAGTTCTTCAATCAATTCTAGGGAAGCATAGAAAGGGACTCCTTTAGTACAGGGTTTATGTGTTCCTTTAAGATTCTTAAAAGTATCACATGCAACAAGGTCAGTTAGCCTTGTTGGGCTTTGTTTGTATATAAGCATAAGGATAGGAAATAAATTATGTACCAAATATCAATATATACTTCTCAGTACCCTTTTTCAAATATATTTTTTCTTTCTAGAAATTACAGCAAATAATGCCTTTATTTGCAGGCTGTTAAGAAATTTTCAGCATTTCCTTATAAAGCTTTTTTTTTTTTTTTAATGGCAGTGGTAAACTTATAGAGTTAATCAAAATTAATTTACATTAAGAATGGCAGTGTGTAAGTAAATATTGTACTAATACTGTATATAATAAAAAGTACCTAAGATGATAAATTGAATAGCATGATTACAAATTGTAGTTACTCTAAAACATGTTATACGTTTTACAATGTTCTCTTTTCTCATTTACAAATTTCATCTTATTTTTGCTTATTTCTGTAGTTTTTACAGGTTAAGTGTCATCAAGTTGGTTCCAGCTCATAGTGATCCTGTATAAGGTTTTCAAGGAGTGACTGGTAGGTTTGAACTGCTGACCTTGTGGTTTAGCCCTACCTTGTAGTCCAGTGCTTTAATCTACAGCACCACACCAGGACTTCAAATGACTGGGTCTAATTCCCCCCCTCCCCCCTTTTTTTCACAGTGTGGCGCTGTGGGCTAATGCGTCAGACTGCAAAGTCGTTTGAACTGCAAGGTTGGTGGTTCAAACTCACCAGATAGATGCTCCTTGGAAACCCTATAACATGGTCACTATGGGTCGGAATCGACTCAGTGACACTTAACAACATTAAAACAAAAGCAATACAAGAGTATCTGTTGTTAAGTGCTATGGAGTCGCTTCTGACTCATAACAACCCTATATAGGGTTTAATATCTGCAATGCCAAAAACCAAACCAAAGTAATAAGCTAATGGTTCAGAAGGAAATGAAATGAGTTATTTTATTCTGTGAGAAGATTCCAATGGAGGAGTTAAAAGGAATTCTCTTACATGTGTATTTAAATACAAAAGTCCTACATCAATAGTCAAAGTACCTTTAGTGGTTACTTTGGAAAGGGAAAAGGGCCACTTCACACCAGGCGAAGATTTAAAAGGGAGGCTTTTAAAGCAATCACTGCCTATAGGATAGCTTAATAGTTTTATACTTTAGATACATAATTTTTAAATTACACCCATAAATAAAAATTTGGCAATCTCTTTACAAAGTGCAATATATTACTGCAGCAAGTCCATCTCAAAGCAGCAGAGTGGCTTGGCCTTTAAAAAGCTCCTGGTTTTTAATGATGTTCTGTTATCTCAACCTTATAATCCAGTATGTTAAAACACTTGTTGTATTTCCTTACATAAAATAGTAATGCGTTTCTTTAAGTTTATCAATATTACAGTGCTCAGCAGTAAATGCCTACATTTAAAAAAAAAGAACGTTTCAAATCATTAACTTGACAATTTGAGAAACTAAGAAAAGAGCAAGCAAAACTCAAAGTTACCAGAAGGAAAGAAAGGTAAGAGGAAGGAAAAATGAAAACACAAACCTTTACAAGACTGACAAAAAGAAATAACAGAAATACCAAATGCAAGTGGGGACTTGACAACTACTAGAGCAATAAAAAGAATGATAATGCTGTTAGGTAACCAGTGAAATGGACACAATTGTAGAAACACATTGTAAAATACCTAAATTGAATCAAGATCTAGAAAATATTAACAGATGCATAACAGTGAAGAAACTGATTTTTCAGTCAAGAACATTTCAGGGGGAAAGGGAATTGGACACAATGGATATCTGCATGGAAACAATGAAGCTGAACTCACATCATGAATTAACTCCAAATGGATCAAAGACCTCAATTCAAAAGCTAGAATTATAACTTACAAGAAAATGGGAAACATTACCTTGGATTTTGCAAAAGGAGAAATTAACTATGACACTAAAACCATGAGCAACAAAATAAAATTTTCAAAAATTGGATTTCATCAAAATTGAAAGTATTTGTATCAAATGACAATAGTAAGGCAACCCATAGAACGGGGGGAAAAAATCTGCAAACTACAATAAACCTGATGAGAGCCAGAACTCTTGTGAGACTGCCTTGTTTGTTTGGGTCTTGCAAGTTTCCCTTCTTTGACAGGTTGCAGTCTTACCACTTTTCTGTTGCTCATTTTAGTGTAAAATATGTTTTCTTTCTGTGATGGGTTTCTAGCTTACATAGGTTTCAGCTTTCACAGGTGTGTGTGTGTGTGTGTGTGTGTGTGTATATATATATATAGCTTATGTGCCATGGAGTTGGTTCTGTCTCATAGCGACCCTGTATAGGGTTTCTGAGGCTGTAACTCTTCCCAGGAGCAGAAAACCTCAATCTTTCAATCCCACAGAATGGCTGGTAGGCTGGTAGTTTCGAATTGCTAAACATGAGATTAGCAGCACAATTTGTAACCACTACACTACTATATATATAGAGAGAGCGAGCTCTGGTAGCGTAGTGGTTACGAATGGGGCTGCAAACCTTAAGGTCAACAGTTCGAAACTACCAGCCTTTCCACAGGAGAAAGATGAGGCTTTCTGCTCCCATAAAGTTTCACAGCCTCGGAAACCCTGTACAGCGTCACTATCAGTCGGAACTGACTCCACGACACATAACAAATATATATATTCACACACAGACACACATATATATTTGGAGTTTCAGTAGCATAGTGAGTTTCGCGTTGGGCTGCTAACTGCAAGGTCAGCAGTTCAAACTCACCAGCAGCTCTGCAGGAGAAAGATAAGGCTTTCTGCTCCTGTACAGACTACAGCCTCAGAAACTCTATACACGGTCCTTATGAGTCAGAATCAACGCCACCCAGCCACCATCATATTTATAAGATTCTTCTGTTGAATTGTAGAGAACTTTGAAGCCTGTGTGTGTGTATATATATGCTGTTATGTGCCTTCGAGTCAGTTTCAATCCATAGCAACCCTGTATAGGATTTCCGAGAAGCAGCTGGTAAGCCTGAACTGCCGACCATACGATTCAAACTGACCTTGCAGTCCAGCGCATTAACCCTTAACACCACAACACATTTACAGCCTTGGAAACACTATACATGGTTGCTATGAGTCAAAGCCAACAATACAGCACCTAACAATAATTATATCGGGAGGCTTCATAAAGTTCCTTACAATTCAATGACAAAAAGAACCTAATTTAAAAATGGACAAAAGATTTGAATCATCATTCCTCCAAATACGATATATATGCAGCTAATTGGCACAAGATCTTAGACATGACTTTCCAGGGAAATGCAAAACAAAATCACAATAATGATCACATTCACTCAAATAGATACAGAAAGAAGTGTTGGCAAGGATGCAGAGAAATGGTTCAACCACTGTGGAAGACAGTGTGGTGGTTCCTCAAATAGTTAAACAGCATTAGCATACACGGAGTTTCAAAAAGTTTGTGGAAAAATGCACTTATCTTTTATTGCATTTTTCCACAAATATGTTTTGAAGTTACCTTATATGACTCAGTAATTCTACTAGTAAATATAAACCCCAAAGTGAAAATAGGTTCAAAGAAAAACTTGTACAAAAATGTTTATAACAGCTCATTCACAAATGCCAAAATGTGGAAACAATCCAAATGTTCCTCAACAAATGAATGGAACAAGCAAAATGTGGCTTATTCATACAAGGAAATAAACAGCCACAAGCACCACCATCAAAAAGAAGTGCTAATCCATGCTACAGTACCGGTAACCCTGGAAAACATGCCAAGTGAAAAAAGCCAGACACAAATGCCACATGTTATATGATTGCATTTATCTGAAATACACAAAATAGGGAAATTAATAGAGATCCAAGGCAGGTTAGTGGTTGCCGAGGGCTGGAAGCAACAGGAAATGGGGAGTGATATCTTCATGGGTATGGGATCTGTTGAGATGAAAAAAATCTCTGCAGCTAGATAATGCTGATGGCTGTACAATATGAATGTATTTAATGCCACTGAATCATATATGTTTAAATAGTTAAGATGGTAATTTAGGTAATGTGCATTTTATCACAATAAAAAGAATGAGTAAATTAACGGGTTTTATATATCCAATGGAAATATTGTGAAGAATGAAATAAATCAGAATTGTACTTAGATGAAGAGCCACTTTATTGACAAATTATAGGTATATAATTTACCTTTGTAGTTCATCATTGCTACAATTTAGTCTTCTTAATCTTAAAAAGCATTTTTTCTACCATGTAAAACCTAGCCTTCCCTTAGACTTTTGAAAGTTAGTGTATTTTGATCCCTGAGAGTTATAAAAAGGGAGCTGGACCCCCATGACATCATTTGCCTTATAGCTGGGTCTTATTCCACCTCTGTCCATAAACATTGGTCCATGGCCACCTCCAGGCCCTTCCTGTACAGCTTTTACAAGAGGATAAATATATTTATTAGTCAACCGGGATTCCACCTCAATTACTTCTCTTGCATAATCCTGGAATTCTTTCTCCTTTTCAGCCGCAATAGCTGCTGTAAGTCTGCAATGATCCATTTCTGCTTCTTTCGATTGCTTTACATTAAACTTATTTTTGGCCTGTTTGGGAGAGAAATAAAATACAAATTTATATTGGCTTACAAGATCAAATATCTGTAGCGTTTAAAGTTGAGGCATAATTCTCTAAACTCAGTATTTTACAAATTCTAATCCAGCAGTTATATACTATAATTTACTTCAGAAATTCATGTATCTCAAAATATCATGGTTAAAGAAGTGGTTCAATGTAAATTAATAACAGCCTTAAGTGATGCATCTTTAAAAAAATACAACAAAATAGCTAAAAACATTTTAGCTTGTTCTTTAATTAGTTAAAGGAAATGTAGATAAAGTCAGGTCGGTAAGGTTTGAATTCTGTTTCTACCATTTTAAAGAGGTGAAGCAAAATTTTGTGGATATAGAAGATAGGGGATTCATCCCACAATCCCTGCATCAGACCATGTGACCCAACAGTACAACATTAAGTCAGCAGTTAAAGTATCTGGACTAAATTAAATCAATTACATTATCTTTCTCCTAAGATTTTAAAATTGGAACTTGTAAAATAAATTTAACAAAGGCTATGAAAGATCTGTACACCTCAAACTACAAAACACTATAGAACTCAAAGAAGACCCAATAGAGAAATTCAACATTCATGGATGTGACTACTCAATATTGTTAAAATACTTCCTCAAAATCATTCTCACAATAAAAACCTTAAGAAAATAAATCATTCACTATAAAATATTTTCCCCAAACCTCTGCAAATATATATATATATACAGTTAATATTCTGGTAGCCTGTTGTTAGGTGCCATCGAGTCAGTACCAACTCATAGTGACCTTATGCACAACAGAACAAAACACTGCCCGATCCTGGGCCAACCTCACTACTGTTGCCACGCTTGAGCCCATTGATGCTGCCACTTGGCCAATCCATCTCACTGGAGGGTCTTCCTCTTTTTCTCTGACCCTCCACCTTACCAAACATGATACCCTTCTCCAGCAACTGGTCCCTCCTGACAGTATGTCCTAAGTATGAGAAACGGAGTTTGGCCATCTTGGCCTCCAAGGAGCACTCGCTGGACTTCTAACACAGATCTGTTGGTTCTATAGGCAGCCCATGGCACATTCAATATTCTCCAACACCATAACTCAAAAGCATCAATTCTTCTACTGTCTTCCTTATTCACTGTCCAGCTTTCGTATACGTATGAGATTATTGAAAATACCATGGCTTGGGTCAGGCGTACTTTAGTCCTCAAGCTGACATCTTTGCTCTTCAACACTTTAAAAAGGTCTTGTGCAGCAGATTTGCCTAATGCAATACACTGTTTGATTTCTTGACTGCTACCTCTGTGAGTGTTGATAGTTGATCCAAGAAGATAGTGGGTTATATATTGGGCTTTTAAATACTAGGTCAGCAGTTCGAATCCACCAGCTACTCTGTGGGAGAGAGATGTGGCTTTCTGCTGTGGTAAAGATTCACAGTCTCAGAAATTCTATGTTGTTGTTAAGTGTTGTCGAGTTGGTTCTGATTCATAGGATTTCCAAGAAATGACTGGTGAGCATGAACCACAGACCTTGTGATTCAAACTGACTTTGCAGTCTAGTACATTAACACACAGTGTCACACCAGGATTTCAGATTATGATTATGAGTCAGAACCGACTCCATGACATACAGTAGCGGCAGCAGCATACAGTTAACATAGTAGCAATAAAACTTATCAGGTCGCTTATAAAAATTGGTACACTTATTCTAAAATGTTTGGAAATTCAAAGCACCTAAAATAGCCAAAATAAAGTTTATAAAGATCAAAGTGAGAGGACTTGCGCCGTGTAATTTCAAACACTTACTATGAGGCCACAGTAATCAGAATAGTACAGTGGAGTACAAGTACAAGGATTGACAGACCAATGGAACAGAATCTAGTGCTCAGAAATAGACTCACGTTTACATTTCAACTGATTTTCAGTAAAAGTTTCAGCATAATTCAGTGGAGAAAAGATAGACTTTTCAGGAAATGATACTAGATACTAGAACAACTGAATTTACATTGAAAAGAAGAATTTTGACCCTTACATATCACATGTGGAACTCGGGTAGCAGAGTGGGTTACAAGTTGGACTGCTAACTGCACTGTTCAAATCTACATGGTGGTCCTCGGAAGAAAGATGAGACTTTCTGTTCCCATAAAGATTTGCAGCCTCAGAAACCCTGTACAGACATGCTGTGAGTCGGAACCGATTCCATGGTACTTAACAACAGCAGACATAAGAAACCCATAAAACTTTTAGAACAAAATCTTTATGACCTATTTTCTGAGAAGTGATACAGTAAGCAAACATTATAAAATAAAAAACCGATAAGCTGGGCTTTATCAAAATTAAAAACTTTTGCTCATTGGAAGATACCATTAAGAAAATGAAAAGGAAAACTACAAATAGGGAGAAAATATTTGTATACAAACATTTGTGAAAGTACATCTATCTAGAATATACAAAGATCTCGTAAAACTCAACAATAAGAAAACAACCCACTTGAAAAATGGCAACAGGCTTAAAAAGGTGCTTCACCAAAGAAGATATATGAATGGCTAATTGGCTAATAAGCACATTAAAAGATGCTCAGAGACGGGTCTCTTGTGATACAATAGTGAATAATTGTTATCAGGACTGATTGTGAGGGTTGGAAATGTAAAGGTAGATGTTTTATAGTAAGGAGGGGAGTGATTAACTTGTCAGTCTAGGAGCGGAGGTCCCTAGGACCATCAAGGGAGAAGAGCAGAGAGCGGGACCCTACCCAGAGAAGCAGTGATGCCTGAAATGGAGCCAGAGATGATGACGTGGAGAAATGGAGCAGCTAGAGACTTTAGATCCAGAGAGGGAGAGCGACTGTGTGCTGAAGACCTGGGGGGTACGGGGGAAGGATAGCATGGAGGGGATTGTAACCATGGCAATGAGACAATATGAATGAATGTAAAACCAATGTTCTCCCATGTAAATTATCACATAATTCACAATAAAACATTTAAGAAAAAAAAAATGCTCAGGATTTTGTAGTGGTTATGATTCGGGTTGCGAGCCGCAAGGTAAGCAGTTCAAAACTACCAGCTTTTCCGCGGGAGGAAGAGGAGGCTTTCTGCTCCCGTAAAGATTTACAGCCTCGGAAACCCTGTACAGGGTCGCTATGAGTCGGAGCTGACTCCACGGCACATAACAACAACAACAACAACAATTGGCTAATAAGCACATTAAAAGATGCTCAGGATTTCTGGTCACTGAGGAAATGCAAAATGACATCAGCTCCACTCCACGGGCTACTAGCATAGTTAAGGGATGACAGTACCAAGTGGTGCTAAATTAGTGGAGCAACCTGTAGTTGCAGAGGTTGCAGGGAGGAATGGAAAACTATATAGCTACTTTGAAAAACAGATTTCAGTCAAAATGCATGGATGCCAGATAGTCCAGAAACCTAGTAATATATCTGGTACTCTCACTCACCTCAAAACTAAAACCTATGATACTGCAATCAACATAGTGTCTGGGATGTGGTCATTAATGGGAACAAAGCAGAGTGACGTTCATAAGTTTCATGGACAGCCACAACCATTTGTATTTTCTTTAATACTTACTAAAACACAACAGATACAAATATTTAAGGAAAAATATTTGTGCAAAAATATAAACCTAGCATGAACAGTTTAATAAACGTAACAATAGAAACATTGCACATTTTCGAAATTTATTGTGTCATAACCATACGATCATTTGTGTTTACTCAAAAAAGGAAACTTCCTGGAAGATAAAAACTAGCATGAATTCTATATAATTATTGCTAAAGTAAGTGAGCACATTTAGAAATAATTACCATTTGTTGAATATGGGCATCTTGAACTTTTCTGCGTTCTTCATCTGCTTTGCGTTTTTTCTCCTTTTCATGCTCCCAAAATATCTGATCTGCTTTCAGTATCTCCATCAATTGTTCTTTAGAGTTGATTTTTCTTTGTCTTTCTTCTTCCTCTTTATTTTTCATCTAGATGTTAAAAGGCAAAGGAAAGAAATTAAAACCGTTTTAGCATCCAGTGCTTTTTCTAAAAAGGGCTCTGAGTTAGAGAGCGCCAAGTGGAGGCCATGCAGGAGTGATGCAGGAGGAGAAAACTGTATGCACCTCTTTTGAATCCCACAGGAGCACTGGTACCATAGTGGTTATACAGTTCGAAACTACCAGCTGTTCCGTGGGAGAAAGATGAGGCTTTCTGCTCCCGAACAGATTTACAGCCTCAGAAACCCTGTACAGGGTAGCTGTGAGTACGAACCGACTCCACAGCACACTACCACCACCACCACCACCACCACCACCTTTGAATCCCACAGGGCCAATTCGCTATGATTTTACTCTGTTTTCTGAATAGCAGGAAACACTCAATGAAAACATATGTAGAGTGACTTAGACAAACTGCTAGGTTTAAAATAGAAGACAGGAAGGCGAAAACAAGATCTTTTCAAGGTGAAGAGACATTGGTAGGTAAAAGATTAATGGGTACAAATGTTTGTAAAATTAGTCCATTTAAATGTTATGGCACTCAAGTCTTGTAGCAGATAACTTTTGAATAAGAAAAAACCCACAAAACGATCATTTCTGACTTGATTTCTTTTTTTTTAAAATTAAAATGAAAAATCTGCATAGTGTAAATAATAATCTTTGCATTTCAGACAACTCTGAAATAGAAAAGGTACTTTTGCATCAATAAATATACCTGTTAAAGAGGAAACATGATCTGATTTTAAGATAATTGGAAGATAATTTACATACTGTTTTTTAAATCTCTGTCAGTTTCTAGTCAGAGGGGTAGAAGAAGTGAAATTACAGTGGGAAGGACTTAAATTTGTCTTTTCATTTTTATTTGTCATAATTGAATTAATTGTTTACCACAATGGCTCTATATTCCGCAATCGCTTTTCTCTCTGCCTTGTTTTTTTCACACCTTTCGATGTCTCTTTTTTCCCTTTCAGCTTCAGCTTCCGCAATAACTCTGGCAATAATCAAGTCTTCATTGTCAAGTTTTTCTTTCATTAGTTCACCCAGGAAGTTATGAATCCTTTCTCTCCGTTCTTCCATTAGCCTATAACAAAACACCGATAACTTGTTAAATTTTCATAAATAGACTGGTTAGGGAGCCAGTATAATGTAGTTGTTAAAGTGCTGTCAAGTTAGTTCCAACTCAAAATGAGCAAGTACAGGGTTCTCAAGGAGTAGCAGCTGGGTTTGAACCATCAACCTTGTAGTTAATAGTCCAATTTTTATCCTTTAGTGTCACACCAGGATTCCATAATTTAGTTGGCAAGTCTGAAATATCTTACAACCTTCTAAAAAAAATACAAGGGCCCCTACTGTTTCTTATATGAATTGTTGTTGTTATGTGCCGTGGAGTCGGTTCTGACTCATAGCGACCCTGTATAGGGTTTCCGAGGCTGTAAATCTTTACGGGAACAGAAAACCTCATCTTTCTCCCACATAGCACCTGGTAGTTTTGAACTGCTGACCTTAAGGTTCGCAGCCCGATTCGTAACCACTATGCTACCAAAGCTCCTTTCTTATGAGAGAGGCTTCAAAAATTTCATGGATGGTGTAAAGCTGATGTTCTCCCATATAAACGATCATGCAGTTCACAATTTTAAAAAAAAGTTGATGGAAAAATGGAATTAAAAGATAATGAAAAAATAATAATAATAATGGAAAATTTCCATGGACTTTTTGAAGTCCTCTCATATTTTAAGTGAAAATTATTATTTTTTCATCATAAAGTAATATATGTTCTAAAAATCCTCAGTGGGTAATATGCTCACATATATGGATGATAATGTGTTAAAATTGTCCACATTGAAAAATACTTTAATATTAGACTATCCTGTTTTTCTAATATCAGAGTTTTAGGTCCTAAAAGTAAATCTTTGAACAAAACTTTATTTAAACTACTATAGTTTTACTGTAGTAATTTTTTACTATATTTAGTATATACTATATATAGTATGGAGTCCTGGTATGGCGCTGTAGGTTAATGAGCCAGACTGCAAAGCCGTTTGAACTGCAAGGTCAACAGTTCAAGCTCACCAGCTGCTCCTCAGAAACCCTATACAAGGTTGCTATGGGTCGGAATCGACTCAACAGCACTAAACAACAACAACATATATAGTATATTTATTTACTATAAATAGGATAAAAAAATTTCTTTAACTAAAACCATTAAAATATCAACACAAGTTATCAAAATCTTATTGAAAGCCCCATGGGCTGCCAAAAGAACCAACAGATCTGTGTTGGAAGAAGTGCAGCCAGAGTGCTCCTTAGAGGCCAAAATGGCCAAACTTCGTCTCTCATACTTCGTACTTATTGTCAGGAGTGCCCAGTTGCTGGTGAAGGATATCATGTTTGGTAAGATGGAGGGTCAGAGAAAAAGAGGAAGATTCCCAACGAGATGGATTGGCCAAGTGGCAGCATCAATGGGCTCAAGCGTGGCAACAATTGAGGATGGCCCAGGATTGGGCAGTGTTTTGTTCTGCTGTGCATAGGGTCGCTATGGGTCAGTACCGACTTGATAGCACCCAACAACAACATCCTCCATAAGCACTGGATTGCGAACCAGAAGGGTCACGGTTTGAGCCCAGCAGCCACTCCACAGGAGAAACATGAGGCTTTCTACTCCCACAAAGATTTAAAGCTTCTGAGGAGCAGCTGGTAAACGTGAACTGCCAATTTTGCAGTTCAAACCAACTTTGCTATCCAGCGCATAAACCCATAGTGCCACAGCAAGACTCCAGAACATTACATAGTATATACCAATTTTGAAAAATCACTATGAGTAGGAACCAACTGGATGGCACTTAACAACAACAAACAATAATTCCGACTATACCCTGTCTACAATTTATTCACAGCACTTTACTCATCTGTTTATCATGTCTATCTTTCTTTGTTGTTGTGAAGCGCTGTCGAGTCCAACCCATAGCAACCGTATATGGGGTTTCCAAGGACCAGCTGCTGTACTTGAACCACCAACCTTGCAGTTCAAATGGCTTTGTCGTCTGGCACATTAACCCACAGCCCCACACCAGAACTCCTTAAACACTTTGAAATTCAGGAGGTCCTAACTGGTTAGGTCCTCTTTCTCTAGTCCACATCATTAACAATAAATAGATGAATGTTTGTTAAAGGTATGGTAGCATTTTCACTTAGGAAATTGGGCATGTATTACCCTTTGCCTTATATAGTTATTTGTATGAATGTCTCTTCATTTTAAATGACAATTTCCTTAGGGGCACACGCTGTATCCTTTCTCACACATTGCTTTACACAGATTATTCACTCTGTAAATTGGTGAATTTGTCAATAAATCTAAGAATATTTTTTGCCCTGTTTCCTAGGGACCAGCCACTTTTGGTCTTACCTACTCTCTTCAGGTGAGCCCACTTGTATTCACAACTCTAGCTACTGCTTACATACCAATGTTTCCCAAATCCGTCTCCAACTCACACTTCTCTACTAAAGCAAATCAGTATTTCCAACCTTCCAGACAGATGTCCTGAACAGTCCAAAGATACCTCAACTCACATTCCCCAAACTGAAGTCAGGTCATTAAATGCTGGCAAACATGTATAATGAGACCTCTGTTTCTAAAGACCACTTTCATAGCACAAGTTCTGATTTGGAATGAAATAATTTCATATTATTATTGTTGTTGTTAAATGCCATAGAGCTGGTTCCAACTTAGAGTGACCTTGAATAGGCTTTCCAAGGAGCAGTTGGTGAGTTTGAACCGCTGAGGTATAGCCCACCTGTGTGTTTCAGCTTCTTTTTTGTTCTTCATTTCTGCAAGACATTTTTTTGCTTTGATAAAATTTCTAATCTTTTCATCTTCCTCCACTTGCTGCTGCTGTTCTACAGCTTTGATGATATTTTTATCATTCATATGTTCCTTAGAGGGAAAAAAAAAACCTGTGTATTATCCCATCACAAAGAAAAATATCTTTCAACATATAGCAATATCTAACACGAATGGTCTTCTGGCCAGTTATTTCTCTCCTGGAAATGTATCACAGAAGATCAGATGTGCAAAAAAAAGTTTATATACCATGTACTTGATATCAAAGTTACTTATAATAGTCCAAAATTGGAAAGAACCACTAAATATTCAGTACTAGAGAGATGTCTTTGTTGTTGCTAAGTACTCTTGAGTCAGTTTCAACTCATAGAAACTCTGTATAGGGTTTCAAAGGAGCAGCTGGTGAGCTTCAACTAACTTTATGGTTCAAACCGACCTTGTGGTCTACTGGTGTATCCCACAGCACCACCAAAAGAGAGATAGTTAAACCAATTATCAGCAATATGGGGTGATACAAATAATATAATTCATAAATGGGAAGAAAGAGCAGAATAGATAAAACATTAAATGTTGTTAAGTGCTGTTGAGTCAGTTCCGACCCATAGCAACCCTATAGGATTTCCGAGGAGCAGCTGGTAAACTTGAAATGCCAACTTTGCAGTTCAAACCAACTTTGCAATCCCATGCATTACCCACAGCGCTCCAGCAAGACTCCAAAACATTACATAGTCTATCCCAATTTTGAAAATACAGATAAAGGACTTCTGGTATGGTGCTGTAGGTTAAGCACTGGACTGCAAACCACAAGGTTCAAACCCACCAGCTGCTTCTCAGAAACCCTATACAAGGTCCCTATGAGTCGGCATCATCAACTCGATGGCACTTAATAACAACAATAACAGGATGTAAATTTTACTGAAAGAAATATGTTAAAAACATCAAAATATTAACAATACTATTTCTTTTCAAATATCTACTTTCTTTAAAAATGTGCAATAAAAATAACTGTGTAATCAGACATTCTAATTGGTTCATAATGGTATCTCGCTGTTTTGGCTTGCAATTCCCTAGTGGCATATGATGCTGAGCATTTTTTTTATGATTAATTGTCAGTGGAAAGATGTGACACACTGTATGATTCCAACTCTATGACATTCTGCAGTGAGTTCCAGGAGGTCAGGGAAGGGGGGAGGGACGCATAAGTGAAGCGCAGGGTATTTTAAAGGCAGTGAAACTATTCTGCAATGATGCACACAAGACACTAAGCATTTTTGTCAAAACCCATAGGAGCTCTGGTAGCACAGTGGTTATGGGTCGGACTACTAACCTCAAGGTCAACAGTTCAAAACTACCAGCCATTCCACAGGAGAAAGATGAATCTTTTTGCTCCCATAAAGATTTACAGCTTCAGAAACCCTGTACATGGTCACTAGGAGTCAGAACCAACTCCACTGCACATAACCACCACCACCACCATAGGACTATCAAGAGGGCTTCAAAAAGTTCATGGAAAAGTCAAATGAAAAGATAATAAAACTTTTCCATGAACATTTTGAAGCCCTGTCAAATAACACCAAAAATAAATTTTAATTGTAACAAATATGCCACAGGGATGCAAGATGTTAAAAGAAAACCAACGTGTAGGAGGGACAGATGGTAACTTTTGTATTTTCTGCATAATTTTTCTGTAAACCTAACTGCTCTAAAATAAAAAGTCCTTTTACTAAAAATTAAGGGGGGTGAAAACCAACTCTAAGACACATCACTGTGAAATTTGAAAGCACTAGGGTCTAAAGAGAAGATTCTAAAACTTTCCTGAGGGGGAGGGGAAGATCACATTCAAAGAATGAAGACTGTGGATGACATCATGCTTCTCAATAGTAATACTGGAAACAAGAGGAACATAAAATCACAAATACCAAATGCTGATTTCTGAAACTAGAATTCTATTCCTCGTCAAACTGTAAATCAAGTAGGACTCTAGAAGTTAACCTTTTCAGATAAGAACTCAAAATCATTCTGTCTCACACACCTCCCAGGAAGTCTTTGAAAGATGCATTTCATCTATCCTGTGAGTCGGAACTGACGCTCTACTTCTCAGCTGAGTTTGATAATTCATTGCAATGATCACACACAACTCACAGACAATACTCACAATTATGGGATTTATTAGGGAAGTTGTTGCCATTGTTGTTGAATGCCGTTGCGTCAGTTCTGACTTACAGCAAGTGTGTATGGAGTTCCAAAGAAGTGGCTGGTGGGTTTGAATCGCTGACCTTGCAGTTAACAGTCCAGTCCTTATCCTACAGCACCACACTAGTACCCCATTAGAGAAGTTGTTGTTGTTCAGTGCTGTCAAGTGGGTTCTAATTCATAAGGATCCTGTGTAGAGTTTCCCAGGAGTGGCTTGTGAGTTTGAACCACCGACTTTGTGGTTCAAACCAACCTTGCAGTCTAGCACTGTGTCCCACAACACCACACCAGGACTCCATTAGAATTAGAAGTGTTCCTTTGGTCAGGACAACCTCTGCTCTGCTATGCCCATGACCTGGCCTACACCCTTCTCAGGCAAAGTTACAAAGTTCTTTTAGAATTACTAATAAGCACTCAAAGGCACTCCACTCTATGAAAAGCCCACATTGAAGGCATTCAACTCTAACTCCTTAAGACAGCAAACCTAACTCCCCAGTTAAATGCCTGCAGGCACCTCACTCTTTCAGTAAGCCTCCTGCCCGGAGACACCCAGCTTTAGTGCTCTTTCTCACACTCTGGCTCATGATTCTTCTGCTGCTCTCCCTCCTGTATCACAGCTCTCTGTCCCTGGATCCAAAAGGTTCAATGTGCACAGATTTCAGGGCCCAAAGGATGTACTCCACTCTTGGCTCTTCTCTCTTGATGGCAGTGTGATTCCTCATTTCTGTTTCTGAGATGGCTCATTTTAAACTGAGCAGGATTGTAAAACTGACCAATCCCCACATTAGAGTTCCAAGTTTTTACAACCACAAATAGCCCTGTTTACAATCATTCATAAATGAATCATATAATCCTATCAGCCTCTTCCTCCACCTTCTCTTACACAGACTCATCAAGAAAAATCATTCAGTGGGAGTTACAAAGACTACGGCTAGAAGAGACATACTAAATAATTCACTACACTACAGGCTGTAATCTCTATGAGAACAGATCACTGAACATTTTCTCCATTCTGAGTATGGAGCTCTGAGTGGATTTGAACCATCAACCTTTGGATTACCAGTCAAGCACTTAATTGTTGCACCACCAGGACTGCTTATAGCAAATAGACTGCTGCTGTGTGCTGTCAAGTTGATTCCAACTCACAGCAACCCAGTATAGGGTTTCTGAGGCTGTACATCTTGACGGGAGTAAAAAGCCTCCTCATTCTCCATTGGAGTGGCTTGTGGATTCAAACTACTGACCTAATGGATAGCAGCACATTGCATAGCTCAGTATACTACCAGGGATCCTTTATAGCAAATGTTGTTGGTGTTGTGTGTCATTGAGTTGGTTCTGACTCATAGCAACCCGATCTTCAAATAATTCAATACCCAAAAAAGGATGTATTACTATAGAAACTCAACTTAATACCAACTTGTTTTTTACTCTACTTAGCTTCTACATTTTAAAAATTAAAGTTAGATATTTTAATTAAACATATATGTGCATCAAAACATTTCACCAAAAGGGTAAAAAGAGAGTCCACAAAATAGGGGGGGAAATTTGGCAATGACATATCAAATGAGGGACTACTATCTAAAATTCATAGAACACTTCAATATCTCAGTAAGAAGACAATCTAATTTAAAAATGGGCAGAGGACATGAACAGACACCTCACCAAAGAAGACATTCAGGCAGCCAACAAAGAAATGCTCACAATCACTAGCTATTAAAGAGACACAAATCAAAACAAGAATGAGATACCATCTTACCCAAGCATTAATAGCAAAGTTTTAAAACAACAGAAAACAACAAATGCTGGAAAGGATGTAGAGAGGATGAGACCACCCTATACAGCTGGTGGGATTTGTAAAATGGTGAAGCTGATGTGGAAAAAAGTATCTACTTTCTTAGAAGGTTAGAAACAGAAATACTGTATGATCCAGAAAGCAGTCTAATTGGTATACATCCTCAAGAAAGAAGAGCCAGGACATGAATAGATATGTGCATACCCATGTTCATCGTAGCATTATGCACAGTAGCAAAAAGATGGAGACAGCCTAGATGCCCAACAGCAGAGGAAGGGCTGAACAAAGTTTGCTACAGACACACAGTGGGATATTACTAGCATTGAAGAATAACAAATTTACAAAACATTGCATAATATGGATGAACCTGGAGGACATTATGCAGAGTGAAATTAGTTGTACAGATATTATAAGAGACCAGTACTATAAAAAGTCAAGAAAACGTTTTCCTTCTATAATAAACATTGTATGATGGTAACCAGAGTTAGGAAGAAAGATGAATTATTCACTGGGTGCAGCATAGACACATGCTAACTTGGGTGATGGAGAAGGCAATTAAAAAGAAAAGGAAGGATAAAAGAAGGAATGGAAAAAATTGTCTTAAAAAGGAAGTTGCTTTCTTCTCTCTTTTTTTTTCAATGTGTTTTTTGAAAGGAAACAACATATACTTATTTTCTCATGAGGACAAACCATTGGGAACGTTCCTGCAAAAAAAAAAGGGGGGGGGCAGTAAAAAAGGAGGGAAAAAGAAAAGAGAAAAAAGATTTGGAAATGGGTAGTGGTGATGGTTCTGTAACACAGGGAATGTGCTTGGTGTGACTGGACTGTTCATGTAAAAATGGTTGAAATAGCAAATGTTTTGTTGTAAAAATAAATAGATAAAAGTTGGGCATTTCACTTTGCACATCATCTGAAGATCTGCTCTATATTCAACTTACAAAAAACAGTCTCCTGCTTTCATGGATCTCTTCTTTTTTCTTTTCTAGTTTTTTTCTCATTTCTAGTTCATATAATGAATTCTGCCGCTTAATTTCCTCAGCATCCATTTCTCTCTCTTTCTTTTTTCTTTCTGTTTCTTCTTCATGTTCCTTTATTCTAAAGCAAAAAGACATAATTATTATTTAGCAAAGCATAAAAATAATATATATTTTGAAATATATATTAGGCATTAGGCTCTACCTCGGCAGGGAAGAGCATCAGAGAATGTGTGGACATACTGTAAGCCATCATAAGGGGATATCTGGGTAGCACTTGATAATATAATATAAAGAGAGAGTCTTGCCTGTTGGTATCCTGTAATTTCCTTTTTTTTTTTGACTGAAGAATTAAAGAATGGTCATTGAGAACCTAAGACCTACAAAAAGCATCATGATCTGGCCTTTCCCTATCCCTCCAACTTCATCTTTGACACTGCCACTTAATACTCTAGCCTATAGGCACCTTGACTACTGGTAATTTCCCCAAATCCACCATGCTTGAGCTCACCTCTAGGTCTTTACCCATGATGTGTCCTCTGCCTATATAACTCTCTAGCCCATCTTTGTATGGTTTGCATCTACTCCTTCTACAGAATTAAGTGCAGGAGTCAATCTTTTCTGAAAAGCCTTTAAATTACCTCAGACTAGGTCATTCATTCAGATGTACATTCTATGTGCTTCCAAATACCCTGTACATATGTTTGCTGAAATTATCATAAATTCTAATTATTTGTTATATTTATGTACCTCCAGCCCCCTATGGTGAAGTTCTTAAGGATAAAAGACAGCATCATTGTGGTGTAATGAGTTATATAATATCTCTTCTAGCCATAGTCTGTAACTCCCACCAAACGTTTCTGCCCTGCTGGGTCTGGGTAAGAGAAGGTGGGAGAAGATACTGATAGGATGACATGGTTCAGCTGTGGATGTGAGCGGACATCATTGTAATTGGAAACATTCGAAACTCTAGCCTGAGTATAAAATGAGTCATCTCAGAAGCAGGAGAGTCAGGAAGGGAAAGTGTCCTTTGGACCCTGGGATCCCTGTACATTAAACCTCCTTGACCCATGGACAGAAAGCTGTGATACTGGAGGAGTGGCAGAGAAGCAGCAGAAAAGGAACCAGCGCATGAGACCAAGCACTGGGCTTCCCAGCTTATGGAGCAAGTCAAGCTCAGTGACCTCAGGCAGGAAGCTTGCTTGTAGGTGGGGGCACTTCAGGCACTTAAGCGGGAGCTAGATTTGCTGACTTACACAGCTAGGGCCCAGTGCCTTCCGGCTGATGCTTATAGCAGTGTGGTATGGTCTATGGGCATTTATCAGCAGCTGACTAGAACAACCATGCCCTGAGCATTTTCTGATTAACTTCCCTATTAAACCCCATAATTGTGAGTATGGTGGTCAAGTTTTGGGTAGCCAATGCAATGAATTATTGAGCCCAGCTAAGTAGAGTGCTGGAGTCCTGCTATGGCATTGTGTGTTAATGCACGGGACAGCAAAATCAGTTTGAACCACAAGATTGGTGGTTCAAGTTCATGAGCCGCTCCTCGGAAACTCTATACAGCGTACCTATGTGGGTTGGAACCAACTAGACGGCACACAACAACAAAGTCAAGTGCTATAGGAGGAATGGTTTGGAGTTGTCATGTTTTGAATCATATTTGTATTCCTATTTGCTAGAAATGTTGTTGCTAAGTGACCCATAGCAACCCTGTATAGGTAGGGTTCCTGGGGCTTTATATCTTTATGGGAGCAGAAAGTCTCATCTTTCTCTCACAGAAGAGTTGCTGTTGCCATCAAGTCGGCAAACCTGTATAGGGTTTCTAAGGAGCAACTAGTGGGTTTGAACTGCTAACATCATGTTTCAAACCGACCTTGTGGTCTAATGTTTATTCTACAGTGCCTCACCAAGACTCTCTGGTAAAGTAATGGCTGGCAAATGTGGGTTTTTCAATAATGTTTGTATGAATGAATGAAGGATTGAATGAATGAATGACTAAACCAATGAATGAGTAAATAGTCTATTTTGAAATTTAGTCTTGAATGTCTCATCATTCAAGAATGGGGAAAGAAATTCTCTTATTTTTCTCTTTTCTAGCACATAGTCTTTGTTCCTAACTCAGGTTAATATTAGTGTTACTACTCCTGTTCTATTGTGGGCTTAAAGAAGAATTTTATGGGCTTATAACTATTTCAATGTTAAAGTTAAAGTAATATGAATTCTGAGTTCTATAAAACTGACATAAATATCTCTATAGCAAAGAACACAAGTTAGTGACAATTTTGTAAATTAATGTAGTTAAAATATTTATAAAAATAGGTTTACATTTCCCTAGGTTGTTTTCAGTTACAGAACTGAATGTTTCCTATTAAATTTAAGATGTAGCAATTCTGAAATCAAAAAGGCAACCTAAGCTCACATGTCAAAAATTCTTCCTTTACCAATACCTCACAACACAATCAATATAAAAAGGGAAATCTATACCACTATGAGGAGCTAAAGAATTGTCTGACCTAAAACTTCAAGGAGGAATGGGGCAGCAAAAAGCCCAGTGATTACAGGGTACCCTTTGTTTGGGTGAGGATGCATGGACGGGATGGTAACTATGAAATGTCAATGAAATGATAGATGATGGAATGAATGTAAAGCTAATGGTCTTCCATGTAGACTATCACACAATTCACAATAAAACACACACAAAAAAAAGAATAGCACAGTGAGAGATTTCTGGTGAGATGGCATTTTAGGCAGATGACCTACACAGACCAGACCCTCTACAACAAAGATACGAGAGACCAAGAGAAACAGACACAGATGAAAATCCTGGGGTGTTGAATTTCAGAGGAAATGTTAGCGAAGTTGGAGGAGAGCTGAGCAGGGACAGCAAGAGAGGGGAAATGACTGGTGAATGGCCAAGCAAATACAATACGACAAACTTGTTAGCAGTTTTGTCAACAGAAGGAGGATAGCTGAGCAGATTCACATCATCAAGGGGAAAAGTGTGGTTCCTTCTTTTTCACCATGCTCCCCTGGTGCCAGAGATATGGCTAGCTCCCACCCTTATCCATCCTCAAAGCAGACTGTGTTCTCCAGGTGTTTGAAATCATGTGGTTGGAATTCTCTCCAGTATGAAGTGGGTTACACCACTTGATGTCTAGATTCAGGTATGATTGGCTCCAGATGCACAGAATCCACAGAGCCACCAGACTAGTATTTAACCAGTCACCCTGACCCCAGCTGCTGTGTGGTTCTAACAGACACAGACCAGTTCCATGTAAGGCCTGAATGGATTAAGTACAACAAACATAAATAATACCAGTGCCAATAGGAATTCCATTTATGGCCAGAAACTCTGCTGTAACAGCCCTACCAGCCCACCTAATGAGTTCTGTGGCTTGCAGGAGTCCCCCAGAGTTTTTTATCTCTCTGGATACAATAAGTGCATTGTTTTGTTTTTTCCATTTGTTGTTTCATTGTTTTTGTTCTTTCTCCTCCTTCTTCTCTTTCCATTCCCTTGAATTTTATCTTCACTTTTGTTTTTCCTGCTTTTCTTCTGTTTCTCATTTCACTTCTTATCTTTTTTCCCCTTTTGATTTTTCTTTACTACATTCTACTCTTCTTTCTTTTTCCATCTTCCCTCTCCCTGTTTTATTCTAGGTGTTTTTTATTTCTTTTAAAATTTTTCCTTCTATTTTACCTTTTATTTTTCTCTTCTATAGCTCCATTTCTCTGTCCCTCTTTTGTCTTTATGGTGGTGGTGGTTATATGCCGTGGAATCGGTTTCAACTCAAAGCGACCCTGTGCAGGGTTTCCGAGGCTGTAAATCTTTGCAAGAGCAGAAAGCCTCATCTTTCTCACGCGGAACAGCTGGTAGTTTTGAATTGCTGACCTTAAGGTTCGCAGCCCGATTTGTAACCACTATGCTACCGGAGTAGTTATTATATTCTTTTTTTCTGGTTGATGCCTGTTTTTGCTCTTTATTACTTTCTTTTCATTATTACTTCCTTGTCTGTTTATTCTGTTTTTTTTTCTTGTGTGTATGTGTGTGAGAGGGGTTCTTTCTTTCCCATCCAACTGGAGACAGCATCCTTGCCCATGTAGCTCAGTTACAACTAAAACCCCTGCAGTTCCACCCACTGGGCAAAAGCCAATACCAGCTCCTATATCACCTGATCAGTGAGAGACAGTGGCCAGCACCAGACAAGTCCACCATAAACTGAATGACAAATGAGAAGGGTGTACACACTTCCATTCTAACTATACCCACAGGAGACAGTTGGTGAACATGTTAGAAAACAGCAACATAAAATCATCAATTTAATACAAATACTACAACCCCACAATGCCCTAAAGACAACAAAAAATTCTAGCTCACATCACATAATGGCTCAAACAAATGGTACCAAGTTGCAGAGTCAGAAAACATTTCTGAAGAAGAAAACGTAATTCGAACTAAATGAAAGAGAATTCAAAAGAATGATATTTAGGTATCTTCAAAGGATTGACAGAAAAATCAAGGAAAGCAAGATGAACACAGAAAAACTTTAGAAGAATTCAGAAAAACACTATAAGAACAAGCAGACAAAATAAATGAAATTTTTGAACCAATACAAAATCTGCTATTAGATATCCAGAAAATTAATAATAAGGTATCAGAAAGGACAATATATTGAAAGGACAGAGGAGTTGATTTGAAGCAATGGAAGCCTGAATTAGTGAGCTTGAATATAAATCAATACTAGCATGCTAGAAGAACAATCAGAATAAAGAACGAAAAATCTAAAGAAAGTCTAATAGTTATATGGAACATCATGAAGAGGAACAACTTACAAGTGATCAGAATTCCAGAACAGGAAGAGACCATAAAAAGCACAGAGAAAATTGCCAAAGTGTTGTTGGAAAACTTCCTTAACATTATGAAAGATGCAAAGGTAAGTTTACAAGAAGCTGAATGAACCCCCACACAGGATAGATCCCAAAAGAAAATTATGAAACCATATCATAACCAAGCTATCCAAAGTCAAAGACAAGGAAAGAATCCTGAGAGCAGCTTGGGAAAAACAAAAGGTACCTACAAAGGAGAACCAATAAGACTAAGCTCTGATTTCTCAGCAGAAACCATGCAGGCAAGAAAGCAATGGTATGACATATACAAAACTCTAAAAGAAAAAAGGCTGTCAATCATGACAATCATGAATCATGTCAATCATGAGGCATACACCCAGCAAAGCAGCCCCTTAAATATGATAGCGAAATCAGGACAGTTTCAGAAAATGAGAAAGGAATTTGTAATGACCAGACCAACTCTACAAAAAATGCTAAAGGATGTTCTTTGGACTGAAAACCAACAACAGCAGACAACAACCTGAGATTATCATACACGACAACACCACCCAGAACTCAATCCACATATAGAAGTATTTAAAGTAAAATAAATCTGCAAGACTGAAACTAAGGAAGCAAACATATCAATTTATAGTGAAGTCAACTACGAAGCCTAAAGTGAGAATAGTGCAGATACAGAACTTACAAGGGGTAAGGAAGTCAGGTAGATTTCAAGATAAAACAGACTATATTAAACAGAGAAAAAATAATAAATTGCAGGGTAACTTCAAAGAAAATTAACATACCTGCACATCCAACAGAGAAAAAAGAAAACCTCAGAAAGATTTAGTAAACATTAACACAAGAATGAAAATGAAAACAAAATCCACAACCAAAATGAACTCAGTGCCGAAAATTACATGGAACAAAGAAACAAGCACCACCACACACACAAAAAAAATACAGCAAAATGACAACAAACAATTCATTGTTGTTGTTGTTAAGTGCTGTTGAGTTGGTTTGACTCATAAGGACCCTGTATAAGGTTTCTGAGGAGCAGCTGGTGAATCTGAATTTCTAACCTTGCGATTCAAACCAGCCTTATGATTGAGTGCTTATCCTACAGTGCCACACCAGGACTCTCTATTGATAATTACACTGAATGTAAATGGATTAAACACACCAGAGAAAGCAAGACAAGAAAACAGGATGCTTCAATAGGCTGTCTATAAGAGATATATATATATAAAAAAAAATGGAGACGTCTAAATGCCTATCAACAGAAGAATAGTTAAACTTTGATACATACACACAACAGAATACTATGCAATGTTGAATACTGATGAATCTGTGAAATACCTCACAACATGGATGAAGCTGGTCGACATTATGCTGAGTGAAATTAATCAATCACAAAAGGATGAATATCACATGAGACCAATGTTATAAAAAATCAAGAAAATGTTTTCTTGTTAAAAGAAATTCTATGATCATTTGGAGAGAGTAAATGCAAGTTAATATGGTTGACAGGGCAGGCAATATACAACGAGGGAGGTTAGAGGAAAGATGAAGGTAACAGGAGACACAAACAGGAGGAATGCAACAGTTAAAGTGAATAGAGGTAAACTATTGTACATGGAGGGGATTGTAATCACTGCAATAAAGCAAAGTATATTATCTGATGAATATCAAACTGATGCCCTGCTCTGTAAACCTTCACTCAGTTCACAATAAAAAGTTTTCTTAAAAAAGCACAGTTAATGATAAGTAACACTGGGCCACCCACCACCATACGTAAGGGTAAAATAAAGTCCACTGTGAAGACTTTAAACTGATCTCAGAGCTTGACAAATATCTCCCAGGTTGTACTGAAAATGTTGTTAGGTACCATGGAGTTGGTTCCAGTTCATAGTGACCCTATGCATAACAGAATGAAACACTGCCCAGTCCTGTGCCATTCTCGCAGTTCTTACACTTGAGCCCACTGCTGCTGCCACTGTGCCAATCCATCTTGTTGGGTGGGTTTCCCTCTTTTTGATGACCCTCCCACTTTACCAAGCATAATGTCCTTCTCCAGGAACTGATCCCTCTTGATAGATGTCGAAAGTATCAGAGACGAAGTCTGGTCAACCTGTCTTCTAAGGAGCATTGTGACTGTACTTCTTCCAACACAGATTTGTTTGTTCTGCTGGTAGTCCATGGTAGCTTCAATAAGCCAAAGGAAAAAAACTAAAAAACAAATTCCAAACCTTCTTGAACCTCTAACCTATTTCACAGGCCACAATGAAAGGGGACGCTGTGGCCCAAACACAAACTCCATGCCTGTGAAGGTATTAGCAGTGGTCCAGTACCTGCTGGAAATAAGCCTGCTGCCTTTCATTGTCTTGGAACTGCAAAGGTCAATAGAAGAAGTCAGATTTCTCAAAGGTGATAATCATTGGTCAGACACTTGACTCTTCCTGTCAACAGCTCTCTGTTGATCTCTATGTTGTTACGTGCTGTGGCATCTCTTCCAACTCAAAGCAATCCTTATAGGTTTTCTGAGGCTGTAAATCTTTGTGGCAGAGAAAGCCTCATCTTTCTCCCAGAGAGCGACTGGTGGACTCAAACTGCAGACCTTGAGGTTCGCAGTCCAGTGATTTTACTACAGAGTTCTATACTACTGAAGAAACAAATTACAATAAATCCAAAGGGTTTCAATCCTTCTTACTAAGGATTGAAAGAACTGACGAGCATTCAGAACAATTTGGCAACACTAGCATTCTGGGAATTGATGTTTGTGTCACTTAGACAATTGTGCCTCTTAGAAATAATATTATAGGTATGATATTTATTTAATATTTGTTATATAATGTATACAATTTACAGATGGAGCACAGTGGCTCTGAAGGGAGCACTGGATTGCTAGCCACAAGGTCTGTAGTTCGAGCCCACAAACTGCTCCACAGGAGAAAGATTAGGTTTTCTTTCTTTCTTTCCCTTTCCCTTTCCCCTTTCCCTTCCCTTCCCTTAATACAACCCTGTTGCACACCTTTCTTAATTTTAAACCATTCAGTATTTCCATGTTCTGTTTGGACAACTGTCTCTTGGTCTGTGTACAGATTCCTTATGAGCATAATTAAGTTTTCCGGAATAGTCATACTTCGCAATGTTGTCCATAGCTTGTTACAATCCACACAATCGAAAGCCTTTGCATAGTCAATAAAGCACAGGTAAACATCTTTCTAATATTCTCTGCTTTCAGCCAAGATCCAATGGACATCAGCAATGATATCCCTCGTTCCACAGCCTTTTCTGAATCTGGATTGAACTTCTGGAAGTTCTCTCTCAATGTATGCTTGCAGCTGTTTCTGTATTAACTTTAGTAAAGCTTTACTCGCATGGGATAACAAAGAGATTGTCTGATGATTTCTACATTCCATTGGGTCAACTCTCTTTGGAATGGACACAAATATGGATCTCTTCCAATCAGTTGGCCAGACAGTTGTTTTCCAAATTTCATGGCAGAGATGAGTGAGTGCCTCCTGTGCCGCCTCACTTCCTTGAAAGATTTTAATTTTTTTTCCCATCAATTTCCTGGTGCCTTGTTCTTTGCCAATTCTTTCAATGCATCTTAGACTCCTTCTTCAGTATAATTGGCTCTTGATCATATGCTACCTCTTGAAATGGTTGAACAATAACCATTTCCTTTTGGTACAGTGATCCTGTGTATTCCTTCCATCTTCTTTTGATACTTTCTGCATCTTTAAATAATTTGCCCAGAGAATCCTTCAATAACAAAAGTCGAGGATTGAATTTTTTCTTCAGTTCCCCCAGCTTGAGAAATGCTGAGCGTGTTTTCTTCCTTTTTGGTTTTCTGACTCCAGATCTTTGTACATTTTGTTGTAATATTTGGCTTTTATCTTCTTGAGATGATCCTTGAAATTTTCTGTTCATCTCTTGTACCTCCTCATTTCTTCCATTTGCTTCAGTATCTCTACACTGGAGAGAAAATTTCAGAGTCTCTTCTGACATCCATTTTGACTTTTTCCTTCTTTCTTGTCTTCTTAATGACTTTTTGCTTTCTACCTGTATGATGTTCTTGATGTCATCCCACACTCTTCTGGTCTTCAGTCTTTAGTGTTTAATATATCAAATCTGTTCTTCAGATGATCTCTATATTCAGGTAAGATATATTCAAGGTCATATTTTGGCTCTCGTGGACTTGTTTTCATTTTCTTCAGCTTCAGTTTGAATTTGCATATGAGCAATTGATGGTCTGTTCCACAATCTGCCCCTGGCCTTGTTTTGACTGACGATTTGGAGCTTTTCCATTGTCTCTTTCTGAAGATGTAGTCAATTTGATTTCTGTGTATTCCATCTGGCGAGGTCCATGTGTATAGTTGTCTCTTATGATGGCTAAAAAAGGTATTTGAAATGAACAAATCATTGATTTTTCAGAATTCTATCATGCATTCTCCAGCATCAGTTCTATAACCAAGGCCATATTTTCCAACTACTGATCCTTCTCTTCCTCTTTGTTCCCAGCCTTTGCATTCCAATCACTGCTAATGATCAAAACATCTTGATTGCATATTTGATCAATCTCAGATTGAAAAAGTTGGTAGAATTCTTCTATATCATCCTCACTGGCTCTAGAGGTTGGTGCATAAATTTGATTAATATTGGTATTAACTTGTCTTCCTTGTAGGCGCATGGATATTATCATATCACAGACAACGTTGTACCTCATGATTGATCTGGATATGTTCTTTTTGACAATGAATGCAACACCATTCCTCTTCAATTTGTCATTCCCGGCATAGTAAACCACATGGTCATCAGATTCAAAATGGCCAATACCGGTCCATTTCAGCTCACTAATGCCTAAGATATTGATGTTTATGTGTTCCATTTCATTTTTGACAATTTCTCATTTTCCTAGATTCATACTTTGTACAGTCAATGTTCTGATTATTAATGGATGTTTACAGCCGTGTCTCTTCATTTTGAGGTGTGCCCCATCAGCAAATGAAGGTCCTATGGGCTTTACTCCCACGGGCTTTACTCCATTCGCATCATCATGGTCAAGTCTACTTTGAGGAGGTAGCTCTTCCACAGTTTCATTTTGAGTGCCTTTCAACCTGAGGGGCTCTTTTTCCGGCACCATATCTGACAGTGTTTCTCTGCTATTCACAAGGTTTTCAGTGAGTAAATATTTGGAAGTAGTTCATCACTCTTTCTTCCTAGTCTTTCTTCATCTGGAAGCTCATCTGAAACCTGTCCACCATGGGTAACCCTGCAGGTATTTAAAATATCAGTGGCATAGCTTCCAGAATAGCAGCAACTCACAAGCTACCACAGTATGACAAACTGACAGATGTGCGGTGGAGAGCCCATAGATTACAGCAAACCTAGCCAGTCCAGCAGCTTAAAGATCTGTCCAGCATAGCCCATTATAGAATACCAACACTACACCGGCCAATCCACAGACTCACGGAAAAGAAATATTCACTGTTGCATGTGGCTAGATTGTATGGTTGTTTATTATGCAACATTACGATTTGATGGCACTTAATAACAACAACATTGTGGTAATAGCAATGACTATATCTGAGTAAAGGGGTCCTGGTCCACACTGTAGGACAAGACCCAACCTCTAACCACAAAGTTAGTGTTCAAACCCACTAGCCACTCCTCGGAAACCCTATAGAGGGTCATTATGAGGCAGAACTGATTTGACAACACTTAGCAATAACCATATCTGTGTAAGGAGTTAATAGTGATTTTTAACCACTTTCCTTGTACTTTGTCTCCTGAGTGGGTATTTTAGAATGTGTTACTTTTATAATCAGAAAAAAAAACTATTTATTATGAGATAAAAAGGAGGGCAAAAAAAGGCAATTG
>NW_006408617.1:11456502-11481383 GCF_000296735.1 Chrysochloris asiatica
TGATATATACATACTGTTTTAGGTGATCATTGGCAAGGGCCACTCTATCTCTGTGGCATTTTGCTGCCTTTTCTTGTTCTTCTTTAAGAGCTTTTTCAGCAGTGAGTTTCATTTGCTCCTCCCACTTGTTATCGGATTTTATTTTACTCTTTTGGAATTCAATCTGGGCATCACGTTCTTTCATAACTCTACTAAGAAGAAGTCCTGACTTAAAATAAAAATAAAAAAGGAGTACTTTAAGAAAATACAGATTAATTACGTATACTTATTTTGAAATCTATGTAAAAGGACAATAATAAAACCCAAGTAGTACATGAAAGCTTTTCACTCTCTCTGTCTGATAAAACTGATATTGCCGTGCGTTTTCAATGGCCTTTTTTCTTTCTCCTTGCTTATGTATTTCTTCTTCCATATCAAGCAATTGTCTTTCTGCCTCTACTTCTTCATCACGTTTCTTTTTGGCTTCAAGTTTCTGTTCTTTCATGCCCTATAAAACAAACAAGAGCAACCCTGTATTTTCATTCTCCAATTCAATGTAACCAAAGTGAAACATTATGTGATCATTTGAGCTTTCATTATGAACTGCTACTGTATATATTTGCATATATCATTAATAAAAAATATAAAGCTATATTTATAAGCTAATGTTTTTCAAATTCAATTTTTTAGCTTGCTAATATATTTACATAGCTCAAAAATCCCAAAATGTTGCAGAGGTATACAGTGAAATCTCTTACTCCAACCCTAACTTCCATATGCAATTTCCTCTCACTCCAAAGTAACCACTATTATTACTTTCAAATTTCCATTCTATACAAACATGATAATTATACATTTTGTTTGTTTAAAAGACCAACAAGTAGCATTTTTTACATGCCCCAAGCCTAGGAAGTCTTTCCACACTTTCTTTTCCCATATGGGTCAATTTTCCACATCTTTCTTGTTTAAAAAATCTGTCACTTACTAACTGCCATCGAGTTGATTTCCACTCAAAGAGACCCTGTATAGGGTTCCCAAGGCTGCGAATATTTACAGAAGCAGAAAGCCTCATCTTTCTTCCACTCAGCGACTGGTGAGTTTGAACTGACAATCTTGCAGTTAGCAGTCCAGTGCTTATCCTACAGCATCACCAGGGAGAAGAAATACTTCCTTACTATGATACTAATGATATTCTTGTAGAATTTGTTTAAAAAGTTTCATTGTTTTACTTTTTATAGTTAAGTCTTTAATCCAACTGAATGTCTGTGTTGTCTATACTGTAGAGATATTATTTCATCTTTTAAATATGAATATTCAATTATCCCAATATCTGTTATTGAATGTTCCCTTCTGATTTGCAATATTTCTGTAATATCTTAAGTTCCCATATAAAAAGGTTTGTTTCTAGTCTCTTCTGATCAATGATTTTGTCTGTCTCTGTCCTTCTACCATGGTTCTAACTACTGTGTAGGTTTATAATAGCTTTTGCTGCTGGTAAAATGAATCTTCCTTTTTTATTATTATTACTATTAAACACCCATGGAAATTAGAGCAATATGCATAGTAAAAATATGTACATTTTGTGCAAAGTGCATACCTACATAAATAACATGCACATCCATGTAACATGTAGAAATGATGAAATTATGTTAAAAAGTATGGTGTGCTCATGTGTATATTTCATGATATTTCCAGAAGTGAAACTCAGCTTCATTCACCTTCAATAGTCCAAAAAAATGTTACTTTTGATCATATTTGTATAATAATTATATAAGCCATGGTCTGAAAGTCACAGATGGAGTTTGGTGTTGTTATTATTGTTAGGTGCTGTTGAGTCAGTTCTAACTCATAATGATCCTATGTACAAAAGAACAAAATACTGCTGACCCTGCAACATCCTCACAATCAATGTTTGAGCCCACTGTAGTGGCCACTGTGTCAATCCATCTCTCTTTGGGGGTCTTCCTGTTTTTCGCTGACCCTCTACTTTACCAAGCATGATATCCTTCTTCAGGGACTGGTCCCTCCTGATGACATATCCAAAGTACATGAGACAAAGTCTGCTATCCTTCCTGCTAAGGAACATTCTAGATGTACCTTTTCAGATTTGTTCATTCTTCTGTCATATTTAATATTTTATGCCAACACTATAATTCAAAGGTTGAGACTTGGCGCTGAATATCGACTGTATCCATGCCCATCGTTCAGTGTCAGATTTCGGAAGCCATTCTTCCTTATTCATAGTCCAGTTTTCACATGGATATGAAGTGATTGAAGTTACCATGGCTTACATCAGGTGTCCCTTAGTCCTCAAAGTGACATCTTTTCAATACTTTAAAAAAGTCTTTTGCAGCAGATTTGCCCAATGCAATACATTCTATGATTTCTTAACTGCTGTTCCATGAGCACTGATTGTGCATCCAAATTAAATGAAATCCTTGACAACACCAATATTTTTCTCCAGTTACCATGATGTTGTTTATTGACACAGTTGTGAGGATTTGGGGTCTATGTTGAGGTGTAACCCACACTGAAAACTGTAGTCTTTGTTCTTCATCAGTAGGTACTTCAAGTCCTCTTTTCTTTCAGCAAGCAAGATTGGTCATCAGCATATTTCATCAACATAGTTAATGAGTCGTCCTCCAATCTTAATGCCATGTTGTTTGTCATATAGTCAAGTTTCTCAGATTATTTACTCAGCATACAGATTGAATAAGTATGGTGAAAGGGTACAACTCTGATGCACACCTTTCCTGATTTTAAACCACACAGTATCTTCTTGTTCTATTAGAATGACTGCCTCGTGGTTTGTATACAGGTTCCACATGAGCACAACTAAGTTTTTTTGAACTCCCATTTTTTAACATTATTCATAATTTACTATAAATTTATTATAATTTGTACTTTGGTTCTTATAGACTTGTTTTAATTTTCTTCAGCTTCATCTTGACCTCTGACATGAGCAACTGAGGGTCTGTTCCACACTCTGTCACTGGCTTTGTTCTGACTGAAGACACTGTGGTTCTCCATCATCTCATTCCACAGATGTCACCGATTTGATTCTGAGTATTCATCTGGCAAGGTCCACATGTACAGTCACTATTGATGTTGCTGAAATTTTTTCTAGAGCTGTTCCTTCTTGTTTCCAACTTTAGCATTTCAATCACCAGTAATTATTAATGCATCTTGACTACATGTTTGATAATTTTTAGACTGCAGAGAGTTAAAGACCCTCAACTTCCTCATTTTTGGCATTAGTGATTGGTGAGTAAATTTGAATATTCATATTAACTGATCTTCCTTGTAAGCATATGGATATTATCCTGTCACAGGCAGCATAGAAAGATCTTAAAATGTTCTTTTTGATGATGAATATGATGCCATTTCTCTTCAATGTGTCATTTGGGGTATAGTAAACCATAAGACTGTCTGATTCAAAATGGCCAATTACAGTTTATTTCAACTCACTAATACCTAGTCTGTGTGTGTGTATATATATATATATGTATCTTTCAGTGTTCCATTCCATTTTTGATGATTTCCAATTTTCCTAGATTCATACTTCATACATCCCACAGTCCAATTCCAGCTATTTCTTCTCATTTTGAGTTATGGCCCATTTACAAATGAAGGTCACAAAAGCTTTGCTCCAGCCACATCATTAATGTTGACTATTTTGAGGAGACAGCTCTTCCCCAGTCATATTTTGAGTGCCTTCCAACCTGAGGGGTTCATCTGGCACCATATCAATGTCCTTGCTGCTATTAATAAAGTTTTCTGTGACTCACTTTTCGGGAAGTGGACTACCTCCTTCCTTCTTCCTAGTCTGTCTTAATCTGGAAGCTCCACTAAAAACCTGCCCACCATGGTGACCCTGCTGGTATTTGAATTATCAGTGGAATAGCTTCCAGCATCACAGTAACATGCAAGTCATCACAATATAACAAACTCACAGACAAGCGCTGGGTAAGAGGGAATAGGACCAGTAATCTCATAGAGGTGGCAAAAGTACTTGTCCCATCAGCCAGACAGAAAACTTCATGATTTGAAATTATGTAGATTGTTGAACATAGTCATGCCTCAGTGTTGTTTTTGCTATTGTTAAGTGCCATCAAGTCGGTTCTGACTCATGGTGAGTTTGAAACACCAACCGTGCATTACAAATCAACCTTGCAGTACTTATCCTATAGTGCCACACCTGTACTAACCATGCCTCAATAGTAGGTAATAATGAGTCCAGATCATACATTGCTCTGGTCTGACCTAATCAATATTACAAACTAGGGTCTATTTCCAAGAACTGTTTCCAAGGTATTTAATGGTGATAATCATATATAAGGATATGACTACATCAGCCATCTAGCCAGGTAAAACACACAATGACATCCAATAAAAAGTACTAGGTGTCTTAGTTACCAAGTGCTGCTAAAACAGAAATGCCAACAGTAGATGGCATTAACAAATAGAATTTTATTCTCCCACAGAGCTGAAAGCTAGAAGTCTGAATTCGGAGTTGAGCTCTGGAGAAAGGTCCTTGTTGCCTTTCAGCATCTGTAAGTCCTTGGAGACCACCACGTATTTTAGTAAACCTTTCCTTGGTTCTAGGAGCTTTACAGTGCACCAACCCAAGGTCCGTAGGATGCACTTGATTCCTGACTCTCCTTTCTTGGTGGTAGTACACATCCCTCTTTCTCTGCTCACTTTTCTCTCCTTTTAGAGCTCAAGAGATTAGCTCAAGATACAACGTAATCCTTTAGACTGCATCTGACCTCACTAACATGTTGTTGTTGTTGTTAAGTGCCATCAAGTTGGTTCCAACCCACAGCGACCCTGTATAGGATTTCCGAGGAGCGGCTGGTGAGCTTGAATCACCAACAATGCAGTCCAGTGCATTAGCCCACAGTGCCACACCAGGACTCTTATTAACTCTTATTAACATCACAGAAGTGAAGATTTATAACACACTAGACAATTACATCAGACCTGGACTGAACATATCAGATCGTATTATGGAGTTGATTTTATTATATTAGATCTCATCATGGATGTCAAAACTACATCTTAACTACTACACCACTGAGAATCTGGGACAAGCCAAGTTGACACAAAACCTTAACACAGAAATCAACCCAGGAATGCGAAGGAGCAGGAAAATTCAGCTTATCATGAGAAAAATAATCAAAATCACCAAAACCAGCACCCGTGTTAGAATTAGTACATAAGAAAATGAAAATAGTCTATATTTGCAAAAGTAGGAAATATTAACTATATTCTATATTTGCAAAAGTAGGAAATATTAACATGTTAAGTAAAGACATGGGGAAAAAAATCTACAAGTGCAGTGAATTATTTAGTGTCTGTTCTAGCTATAGCCTTTGTAAACTCCCACCAATCAACTTTTTCTTCATGGGTCTGAGTAAGAAAAGGTGGGGGAAGAAGTCAATGGATTATATGATTCGGTGGAGAGTTCTTGTTAACAGGATAGTTGTGATTGCTCAATTTTGCCATTCTGCTGGCTATAAAATGAGCTATCTCAGAAACAGCAGGGAGGGGGATCATACTACCAACACGGAAGAGTTAGGCATGGAATCTGTCCTTTGGGCCCCAAGAAGCCTGTGAATTGAACCTTTCTGTCCCAGAGACAGAAAGCTGTGACATCAGAATAGCAGTAGAGGAGCTGCAGAGCCGAGAGCCAGAGCACGAGACAGAACAGTGGGCTTCCCAGTTCACGGAGCAAGTAAAGCTGAGTGAATGTGAACAGGAAGCTTGCTTGTGGAGTAGAGAGTCTCCAGTTACTTAGGTGAGCTAGCTTTGCTGTTCCACAGAGCTAGAGCTGATTGCCTTCAGATTGAGGCTTGCAGTGGAAAGGTGTGCCCTCTAAGTATTTATCAGCAGTCCTCACAGAGCTTTGTAACCTTGCCTGGGCAGACTGACAATGGGTACAGCAAAGGGAAGGCTAACCTGATGGGAAGAACTGTGTCCTGAGCATTTCTGAGACTGAATTGTAACCTGTCAATTTCCCTAATAAACCCTGTAACTTAGTACGGTGTCTAAATTCGGTGTGGTCACTGCAATGAATAACTGAACCCAGGAAAGTAGAGTGCTATGGGAGGGATGGTTGGTGACATTTTTTCCATAGCTACATAAAACTTCCAGAGATAGAAACTACAATGTTTGAAATGAAAAATACACTTAATGGGATTAATATCACATTAGATATAGTCAGATAAAAGATTAGTGAACATGAAGACATAGAAATACATCCACTGCCATTGAGTCAATTCCAACTCATAGCAACCCTGTAGACAGAGCTGAGACTGTAAATCTTTGAGAACAGACAACTTCATCTTTCTCCCTCATAGTAGCTGGTGGGTTTGAACTACCAGATTTGCAGCTAGTAAACCAATGCTTAACCCACCACACCATCAGGCCTCGTTTAGAAATATAAACCATCTAAAATGAAACAGAAAAAAAAGACAAAAGAAATAGGAGATTAAATAAACAAAAGAGCATATACAGATGACAATAAGAGAAAGCACATCAGTGATTACCTAGGGGCAGTGGAACAAGAGCAGAGAGAACCGGAACAAAGTACAAGGGAATATGAGGCAACTTTTGGGTAATGAGTATGTTCATTACCTTAAGTATGATGATGGTTTCACTAGTTCATACATACATCATGGGTCTTTGGTAGTACAGTGGGTAAGCACTCAGCTGCTAAACGAAAAGGTCAGCAGTTCAAACCTACTAGCCACTCTACAGGAGAATGATGTAACAATATACTTAGATAAAGATTTACAGCCTTGGAAACTCTATGGGGCAGTTCTACCCTGTCCTATCTGGTTGCTGAGTAACAGAATCGACTCAACAGCAATAGGTTTATATATGTCAAAAATCATCACATTGTATTCTCTAAATACAGTTTATGATATGTCAGGAGTCCCTGGGTGGTGCAAGTGACACTAATCAAAAAAAAAAGGTTGATTGCTAATCAAAAGGTTGTGTGTCGAGTCCACCCCAAGGAGCCTCCAAAAAAATGTCTGGCGATCTACTTGGAAAAATCAGCCACTGAAAACCTGTGTAGACCAGAGTTCTATCTGGACACACATGCAGTCACTGGAAGTTGGAATCTGCTCACTGGCAACTGATTTGGCTTTTTGGTTTATTAGATGTCAAGCATACCTTAATTAAGTTGTTAAAATATGTTTCAATGCACTTTTATGATATTTTACATAAGAGAATATTTATGAAAGGGTATAAAAACACAAGACGAAGTCATTAGTACATGTGTGCCCCTGGGTTGTTAATACATACTGCATAAGTATTAGTCCAGTGTTTTACTAATTCCTGGGATCGGAGATGCATTTCTTTCTTTGCCTTTCTTTCTGCACGAAGGCATGCTGCTTCTCTTGTCAAACCGTCAAGGCTATCTTGAATCCTCTTCCACTCGCCGTGTGGAATGATGGTGACCTGACGGAGGTCTACCGTGCCAGGCAGAAGAGGTGGATAGAGAACCTGGTCTTCCTCAGAGTTCTGTGTTTCTAATAAATTAAAAAAAAAAAAAAATTTAAAAATTTAAAGAAATGTTTGGTCATCTATTTATATATAAGTTGTTGTTACGTTCTTTTGAGTCAGTTCCAACTCATAATGACCTTATGCACAACAGAATGAAACACTGCCCTGTCCTGCGCCATCCTCACAATCGTTAAGCTTGCGTGTTTCAGTATTCAATATTCTTGTCTACCTGTGTTCCAGCAGTCCTGGTGTGGTGCCGTGGGCTAATGTGTCAGACTGTAAAGCTGTTTGAACTGCAAGGTTGGTAGTTCATGCTCACCAGCTGCTCCTTGGAAACCCTATACAGGGTTGCTATGGGTTGGAATCAACTCGAGGGCACTTAACAACACCACCTGTGTTCCACTGCTATTCATAAAGTTTTCAGTGGCTAAACATTCAGAAATAGTCCTCCTCTCCTTCTTCCTAGTCTGTCTTGGACTGGAAGCTCAGCTGAAACTTGTATACCATGCTGGTATTTTAAAATACTAGTGGCATACCTTTCAGCATCACAGCAACATGCAAGTCACCATGTCTGACAAACTGACAGATGAGTGGTGGATGTGTGTGTGTGTGTATATATACATATATATATTCTCTGTACTCTATTAGAGGTCACCACGTGTAATTAGAACTTTGGAAATTGATCACAGTAGCTATGATTTCCCTCACTCAGGTGTTCTCTTTTTTAGTCTTTTTGCGCCTGTTTAAGACTTAATAAAGAATCTCTCTATTTACATATTTGAAGATGGGGGTCTCTTTTCTCCCCCGTTATTGCTGTTCTTAAGTGCCACCGAGTTGATTATGACTCATAGTGACCCTGTATAGGGTTTCCTACAACAGATCTGTAACAATTGCCTCAACAAGCTGTGATAAAAACATTTTTCAAAGTTAACCAAGTGGTTGTTGTTGTTAAGTGCTGTCAAGCCAATTCTGACCCATAGCGACCCTGTATAGGGTTTCCAAAGAGCAGTCTGATGCATTAGCCCACGCACCACACCAGGACTCCAGTGGACTGTAAAGGATAACTTAGGGGATCTTCATGTCCAACCCCTTCCCCACTGGGCAGCAGCAGTTTACGAATACTTGCATTTCTCTGGCCAGCAGTTCTACAGTGGGCAAAGAAAGGTACTGAAGACATGTGAGATTTTGAGAAAAGCACTTCTCTGTTCTTCTGGGAGAGTGACTCTCAAGCTAGGAACCTACAAGGAGGCATGAAGGTCAGATAAGCATTAATCTGAAAACCACCAGAGGAACAAGCCTCAGGATGAAGTTGTTACTGTAAACTACAAAGAAGCAGTATGGCAAGAACCTGGGCCAATAATGATCCCAGTGAGCTCTAGACCAACCCAAACTAAAGAATGGAATTCCTATCCCACTCTAGTGGATGTGAAGTGTATTTTACTGTGGTTTTGAGTTGCATTTTCCCAGTTTTCTGTATTCCTTTAAGACAGACATGATTTACTAGAGTGATGAAACTTACTATCTACTGTCCTAATCACTTAGTCTGGAGCCCTGCTGGTGCTGTAGGATAAGCACTGAACTGCTAAATACAAGGTTGGCAGTTCAAACCCACTAGTTGCTACACAGGAGAAAGATGAGGCTTTCTGCTTCTGTAAAGATTTAAAGTCTTGAAAACCTGTACAGTCTTGCTATGAGTCAGAACCTACTCCATAGCACCTATTAACAACAATGACTAATGATGTTGAGCATCCCTTCATGTGCTTATTGGCCATTTATATATTCTTCCAAGAAATGTCTACTTAAGTTCTTTACTCATGTTTTAATTAGGTATTTTAATGATATCCTTCTCTGAGAACTGGTCCCTTCTAATAATATGTCCGAAGTATGAGAGATGAAGTCTGGCCATCCTGGCTTCTAATGAGCATTCTGGCTGTACTTCT
Organism: Chrysochloris asiatica; assembly: GCF_000296735.1. Lineage (NCBI taxonomy): Eukaryota > Metazoa > Chordata > Mammalia > Afrosoricida > Chrysochloridae > Chrysochloris > Chrysochloris asiatica. Next base: position 11,465,937 of record NW_006408617.1, read on the forward strand.
TCAAACACAGATTGGTTGTTCTTTTGGCAGGCCGTGATACTATTAATATTCTTCCCCAACACCATAAATCAAATGCATCAATTCTTCAGCAGTCTTCCTTATTCACTGTCCAACTTTCACATGCATATGAGGTTATTGAAAATATCATGGGTTTAGTCAGGTGCACCTTAACAGCAACATTAATAATAACTGGACAGTGATGCCCTTAAATGTCTAGAGCCAATAAGTCTCCCAACCTTTGGTAAGGTGCTCTCTCTGTGTTGGAACACAGAGTGTTGGAACGCCTTCATTGCTTAGGAAGGCAGTTTACAACTCTGTTTTAGACTTTACTTCTTGCTGGTAAAGAACCTCAAGATCATCTAGAGATGAAAGCTTCAGGCCTTCTCAAGTCTTTTTTAGGCATGCACCCAGCCCTCTGTATGATTTTAGATTCTCAGGAGTATATTAGAGCTTTTCAAAGCTGTCTCTGGACATCTTACGTCCCAACCTTTCCTTTTACATTTTTTGATCAGCTTGTTGTTTGTCCCAACTGCTATCACTGCCTTGGGCAGCTATGAGATTAAACAATTTACACTGATTGTTTCTGAGATTAAACAATTTACACTGATTGTTTCTGACAAACACCATAGAGGTACTTTGGAAATGTAGCAGAGGGGAGTGGTTGACTTTGCAGTCCAGGAGCGGAGGTCCCTGGCACCATCAAGGGAGAAGAGCACAGTGTAGGACCCTACCCAGAGAAGCAGTGACACCAGAGATGGAGGCAGAGACAATGACATGGAGAGATGGAGCGGCTGGGGACTCTAGACCCAGAGAGGGAGAGGGGCTGTGTGCTGATGACCCAGGGGCAGGCTTGCAGGGTATACCCTTTCTTTGTTTGATGATGCATGGAGGGGATTGTAACCAAGGCAATGTAACAATATATGATAGGATGAATGTAAAGCTAATGTTCTCCCATGTAAACTATCAACTATCACATAATTCACAATTAAAAATTTTTTTAAAAAAAGAGCTAAAAAAAAAACCCCTGAGACTTCCAGTTTGGGGGTGGGTAAGCAGAAACAGATACCGAAAGCTACTCTGCTAAACCCCCCCACCCCCGCCAAAAAAAAGAAAAAAAAAGCAGAGAAAGCGGTCCTCAGAACAGCTGTGGAGCTTTGGATTTTGTTTAATGTTCCAGGCGCTAGCCAGTTTCCTGTGCCCACCTGTGAAGAAGTCTGTCTGTGGAAGCAAAATGTAGTGATTTCTGAATCGATCCAGCCACGGTGGCCAGCAGCCAGAAGTCCTCAGGCCAGAGGGCGGGGCCACAGCCAAGCAAAGGCAGTAACCCAGTGCTTGATGGTGCGGAGCTGCGAGTCTGGAGCAAGAGGTGTGACCGATTTTTCATCTTTCACTTTTTATTTTTCACTTTTTATTTTTCACGTATCTTTCCTCTTTCTCTTCACTCCAATCGCACCCTCACTGCCCAGCCCAGATGCCTTAAGGAGCATACCCCCCAAAAGGGTCCAACATGGCACCCACAGTTTTCCCACGGCACGGAGAGGAAACCCGCAGGCTACCTCTTAAAGACGTCTAACTCTGGGACCTAGCCCCAAAGTTGAGTGGGCGGGACCTTTTAGTCCTGCCTGCACAGCAAAGACCAGTGGACTGTGTCAATAACAATTTTATTTTTGGTTTTGATTGGTGGTTTCTGTCTCTGCTTTTATAACGTTTTGGTCTTTGGTCCTTTTAGCCTTACTCTTCTCCCAGGGGTTGGAGCTTTCAGCCCCTACCTTGCCCAAGAAGAGACAGCAACTGTGCCCATATAGCCAAGCTACAAGCATACCCTGTAATAACCCCCCCATCTGGACAAGAGCCAAAACCAGCTGCTAGGCATTACACGTGAAAAGGGAAGCGTATCTCCAAATAATATCAACCAGGAGACGCTAAGCAAGCTTAACAACTAAGCACCATACATCCATTTAAGCATTAAAAACCTACATTATTGCTGAAAATGTCTAAGAAAACACAAAGATCTCAACACATGTCCAAAAACATTCAACCCAACAACAGCACATTACACATTCTTTTCCAGTGCACATGGAACATCTTCCAGAACTGACCATGTGTTAGGTCACAAAGCAAGCCTCTATAAATTCACAAACATCAAAATACTACAAAGCATCTTTTCAGACCACAATGCTATAAAATTAGAAATCAACAATAAGAAGACCAAGAAAATAAACTTTAATACCTGGAAACTGAATAACACCCTACTGAAGAGCAACTGGATAATAGAAGAAATTGAATGTGAATTCAGAAAGATCCTAGAAACAAAGGAGAACAAAAACACAATATACCAAAATCTGAGAGGGCCATTTATTGCAATAAATGCGCACGTCCAAAAAGAAGAAAGAATCAAAATTAATACATTAAAACAGCATCTCTAGCAACTAGAAACAGACCAACAGAGAGAACCGACAGTCACCAAGAGAAAAGAAATAATAAAGATCAGAGCAGAAATAAATGAGATAGAAAACAGAAAAACTATAGAAACAATCAACAGGACAAAGGCTGGTTCTTTGAAAGGATTAATAAAACTGACAAACCATTGGCAAACTTAACAAAAGAAAAGAGGGAGAAGACACAAATAACACGCATGAGAAATCACAGGGGCGATGTCACAATGGAACCAAATAAAATCAAAAGGATAACAATACTATGAAGAGTTGTACTTCAACAAACTTGAAAACTTAGAAGAGATGGATACATTTTTAGAAAAACGCACACTCCTAAACTCACAGGAGTTAAGTAGAAGATTTGAACAGACCCATAACAATAGAAGAAATTGATCAGGTCATCAAAAAATTCCCAACCAAAAGAAGTCCAGGTCCAGATGGCTTCACTGGTGAGTTCTACCAGACATTCAGGGAAGAGTTGTCACCAATTCTACTCAAATTATTCCAGAATATAGAGGAGGATGGAAAACTTCTAAAACATTTTATGAAGCAAGCATAACCCTCATACCAAAACCAGGGAAGGACATCACTAAGAAAGAAAATTATAGATCAATATAAGGAGCTCTGATAGCATAGTGGTTACGAATCGGGCTGCTAATCTCAAGGTCAGCAGTTCGAAACTACCAGCTGTTCTGCAGGAGAAAGATGGGGCTTTCTGCTCACGTAAAGATGTACAGCCTCGGAAACCCTATGCAGGCACTTAACAACAACAACAAATATATGATGTGGGAGCACGGTGCCTCTGTAGGATAAATACTGAATTGTTAACCACAGGATCGGCGGTTCGAGGCCACCAGTCGCTCTTCAGGAGACCGATGAGGCTTTCTGCCTTATAGTTCTAGTTTTCATCATGGTAACGATATTAATTGGGAATCTGCAGCAGGCCATCCGAATTACAAGACTTTAAGTAGCATTTTCTTTTTACACTCTCTCAAAGCACTTGATTTAGGGCGAGACCCTTACTCTACTTTGTTGTTGTTTCCTAAGAGCGGCCAGTGGGTTTGAGCTGCTGACCTTGCCATTAGCAGTCCAATGATAGGAGCTCCACTTTAGAGGTGAGAAAACAGGCATTTCCTTCAGTGACATACCTAAAAGCATTCAGCAGGTTTACAAAAGAGCCAAGACTAGAGTCACTGATAATTCTAAATGTTACTTCATTCATTTATAGAATAACTAATAAAAGTGAGCAGGAATTCAGCAAACCCCAGACTCTCCAAGTTGAAATGGCGCGGCTTGAGGATCAGAAGGGGCATCAATCAGTTGGGAGGTATCTGTCTTCCTACCCCCTCTCAACTCCTATTTTCTGTAAACTTTCTCTCTCGTCCCCTCCCCGCACCTTCCTTTTAGGTCTTCCACTCAGGCATCTGAGAGCCAATCCTTTTAATTACACAGAGCCCAAGGATGCCCGTCGGGGCTACTTTCGACATGGTAAAAGAAGTCCTCGTCAGAAGGCAACTAAGACCCCAACTTGGCACCCTCGCTTCTCACCCCTTGCCAGGGGTCCTGAAAGAATCTTTTTGCCGGGATGAACCTGTTTCTCTCACCCGTGCTTTCCTTAGCCTGTCCACAGCGCCGCCCAAACCTCACCAACATCTCAGGTGAGATGCCCTGGACGCTACCAAACTTGGAAAAGATACCGATACTCCTACGCAGGCGGCCTTGAGTCAGCGGAGTAGTTCCCAAACCGCGCGGTCCCTTAGCAACGACGCCGGAAGTGACGTCAACCGTCGCCAGGGAACGAGGAACGCAGCGATGTTTGGGCTGTGGGCCAGCGAACGAAAACTGCGCCTGCGCTGAACCCCTGTCTGTGAGTGGGACGGCTTTCTAAGGTCGGAGGCCTGCACCCGAAGGAGCCCTAAAGCTCGAACCCAAGAAAGCGGTGCGAGTGACTGGACGGCTGCCAGCGCCAGGCCTGGTTCAAGTGAGGAGTTCAGCCCGCCTGCTGCTCCCATCCCTATTGGCACTGCGTTTCACAGGGGGCGACCCCTGGTCAGGGCCTCGCTCCCGCCTACGGGACGGACCAGGTAGGTGTGTGACAGAGCGAGGCCTCGGCTCGGTGTGTTTCCGCTCACTGACCTCGTGGGTAGAATGTGAAGCACAGCGCCCTCTTTAAACTATAGAAACCCAAAGGTTAATTGACATAAAATCTATTTATAGAAATCCTTTGGCATCTGAGGCATGGTCAGGGCTAGATAGGAATAACTTTAAAAAAAAAATATTAGAACTTGGATGTTGTTCGCAGAAAATTCTTGTTAGGACCTTTAATATATTTTAAATGGTTCATAAATTGTTGTTATTTAAGTGTTTTCAAGTCAGATCTGAATCATCCGATCCCGTAAAAGGTTTCCGAGGCTTTTAAAATCTTTGCAGGAATAAAAAGTCTCATCTTTCTCCCATGAAACAGCTGGTCTGCTCAAACTGTCTACCCTGTGGTTCGCAGTCCAGTGCTTATCCTATAGAGCTTCTGTGCACTCCACTTGACATGTTGTTAAGTGCCGTTAAGTCGATTCCCACCCATAGCGACCCTGTGTAGGGTTTCCAAGCAGCAGCTGGTGAGCTTGAACCACTGACCTTGCAGTTCAAAAGGCTTTGCAGTCTGACCCTTTTGCCCACAGCACCACACCAGTAGATTATGCTAAATTGAAAAAATGGGTTTTGGGGGCCAGTCAGAATTCTTAGAACACAAAAAACCTGGTAAGAATGAATGAGAGATTGGTTTCAAAAGATTCTTTCTATCACATTTTATGTGTAAATGTGGTTCCATTAAAAACTACTTGGATTCAACGCATACACATTAAGCACCAAATTGAATCACTCAAAACGAAAGGGAGTCCTGGTGTGGCTCTGCAGGTTAATGCGCTGGACTGTGCATTTGGACCCACAAGGTCTGTGGTTCAAGCGCACCAGTCGCTCCTCGGAAACCCTATCTAGGGTTGGTATGAGTCAGAATCGACTCGACTGCACTTAACAACAACAACAAGGTTTTTAATAACTAAAATTGTATCATATAGTTGTCCTATTTTTCCTTAGGTTTTCTATAAGATGCCCTGCTATAATGATGCTAGTAAGTGTGAAAGGGTTAATAAACTACCAGTATACAGAAAGTAAGGAACTCTGGTAGCGTAGTGGTTACGAATCGGGCTGCTAACCTCAGGGTCGGCAGTTCGAAACTACCAGCTGTTCTGCGAAAGAAAGATGAGGCTTTCTGCTCCTGTAAAGATGTACAGCCTTGAAAACCCTGTGCAGGGTTGCTATGAGTCGGCACCAACTCCACAGCACATAACAACAACTAGACAAAGTATTTTGTGTGTATATAACACTGGTGCAGTTTTAGAAGCATCAGGAAATAGCAAGGGTGAAAAACTTTACCTTTCTTGGAGGTTAATAGGTTTCATAGATGCTGTCAGTAGACACAAGATTCCTGGGTCACAGAGGAATTACCCATGACAGAAGCAGTTGCCAGAGTATCAGCAATTTTGTGCCAATGCCCAAGTCCCAGTTCCCACAGGGTGACGCCTAGAGGGCAACATGTAATCTGCATCTCTGCTTCCTACAGGCAAAGAACCCTTAGTTTAGGGACTTGAATCTTTATTATAATAAACAGTAATTACACCTTTCAAGGCTGTTCACTATGCAAACATCTTTGGGTTAATAGTTGAGGACAAAGGGCAGTCAATTCCTTGTTTATAAGACATGCAGAACCATGAGAGACCCATGAAGAATTGTCTCCCAACAAAAACTTTGAAGTTTTATGATTATGAAAAAAAAGTTTTGACTCTCTAAGATCCTAAGCTTTGATGCTAATTTTTTGCCTTTTGCATGATGGCCAGGTGTCATTTGACTTTGAAGGTCAGTTCTAACTCTTACTATAAAGATCCTCGCAGCCAAATTTATCTAGTTAGCTATTTGTTTCTCTGTACCTTCCTATTCTTCATTGTTGTTGTGAATTTAAGATGATAGAATATGCACATCTGATACAATTAAATTATTCTTGGGAAAAATGTTATTATAAAATCAGCATAGAAAAAATATAACTTCAAATTGAGCCATTCATAATCCTACAATAAATAGTACACACACCCATTTTTAAAAAAACAAAAATAAGATTAAACTGTATAATCTGTTATATAGAATTCTTGATTTAAAACTGAGCATTTTAACATTTACTGACTGTATTATATGACTTTAGCATACATACTTTTATTTGCCCAATGCCTAATTCTTAGGTATCTAGACTTTAAGACTATAGAAACATTCCTGGTGTGGCACTGTGGGCTAATGCATCAGACTGCAAAGTCATTTGAACTTCAAGGTTGGTGGTTCAAGTTCACCAGCTTCTTGGAAACCTTATGCAGGTTGGCTATGGGTAGGAATCGACTCGATGGCACGTAACAAGAACAACAACATAGACGCATTCAGACATAACAAATTTATAATGTCCATGCTTTTGGAGACAATAACTGTTTTTGGAATTTTAATGAATTGGTTACAAAAGTAGATTTGCATCTTTATAGCAGTGTTTGTGCACATTCTTAATATGGCGTTTTTTAAATTCAAGTACAGAATTAAATCACTGAATGTGTATTAATAGAATGTGATAGTTTGCATTTTTTAAAAATTATTCGTTGTTGTTGAAAATATACACAGCAATACACCCATGCAACAATTTCTACATGACTTTCAGTGATGCTGATTACATTTTTCAGTTGTGCAACTATTCTTACCCTTTTTTCTGAATAGTTCCTCCACCATTAGCATAAACTCCCTTGAGCTTCCTAGCTAATCTCTTGAGTTGTTGTCAGTTTAACCCCACGTAGACAATCCTTTAGAAGAACACAATGCTCAAGGTGGACATTCTTTACTAATTAAGCTAAGCTATTTTTGGTTTAATGAAGATTTAAAGGGATATTTTTGGTTAGTTTTAAAGTTTAAAGATTATCTCAAGACAGTAGTTTCAGGGGATCATCTAGCCTTGCTGACTCCAGAGTCTAGACTCCATGAATAGTCAAAATTTTGTTCAGTATTTTCCCCTCTTTTGATCAGCATTCTTATATAGACTCTTTGATCAAAATATTCAGAAATGGTAAATGGGCATCATCCAGTTTTGACTTCATGGCAAAGTAGACAGTTATTCATGGGGGCAGTTGACCATGTATTCCATTTCTTCTTTCAATTCTTAACTCTCCTTATTCCTCTGTTGTTCCAAGTGAATAGAGACCAATTGTATTTGGATGACTGCTTGCCAACTTTTAATACCCCTGGCAGCAGTATTCATTATTTAGCAAGTAAAAAGCAAAAATGAAATCTAGAAGTCTCAACATGATCAGCTTAACACTTGTAATAGGAGATTTTGCCCATTGGTTAAGAACTTGTTTTCACATAACATTATCTGTTTTGTAATTATTTAATGTTTTTTGTTTAACCAAAATTTTGTTGTCTACATTGCCAATAGATGTTTTTCTGACGTAAGATGAAAGTAAAAAGTAATAGCAAAATAAAAATTTTAAATACTTTCATTTTAGGAGTCAAGAAGTTTCTATTCCTTTTCTCCAAATCTGAATACTTTGTTTCCTGCATATAAAGGATGAGATGTGTAGCTTAGAAGCTGCAGGCTGATGTTTGAAACTGAAGACTGTTATGATTATCCAACCTAAGTCCTATACTAAAATAAAATACGATTGTCTTAAAAACACTAATTTGGGTAAGTATTTTTCATAAAGGTTTATTTGTTTATTTGTACAAAAATTAACACTTTCATACTTGAAAAATAAAAATGTTGACGCTTAAGAAAAGACTAAGAAAAAAATCTGAAATTAGAAAAGTACAAAGCAGTAGAACAATATTAAGATGTATGCATCCTCCTGTTTTGGGTTAATAGTTCAGAAATTTCAGTAGTTAAGTAAACCTAGGCTTGACCAACAATGAGTTACATGTAAACTTTTAATTTGTCAATTATTTACAATCAGAATGCTCAAAATGCATGTTTAATTCAAAATATACCAAATGTGATTTTCAACTATGTCTTATTATTGCTTATTACATTACTTCTATGAGCAAATGAATTCTAACTTTAAATCCATGGAATTAAATGATAATGAAAATTTTCCATGAACCTTTTCAAGCACCCTCCTTTATACATGTGGTTGAATGCCATGTTTTCTTTCTTTTTTTTAATGTAGTAAAATATATATAACAACAATGACAAAAAGCCATTTTAGCCATTTTTAAGTATATAACTCAGTGGCATTAATTATGTTCATAATGATGTGCAACCATTATTGCTATTTCTAAAATTTTTTAATCATCCTACATAGAAATGCAATGCCAGTTAAGCGGTAACTCCCCATTTCTACTTATCTCAAGCCCCTGGAAACCACCAATAAACTGCTGTCTTTACGCATTAGCCTATTCTAGGTATTTCATATAAATGGGATCATACAATTTTTGTGTTTGATTTACTTCACTTAGCCTAATATTTCAAGGCTCATCCATGTTGTAGCATGTATCAGAACTTCAGTTCTTTTTTGACTTCATTTTCTTATGGCTTCATTTCTATAATGTTCCATGGTATGGCTGTTGCACATATTAGTTAGCCATTCATCTGTTGATGAACACTTGGGTTTGTTTCTACATTTTGACTATTGTGAATAATAATGTAATGAGAATTGATGTACAAGCATTTGTCTTGACTTCCTGCTTTCAAGTTTTGGGGGTGTATCCCTAGGAGTGCGATAAATTCAGACAGTAAGTACTTGACTGCGAGTCCTAAGATCTGCGGTTTGAACCTGCCATCTGCTCCGCAGGAAAAAGATGAGACTTCGTGCAAACATTAAGATTTAAAGCCTTGGAAACCCGAAACAGGGTCACTGTGAGTCGGAATTGACTTGATGGCACATCACAACAACAACAGTAACAATAACAACAACCTAGGCATATAAGTGCTAAGCCTGTATGGTAATGTTATGTTTAACTTTTTGAGGAACTGCCGAACTGTTTTTGGCCATGGTGGTACCATTTTAGAGTCCAGCAGCAGTGCATGATGGCTCCAGTTTCACTATACCACCACTTGTTGTTTTCCGCATTTCTGATAATAGCCATCTTCGTGGGTATGAAGTTGCATCTCACTATAGTTTTGATTTGCATTTTCTTAATTATTTTCAGCATCTTTTGTGTGCTTATTGCCATTTATACATTTTTTTTTAGAGATAGGTCTTCTAATGTAAACATATTTAAGTAACTCACATCATAAGCAGTGTGATCACTCAGGTATAACTGACTCAGCATTTAGGGCTAAACATAAAATCTGAAAGAATTGAATGGATCTTTAGTTCAAGTAATTTGATTAGAATTTCATAATTTTTTTCAAGGATTCTTTTAGTTGTAACATTTCATATGGTATTAGCATTTATAAATTATTTTCAAGTTAAACATCTTTTTTTTTACTTATTTATTGTGGTGTGGGTGAAAACAGAGCATGACAGTTTTTCGTTCAACAAGTTATACAGTTTGTTTTGTAACATTAGTGCAACCCCCTCAATGTAATAGCACTTGCCAGTTCCCTCTGGATTCCCTGTTTACATTTGTCTTCCTTCCTGCCTCTTCTTGCCTTCTGAGTTCTGCCTTGGGGAAAATTCTGTCCCTTTGGTCTTTCTGTTTTGTTTTAAAGTTTTTATTGTGAATTGAGTGAGTGAAGGTTTACAGGGTAGCTCATGAGTTTTACATTCAACAAATCATTGCAATGATTACAATCCCCTCCATGAACCTTCAGCTAATGGTATTTACCTCTATTACCTTTTTTGTTGTTTTTGATGTACATATACCACATTGAAGAGTCCTGGTGTGGTACTATGGGTTAATGAGCTGGACTGCAAAGTCGGTTTGAACCAGAAGATCGGCAGTTCAAGCTCACCAGCTGCTCCTTGGGAACCATATACAGGGTTGGTATAGGTCAGAACAGAGTCGAAGGCACTTAATAACAGTGTACCATATTGGAAATACATATTCACAATAAAACTTAAAAAGAAAATATATATTCATCTAAATGTCCAAAGGGCACATTTTCCAAGCCAGCCTCCTGCCCACAAGCACACTGCCTTTCTCAGTCCATGGGCCTCAGTACTTTGCTGCTTTGTCTTTTTATGCCATTGCCTCTGCTGCCCTCTCTGTTGTCGCTGCTTTTCTGGTTAGGGTCCCTCATACCACTCATGCTCTTCCCTCTTGATGGTCCTAGGGTCCTCTGCAAGTTAAAGATCTTTTCAAAAATTATATTTGAAACATTTCATTTAATATTTTTGGTTAGAGTTTTTGGTTAGTATACAGATAATTTATATTACACATGACCTGTTATTTAACATGAGAATTATTATAAATATTTTTAACTGGTAAATATGATTGTGATGGGTGCTTTAAAGATAAATAAGACTATAAGTGAATAGATAAGTATGTTTAGTTACTTTTTTCTCTGGATAGTTATATAGTTTCATTTACAGTACTGAGGCATCCCCAAAATAATACTATGAGTGTCCTTTTTAGATACTATTTCCCATTCACTTATAATACTCAAATATAAATTTTGCTTCATAGTAGTCACATGTTTTTAAGTGACATTAAGTCAGTTCTGACTCAGCAACCCTGTATAGGGTTTCCAAGGAGTGTCTGGTGGGCTTAAACCGCCGACCTTGCAGTTCAAACCATCATGGTGGTGGTGTTGGTTATGTGCCGTGGAGTTGGTTCTAACGCATAACAACCCTGCACAGGGTTTCTGAGGCTGTATATCTTTACAGGAGCAGAAATCCTCATTTTTCTCCTGCAGAACAGCTGGTAGTTTTAAACTGCCGTCCCTGACGTTATCAGCCCGATTCATAACCACTACACTACCAGAGCTCCTTTCAAACCATCTAGTGGATGCATAATTATCCTACAGTGCCATGCCAGGACGCCTAGTACTTAAATGTTGTTGAGTGCTTACAAGTCTGTTCCAACCCATATCCACCCTGTATAGAGTTTCCAACAAGCAACTGGTGAGCTTGAATGACCAACCTTGCAGTTTAAAATGATCTTGCAGTCCAGCGCATTAACCCACACCAGGACTCTACAGTATGTATATGTTGTTGTTAAGTACAGTCGAGTCAGTTCCGACCCATAGCAACCCTGTATAGGGTTTCTGAGGAGCGGCTGGTGAGCTTGAACTGCTGACCATGCGGTTCAAACCAACTTTGCAGCCCAGTGCAATAACCCATAGCACCACACCAGGACTCCGCAGTACTTATATAGTGGTATTAAAATGTTTAGTTATTTAAACTTGTGTTTATGCATCCTTTGTCTCAGTAGATGGTTTATTATTTGTTAAATAAGTATAGAAACTGAATGTGTGAAACAGTTTGTTTAGGAAATAATCTTTTTTTTTTTTTTCAGGGTAATTTGCATCTGTTTCTGGAACCATGAAAATTTTGCTGGTTTTTGACTTTGACAATACAGTCTTAGATGACAACAGTGACACCCGGATTGTCCAGTGTGCTCCAGAGAAAAAGCTTCCGATTGAGCTGCAAGATTCTTACCAGAAAGGCTTTTGGACAGAATTTATGGGTAGAGTCTTTAGGTATTTGGGAGACAAAGGTGTCCGAGAAGATGACATGAAAAGAGTAGTGACATCAATGCCCTTCACTCCAGGAATGGTGGAACTTTTAAACTTTGTCAGAAAGAATCGGGATCGATTTGATTGTATCATTATTTCAGATTCAAATTCAGTCTTTATAGATTGGGTTTTAAAAGCTGCCAATTTTCACGATGTGTTTGATAAAGTGTTTACAAATCCAGCAGCCTTCGATCACAATGGTCATCTCACTGTGGAAAATTACCACACTCATTCTTGTACTCGGTGCCCAAAGAATCTCTGCAAAAAGGTGGTTCTGGTAGAGTTTGTAGATAGTCAGCTACAACAGGGAGTGAATTATACACAGGTTGTTTATATAGGTGACGGCGGGAATGATTTCTGTCCAGTGACTTTTTTAAAGAAGAATGATGTTGCCATGGCACGGAAGGGATATACCTTGCAGAAAACCCTCTCCAGAATGCCTCAGACTCATGGTCCTGTGGAATCCTCTGTGTTAGTTTGGTCTTCAGGTGTTGAAATAATTTCTCATTTGCAGTTTCTAATAAAAGTATAATATCCCAACCACTGATGTGTATCAGCTGCATGCAACTAAAACCCCAAAAACCAGTGACTTTTTTTTTTTTTGGTTTTGGCCAAACTCTTTGTGTTTGGATAAGCACTGGACTGCTACAGGATAAGCACTAGACTGCGAACCACAAGCTCGTCTGTGCAAACCCACCAGCTCCTCCTCGGAAACCCTGTACAGGGTCACTGTGAGTCGGAACAACAAAGTTAACACACACTTACGTGGTCTTAATGGGGTCGGGGAAAAGGGGAGGCTCTTGCAGACTCCCAAGGAAATGTGAGAAAGGCTATATATGGCCAGAGTTATCCTTTTATTTTGGGTTTACTGTGTGAATAGCACTTCCTTACTTAAACATTGATCTCAGAGAACACTGAGATTTCAGATTGAAGACACCCTGAAATCTATGAGTAGCAAGCCCAACCACCCTTCTCATATCTATCTAGCTTGTTTATATAGGCAGAATGAGTCATCTCCCCATTTTAGACGGTTAGATGTTTGTGGAAAATCTTAGTATTGCTTGCCTCATTTACTGGGAAGAATTAAGTAGAAAGTGGCCTTCAGGGACACTTAAGAGAATTACAACACTAGTACACAAGTCAAGTCTTACACATTTAACATTTGCTTATTGAAAGCAGTGTCATAAAATCAAACAAAATTAAACAGATTTTGCTTTTGCCTCACAAGAAACATAAAAATTATGAAGAAATACTTAACAAGAAATTTTTTAAAAGTAACACAACTTTTCCTATTAAGAGTCCTTGGGTGGTTATGACAGAATAGGTTCCACTTTTTGTTTGTTTCCTTGAACAGGGATTTTGATCCAAAGTTTTGTTTGTTTGTAGTCTCTGCTTCTGCCTCCTCTGCTATCAGATTGGCTTCCTCCATGGCCACCACCTCTTGGTGCTCCGCGGCTTGAACTGCTGCAGGAATCACATGGAGGAGGGTGATACCTTACCATAGATGGGTGAAGCCCTCTTATCTGCCTACCTGATTACGACCACTTGAGTAGAGATCACTTTGGCTGCTTGAGTAACTGTCACAACTTCCACCATATCCATCTCGTGAGCTGCTATAATCATCATAGTGACTGCTTCCACCATAAGATGGTGGGGGCCCTCTTGTAGGTGGAGCACTACGTGAGTTACCATAGCTCTCATAGGAATCTCTGTAGGAGCCTCCACTTGCATGGTCTGAATAGTCACGATCATGACCATAGCCGTCTCTATCACTATAGCCTCTGGATGAATAGTCATGTGAGCTGAAATGACCATAATCACGATATGTATAATCTCTTGGTGGTGGTACATAATCTCTTGAATCTTGAGAATTTGGGTATTCGCTGCTTGAATAGCTGTCTTTAGTGGAATAGCCATATCTCTTGGTGACAGGTACACATGTCTACAAGACGGCAAGGGTTCCCTTCTTGGTAGTCCTCCATAACTATCTCTTCCACGTGATAGAGGGGCTCTGCCTCCCATTCCACTGCTACTGTGGACTGGTCCTGAAAGGACTGATCTTTTAGGAGGGGGACCACTACTTTGTGGTGAAGGTTGGAAGTAGTCCCCTGGAAGAACTCATGTTAAAATTCATGGAATAGCCACCATCCATGTGTCCCCCATGTGAAGGGGGTCACCTGGGTCCTCCAGTGCCTACTCTTCCACCTTTAAGGCCTTTAGGTGGGCCTCTGCTTCTTGAAGGTGGTGGGGGTCCACGCCTGCCACTTTCAGATGTTGGTTGACTTGTTCCATCTTGATAGCTTTTCCATCCAAAGACTTTCCATTCAAATCTCTGGCCACATCTTTGGCATCTGCTGGGCTTTCAAATACCACTTTTTTAACAAAAAAGATTTTTTTCTCTCACTTAAAAGGTAAGTGTCCAGAGGTATATATCTAAAAGCTGGTGTGCTGCTCTTCCAACCTCAGCGCTTGGCTTCCAACTCTGAAAACAAGCTATTCTGGCGAGGATGTGCAGAGACAAGGACCCTCCTATTTTGCTAATGGGACTGTAAAATGGTGCAACCAGTGTTGAAAAATGGTATGGTGATTTCTCAAAAAGTTGGAAATAGAAATGTGTGACTCCCTCTACTTCGTATATATCTTTAAGAAATAAGAGCTGTAACATGGATATATGTACACCCATGTTCACTATTCAAAATAGCAAAAGGATGGAGACAGACTAAATGCGGATCCACAGAAGAACGGTTAAAGCATCTTTGATACATACAATGAAATACTAAGCAATGTTGAAGAATAACTAATGATGAACCTGTGAAACATCTCATAATGTGGATAAACCCGGAGGACATTATGCTAAGTGAAAGTTATTGTTGTTAGGTGCCATCGAGTCAGTAGGGACTCATAGCGACCTTATGCACAGCAGAACCGATACTGGGCCATCGTCACTATCGTTGCCACGCTTTAGCCCATTGATGCTGCCACTTGTCCAATCCATCTTGCTAGGAGTCTTCCTTTTTTTCTCTGACCCTCCAACCTACCCAAACATGATATCCTTCTCCAGGGACTGGTCCCTCCTGACAATATGTCTGAAGTATGAGAGATGAAGTGTGGCCTTCCTGGCCTCCAAGGAGCATGCTGGCTCCACTTCTTCCAACACAGATCTGTTGGTTCTTTTGGCAGCCCATGGCACTTTCAATATTCTCCAATACCGTAACTCAATAGCATCAGTTCTACGGTCTTCCTTATTCACTGTCCAGCTTTTGCATGCATATGAGGTTATTGAAAATACCATGGCTTGGGTCAGGCGCACCTTAGTCC
>NW_006408617.1:11482013-11482718 GCF_000296735.1 Chrysochloris asiatica
TCTGCTTTCAGCCAAGATCCATTGGACATCAGCAATGATATCCCTCATTCCACGGCCTCTTCTGAATCCAGCTTGAACCTTTGGAAGTTCTCTGTCAATGTATGATTGTAGCCATTTCTGTATTTTATTAAAACTTTACTCGCATGGGATATCAAAGAGATTGTTCGATGATTTCTTCATTCTGTTGGGTCACCTCTCTTTGGAATGGGCACAAATAGGGATTTCTTCCAATCAGCTGGCCCGATAGTTGTCTTCCAAATTTCTTGGCATACATGAGTGCCTCTTGTGTTGCCTCACTTTCTTGAAAGATTTTCAGTTTTTATTCCATCAATTCTTGGTGCCTTGTTTGTTGCCAATTCCTTCAATGCATCTTGGAATTCTTTCAGTATCATTGGCTCTTAATCATATGCTCCCTCTTGAAACAGTTGAACATCAACCATTTTCCTTTGGTACAGTGACTGTGTATTCCTTCCATCTTCCTTTGATGCTTTCTGCATCATTCAATAATTTGCCTAGAGAATCCTTCAATAATAAAAGTCGAGGATTGAATTTTTTCTTCAGTTTCCCTTGAGAAATGCTGAGTGTGTTCTTCCTTTTTGGTTTTCTGAATCCAGATCTTTGCACATCTTGTTGTAATATTTGGTTTTATCTTCTTGAGCTGATCTTTGAAATTTTCTGTTCACCTTTTGTACCTCCTCATTTCTT
>NW_006408617.1:11483348-11485927 GCF_000296735.1 Chrysochloris asiatica
TCACCGGTAATGATCAATACATCTTGATTGCATGTTTGATCAATTTCAGATTGAAGAAGTTGGTAGAATTCTTCTATTTTATCCCCACTGGCTTTAGTAGTTGGTGTGTAAATTTGAATAATAGTGGTATTAACTGGTCTTCTCTGTAGGCACATAAATATTATCCTGTCACAGATAGTGTTGTACTTTATGACTGATCTGGATATGTTCTTTTTTTAAAAAAGTTTTTATTGTGAATTGAGTGATAGTTTACATGGGAGAACATTGCCATTACACCGTCATTTCGTTGCAATGATTACAATCTCCTCTGTGCATCATCATTCAACAGTATTTGCTTCTATTCCTGTTTTTATATTTTTTGGGGAGGGGGTGTACACAGAAACACTCAGGAATATATAATAATTTAAAAACCAAAGAGCACATTCTGTAAGCTTGCCTTCTGGCCGCCAGTACCAGTCCCTCTGTTTCCCTGAGTCCGGAGTTCTCAGCTGCTCCCTCTCTCCATGTCCTCATCTCTGTCTCCATCTTTGGAGTTGCTGCTTCTCTGGATAGGGTACCATATCCCGCTTGTGTGTTTCTCCCTTGGCCATCCTTACTTTTTTTTTTTAGAAGTTAAATAACCTTTAGTTTAGGGTCAGTTATAGCCACAAAAGGTTACATTTATTCTACTATCTCTCTTTTTTAAAAATCAAGCTAAAAGTAATAAAGAAAATGTTTTATAGTTAAGCCATTCCATAATCAAGCTATTTTAGTGGTATCAGGTGTAGTTCTGTTTCTATAGAGCTATGCTGTGAGTTTCCTTTTTAAAAAAAAGTCTATGAAAAGCCTTGTAGGGAGGGGCGAACAAGAAACTCTGAAAATCTAGCTTAGCTCACAGGTGAAGACTCTTCCACTTCTCTTTCACTAATTTTTGCATCCCGATTCACTCTACTTCCAGTCTGTAGCTCAGAGAGGCTGCCATTTCTACTCCCTAAAAGCACAGATAAAAGCTCTGCCGGGACTATATCTTGGTTTACACAATTGATCCTGAGGATAGTACTAATTCTGAGGATAGTACTATTTGCCTTATCAATTTGCTTTTTTTTTTTTTAAATCAAAAGACAGCCAAGCATATTAACGTTATTTCCCCCCACTTCTGCCCATTCCAACCATGTCACAATCCCTGTATCCCAGAGCCCTGTTATTCCAAAGTTGTTCATACATTGTTACTTACCTCTGTCCCACTTATCCCATGCAAACCTGCCTAATTGTTTTCCCATCAGCCTTGTTCTTCCATTCCCCTCCCCCTTGTTATGTATTGCCCCCCTCCCCAGCACCCAAAGTATCCTGTGTCTATTCCCTACCCTGTGATCCACCTTCCCCTCCCTCCCTTCACCCCACTCGCACATCTCCCCACATCCTGTAACCAGCACCCAAACTATCCTGTAACCGCTTTAGTATGGGTTCTTATTCTTAGTCTTTTACAATAGTGGTCCTATGCAGTATTTCTCCTTTTGTGACTGACTGATTTCACTCAAAATAGTGTCCTCCAGGTTCATCCCTGTTATGTGATAGCTTACAGCTTTCTTGTTCTTCAAGGTAACATTCCATTGTGTATATGTACCACAGTTTGTTTATCCATTCTTCAGTTGATGGGCACTTAGGCTGTCTCCATCTTTTTGATGTTGTAAATAGTGCTGCTATGAACATTGGTGTGCATATATCTACTTGTGTTATGGCTCGTATTTCTTGTGGGTAAATACCAAGTAGAGGGATTGCTGGATC
Source organism: Chrysochloris asiatica (assembly GCF_000296735.1). Taxonomy (NCBI): domain Eukaryota; kingdom Metazoa; phylum Chordata; class Mammalia; order Afrosoricida; family Chrysochloridae; genus Chrysochloris; species Chrysochloris asiatica. The sequence continues at coordinate 11,485,113 of NW_006408617.1, forward strand.
ATAACGTTTTTCTATTTTCAGCCATCTGAGGAAGTGCCATATTGCTTTCCAGAGAGGTTGGACCATTTTGCAATGCCACCAGCAATGCAGGAGCATCCCAGTCTCTCCACATCCCCACCAGCATTTATTGTCCTCAACTTTTTTGATTTTTGCTGTTATTTTTGGCGTGAGATGGTATCTCATTGTTTTGATTTGCATCTCTCTAATGGCTAGTGATCATGAACGTTTCTTCTTATGTTTGTTGGCTGCCTGGATCTTCTCCTTGGTGAAGTGTCTGTTCATGTCCTGTGCTCATTTTTTAATTGGGTTATTTGACTTTTTCTTGTAGAGGTGTTGCAGTTTCCTATATATTTTAGAAATGAGTCCCTTGTCTGATGTTAAAGGATTTTTTCCCATTCTGTGGGTTCCCTTTTTACTCTTCTGGTGAAGTCTTTTGAATGCACATAAGTTTTTCATTTGTAATATGTCCCACTCATCTATTTTGTCTTCTTTTGTTTGTGTGATTTTCAAAATGTTTGGTAGTCTGTGTACTCCCAGGATTAGTGCCCTCACATTTATCCCTATTTTTTTATTGATGGCCTTCATAATTCTGGGATTCACATTTAGGTCTGTAATCCATGCTGAGTTGGTTTTTGTTTAAGGTGTGAGGTAAAGATCTTGTTTCAATCTTTTGCATATCGCTTTTCAGTTCTGCAAGCAACATCTGTTGAAAAGACTATCCCCTCCTCATGCAGTATATTTTGGGTACTTTGTCAAAAATCAGTTGGCTGTATGTGGATGGGTTAATTTCTGGATTCTTGATTCTGTTCCATTGA
>NW_006408617.1:11487782-11493904 GCF_000296735.1 Chrysochloris asiatica
CAGAATCACAGCAACTCACAAACCACCACAGTATGACAAACTGACAGACGTGTGGTGGTGAGTGAAAGTAGTCAACCACAAAAGGACAGATATTATATGAGAACAGTGTTGTAAAAAGTTAAGAAAACTTTTTCTTGTTGAAAGAAACATTCATTGATGGTTACCAGGTGTGGGAGGGAAGGGAAAATAATCCACTTGCTAGAGGGAGACTGGCAGAGGGATGATGAAGGTAGCGAAAGACTGAGAGAGGAATGCAAGCGTGAATAGAGGTAAATATTGTTAGTTGATAGTTGTTAAGTGTCATCAAGGCTTTTCCAACTCAGGGTTTCTGAGGAGCAGCTGGTTAGTTTGGCCCACCGACCTTGTGGTTAGCAGTCCAATGCTAATTTCACAGCACTGCACCAGGGGATTGCAATCATTGTAATGAAACAAAGTATATGATTTGCTGATTGTAAAATTGATGATCTGTTCTGTAAGCCATTCAATTCACAATTTTTTTTTTTTAAATAAAAAAAGCTCTGGAGTGGTCATCTAAGGCACAACTATCAGCTTGGAATCATTAGTCCAGTGTACTAATGGACTACTTGAGATCAGAAGAACTACCAACTCTTGGCTTCCACTACCTACTCTTCTGAAAGGTATCACATTAGAAGGTCATTGATTGATACAGTAGGAAAAATATGAAATGAAACTCAAAATTATAAAAATACTAGGCTTACAGGTCAGAATGAGACTGGAGGAACTCAAGACTAAGGCCCTTGGTCACCCTTCAGATCTGCAACTGAACTTACCCTTGTGGCTCAATTTTTAGCCAAGCTTTTAGCCATGTATTGCATTAGACAAATCAGTTACACAAGACCTCTTTAAAGGATTCAAGAGCAAAGATGTCAGTTTGAGGACTAAGGTGTACCTAACCCATGCCATGATATTTTCAATAGTCTCATGTGAAAGTGGGACAGTGAATAAGGAAGACAATAGAAGAACTGATTAATCTGAGTTATGGTATTGGAAAAGAATGTTGATGCTATTGTTTGCCAAAAAACAAATCTGTGTTGGAAGTACAACCAGAATGCTCTTAAGAAGCAAGGATACTAAGACTTTGTCTCTCATACTTTGGCCATGTTATCAGGAGGAACTAATGCTTGGAAAAGGGCATCATGCTTAGTCAAGTGGAGGGTCAACTCATAGCAAACCTTTGCACAACAGAACAAAAACCCTGCCAGGTCCTGCCGAGGGCAGTGGACATGAACAGACACTTGACCAAAGAAGACATTCAGGCAACCAACAAACATAGAAAGAAATGCCAGTGATCATTAGCCATTAGAAACATGCAAATCAAAACAACAATGAGATGCCATCTTGCTCTAACATTAATAATAAAATTTCAAAAAGCACATCAGTAAATGCTGGCGAGAGTATGGGGAGACTGGATCCTCCAACACTGCTGTTGGGACAGTAAAATGGTGCAACCACTGTGGAAAACAGTTTGATGCTTACTCAAAAATTTGGAAATAGAAATGCTATATAACCCAACAATTCCCCTACTTGGTATATATCCTCATGAAATGAGAACCGTAACACAACTAGATACATGCACATCCATGTTAATTGCAGCACTATTCACAATAGCAAAAAGATGGCGACAACCTAAATGCCCATCAACAGAAGAATGATTAAACAAACTGGTACATATACACAATGGAATATTACACAAAGTTGAAGTATAGCAAAGAATCTGCAAAACACCTCACAACATGCATGAACCTGGAGGACATTGTTGTTTTTAAGTGCGGTTGAGTCTGTTCTGACTCGTAGGGACCTTGTATAAGATTTCTAAGTAGTGCCTGATGAGTTTGAACCACTGACCTTATAGTAGAGTGCTTATCCTACAGTGCCACACCAGGACTCCTAGAGGACATTATGCTGAGTGAAATTAGTCAATCACAAAAGGACAAATATTGCATGAGACCACTGTTATAAAAAGTTAAAAGATTTTTTTTTTTCCTAAATGAAACATTCTATGATGGTTATAGGGTAGTTAGGGGAGAAGAAAAAAAATTAAGTGACTAGAGGTTAAAATACTGTTAACTGATGATACGTGGAGTTTGATTATAATCTTTGTGATTACAAGACGTATATAATTTGTTGAAGTGGGACTGATGATCTGTGCTGTAAGCTTTCACTCATTAAGGCCATATTTTCCAACTGATCATTCCTCTTTGTTTCCAACATTCATATTCCAATCACCAGTAAATAGCAATACATATTGATCAATTTCAGACTGAAGAAATTAATAGAATTCTACAATTTTATAATCACTGGCTTTAGAGTTGTGTTGGTGTGTAATTTTGAATAATAGTGGTATTAACTGGTCTTCCTTATAGATATATGCATATTATACTATCACAGACAGCATTGTACTTCAAGATAGATCTTGAAATGTTTTTTTTGATGATGAATTTGATGCCACTTGTCTTCAATTTGTCATTCCTAATGTAGTAAACCATATGATTATCTGATTCAAAATGGCAAATACCAGTCCATTTCAGCTCACCAATACCTAGGTTATCAATCTTGATGTGAACCATTTCATTTTAAACAACTTCCAATTTTTCAAGGTTCTTACTTTGTATATTCCATGTTCTGATTATGAATGATTATTACAGCTATTTCTCCTCATTTTAAGTTGTACCTCATCAGCAAATGAAGGTCCCAAAAGCTTTGCCACATTCACGTCATCATGGTTAACTCTACTTTGAAGAGGCAGCTCTTCCCCAGTCATGTTTTGAGTACTTTCCAACCTGAGGGGCTCAACTTCTGGCACTATGTCTGACAATGTTTCGCTGCTATTCATAAGATTTTTTAGTGAGTAAATATTCAGAAGTAGTCCACCTCTCCTTCCTAGTCTGTCTTGGTCTAGAAGCTTAGCTGAAGGCTGTTAATCATGGGTGACCTTGCTGGTATTTAAAAAACTTTCAGCATCACAGCAACATACAAGGCTACCATAGTAAGACAAACTGACAAGGGGTGGATGACTCATTACTATACAACTTAAAATATTCTTAACTACTAAGCACCATTGGTGTTATGGACAATATAAAAAATGTCATTGGAAATGGAATCCTCCACAAAATAGATAATTTTGAATTTTTCACTAGAAATCAAAGAGATATGTTATCCTTTACCTTATTTGTCATTTCAGAAAAGGCAATCTGGTATATTTACTAATATGTTATAAGATAAATAATAAAGTATCTTCTTTTATAAAAAAAAAAAAAAAAAAAAAAAGAACAAATGAAGAGCAAAGAACTCACATGTTGTTGTTGTTAAGTGCCATCAAGTCGGTTCCAACTCATAGCGATGTATAGATAGGATTTCTAAGGAGCAGCTGGTGACCTTGAACCACCGATATTGAAGTTCAAAACGACAATACTGAGACATAGAATAGTTACTATATTAGGAAAGTAAATAAGCATTACTACATGTTCTGTATATGTAAACTCATTTTCTCAAAATATGCTATAAAATAGGAATATTATTATAATTTTTTCAGACGAGGAAATAAGCTTGGTTAGGTAACAGGATTAATAAGTAACAGACAATTCAAAACTAGGTGTAACTGAGTCAGGAGTCTTGAATTCTAGTCTTAGTTCTAACTCATTTATCTCAAATTTATTTTATTTTCCATAAAATGACTACATTTTTATCTCTAAATACTTGCCAGTTCTAAAATTCTTTCATTTTAGTATCATTATAAGAGAAAGAGGAGGATTTCTGCTCCTGCAAAGATTTAAAAGCCTCAGAAACCCAATATAGGGTTGCTATGATTGGGAACCATTGGATGGCATTTGGAACCATTAACAGCAATAGCAACATTATCATTATGAATTTAAATGTTTTTTAGGTCTGAGTGCATGGGTGTCTTCAAATCTATCCTTTGACTTTTAAAACTAAATATCCCATTTTTAAGGCCTTTAAGAGATGGATTTCATTTTCCTATAATTTAAAGCCATTTTGGAATCAGCCTTGCTAAACTGTTGCTATGTGTTGTTGAGTAGATTCTGATGTATAGCGATCCTGTATGGGGTTTCCAGACTGTAAATCTCTACAGGAGCAGAAAGCCTCATCTATTACTCATAGTGCTACTGGTGTATTTGAATGGAAGACCCTGAGGTTTGCAATCCATTGCTTAAACCACTAGGCAACTAGGGCTCCTATATACTAGTTTCTCTTAAAACTACTGATCCAGAATGCTTTTCTTCGTCTACAAAAGTATCTTTGTCACCAAGTCCAGAGCCTTGTCACATAGTACAACAATTACTATCTGAGACGTTAATAAATATTTTTTATTCTTAGCTCAATCACCCACTTCTTGTGTTGGATACATGAGTGTTAAGTTTGTTTTTCTACCCAAGTAATATATGTACATAGCACAAATCTATTAACTTAAATCTGATTTTAAAGGTCTTCTCTAATGCAAATTAAAATTGCATCTCATTTCTTCCCTTTTAAACTGCTACCTCTGATGTAACAATGTAGTCATATACTTTTACAATATTTGAATTTTTTAGCCCATGGCTGAAACTAGTTCTCAAGAAGTGTTAGGAAAGAGTTTCCTCGACAGTGTTATAAACTGCTTCATAAGGCAACTGCAGGTAGGCACTGGAGTTGTAGAATGGCTCTGCTAAGAGAGGTGGCAGTTATGTGCTATCAAGTCGGTTCCAACTCATAGTGCCCCTGTATGGGGTTTCTGAAGCTGTAAATCTTTACAGGAGCAGAAAGCCTTATCTTTGTCCTGAGGAGCAGCTGGTAGATTTGAACTGCTCACTTTGCAGTTAGCTGCCCAGCTTGTAATCCACTATGCAGCCAGGGCTGCTTCTGTTAATAGAGATTGGGATTCACAGAACTTCCTATCAGATATGCTTTTTCTTTTTCAAAAGATGGGAGGAAGAATCCTTTATTCACTCATACCGCATCTTCAGAAGAGATTGGTTATAGGGAATATGCCAGTAAAGGTGAACTATAATGGACTGGCCAAACTCTCTTATGTAATACAGTCTCTAATTTTGTGCATACAGTTGGGTATATATATTTTTAATGGACAGCGTGATAGTTCTGTTGTAGACAGAATTTTGAATGTACTCTATACTAACTTACGGAAAAATATGTCTTGAGCCAAAAGCTAAATTTATCTTATTTTTTGTGGCAGTGCAAGCCAATGTCTGTGTGATGAAAGTTCATATGGAAACAAAATATTGATGTTGATGTTCCCTAACACAGAAATTCTTAGAAATTCCAATTGTTTATGCAAGATGTTACTTACCAAAATATTAGTTTGCCTTTTATATTTCAAAGATAAATCTTCAGTTGTGCATATATAAACAACTAGCAAAAAATATTTTCAGTTTAACCACCCATTGCCACATAGTATTTTACTCATATACCCAGTTCAAAATGAAAAACTTGCTCTTTCACATCCTTTCTCCCAATCTACTGTTACACTCTGGATTCTGTTACATATCAAAACCACAACGGTTTTCTCATCCATTACAAGCAGTCTTTTATTATCCTCAGTTAAACATGAAAGAATATCCCTTGAAGGACTTGTTGACAACTAAAGCTCTTGTCACATTTAAATGTAGGAAAAAATCCTACTTCACAATTTTTGATACTAAAACTGTTTTTTCTTGGATGCCTGTTAAGTGCAATGAATACTCAAAAGTCTGTGGGAATATAAGAAGCATAGGACTATATTTATAACTTGAAGAATTATACCTTTAAGAAATTTAGAATTTAATTAAAAAATGGGACATATATAATGCATAATACTTCATAAAGCACATTGGTTATGGGCATTCATAAAGCATATTGGTCAGAGAAGGGGGAGATGATTATATGATACTGTATTTTTTTAAAGTGTTTTATTGTGAATTATATGATAGTTTACATGGGAGAACATTAGTTTTACATTTGTTCTGTCGTACATCATATCATTGCCATGGTTACAATCCCCTCCATGCATTATCATCCGACCAAAGAGTATACCCTGCAAGCCTGCAAGCCTGCCCCCTACACTATCCCTCCCTACCCCCCAACCCCTCCACCTCCCCCAACCCCCAGTC
>NW_006408617.1:11502634-11504860 GCF_000296735.1 Chrysochloris asiatica
TATATGAAGACTAATGTAGCATCAGGATTGGAGGAAGCCTAATTAACAATCTGTGATTTGCAGATGACACACCTTGCTTGCTGGAAGCCAAGAGGACTTGACATACTTACGAAGATCAAAGACTGTAGCCTTCAGTATGGATTGCACCTCAGTGTAAATAAAACAAAAATCCTCACAACTGGACCAGTAAATAACATCATGATAAATGGAGAAAAGATTGAAGTTGTCAAAGACTTCCTTTTGTTTGGATTCACAATCACTGCTGGTGGAAGCAGCAGTGAAGAAATCATATGGCATATTATATTAGGCAAATATGCTGCAAAAGACCGCTTTCACGTCGTAAAGAGCAAAGAATTCACTTTGTAGTTTAAGGTGTGCCTGACCCAAAACATGGTATTTTCAATTGCCTCATGACATGTGAAAGTTAAACAATGAATAAGGAAGACCGTAGAAGAATGGTGTTGTACATTATGTGGTGTTGGTGGAGAATATTGAAAGCAATGGATTACCACAATAGTAAACAAATTAGTCTTGGAAGAAGTACAGTCAAGATGGCAAGACTTTGTCGCTTGTACTTTGGATCTGTTGCCAGAAGGGACCAGTCCCTGGAGAAACACATCATGGCAAAGTGGAGAGTCAATGAAAAAAAGGAAGACCCCAAATGAGATGGAGTGACACAATGGCGGCAGCAACAATGCTCACAGACATATCAGCAGTTGTGAGGACGCTGCAGGACCAGGCAGTGTATCTTTCTGCTGTGCATGGAGTCAGAACCAGCCGGAGGGCACCTAACAACAACAACCTGAGGTAGTGATGAAGTTGTGAAATATAAAACTTTGTAAATGGGATTTGACCCCTTTATGAACAGATTTGAAAGCCAATTAAATAGGGTTTTAATATAGTAAAGACAAGTGTTGTGAAGAAAATGGTGTCTAATGAGAGTTATAGGTAGTGTTTAGGGAAAAAAAGGACAAACAAGCTGACACAGGAAAATCTTGTAGTAAGCCAAGTTTTTGTTATTGTTAAGTGCTGTTGAGTACAGTCCAACTCACAGCGACCCTATATAGGGTTTCCAAGGAGCGGCTGGTGGGTTTGAACAACTAGCTTTTTAGTTAGCAGTCCAGTGCTTATCCTAAAGTGCCACACCAGGACTCCAGTAAGCCAGGTAAGAAATAATTAATAACTTGGATGAAAGAGGTATTGTAGGGAATGGAAAAGAAGGGATAGATGCTTTTAATTTCAGAATAAATTAAAAGCACAAAAATTTTATATTGTACACTACACAAGGGCAGCATATTGTCATTTGTGTTATTTCTTAGTGAACTTTGTGCCCTTAAACAAATTTTGTGGGTTTTTTTTGAAGGCAGATTTATAAATTTATTTGATCATAAGCTGTTAGTTTTCATCCACATTGACTGTCTATAGGTTTTTGAAAGTGGTGAACTGCACATAGGTCACCAGTGTATAGAACTTGTTTGTTGAATATTCATCCTCATAATGTTTTCTGGACAATTGCACTCAGATACGGTACAGGACATTCCTGATTCCTTTGGCCCAGACATCTTTGTTGAGCCTGGTGTCAATGTGCATGTCTGGTGGTCCCATCTCCTTCATGGCAAATTTCTGAATCTCCTTGAGTGCGTGAGGGGCACACTTCTTGAAGCCTACTCCATGGATGTGCTTGTGAATGTTGATGGGGTAGTCTCTGGTCACCACTTCGTTGATAGCAGAACGGCCCTTCTTCTCGCCACCCTTCTTTGTGGGAGCCATAGCGATGGGACCAGGTTCGAAAGCTTGAACAAGTTTTTAAAGAAAATTCTGAAAGCCTAACATTTAATCCATTCATGATTTCATAATATACCTATCTCGTGACAGACATTGTTCTAGAAATACAGCAATGAACTGAGGATATAGCAATGAACAAACCAGACAAAATCACTGCTGTTAAGAGGCTTATATTCTAGTGGGAGAAATGACACATCAAAGTAAGTAAATTACACAGAGAAATAAACTGAGAAATCATCAAAATAGAAGAATAAGATGATCATTCTGGTATAGGTTAACGCACTGGGCCACAAGGTTGGTTTGAACCACAAAGTCGGTGGTTCAAACTCACCAGCCGCTCCTTTGAAACCCTATACAGGGTCACTGAGTCAGAACCAACTTGAGGGCATATAACAGCAACAAGTACCATAAGAAGGCCTGGTGTCATAGTGGGCTGTACAT
>NW_006408617.1:11506035-11517342 GCF_000296735.1 Chrysochloris asiatica
GTGAACCTGTATAGGGTTTCAGAGACTGTAAACCTTTACAGGAGCAGACAGTCTGATCTTTCTCTTGTGGAGAGGCTGGTGGGTTTAAACACCCAACCTTGTAATTAGCAGTCCAGCGCTTATCCTAGAGCACCACCAAATAAAAGTGCTATGCAAATGTAAAAAAAGAGTACCTACTTTTTCTTGTTTACTTTAATCACTGCTCTTATTTTCTTGTTTTTCTAGCTAGAAGAATTGACTTTCTAGTGCTTGTAGTTGAAAAAGTCTTAGTTTACCATCCATAGGTCTTGTATTAATATTTATCTGGAATTAATATTATCTGGAATTAATATTATCTGGAATTTACCTTTAACTGTGGCATATAAGAAACACATGTATTCTCAGGTGGATTGCTGTTTTTTTAAATGCCTTCCCATCCAAATAGTAATTAAGTAGTTTCTGTTTTGAGAATAGACAGTGGTCTTTCATGTGTTTTTGTACAAGGAGCCCTGGTAGAATAGTGGGTGACTAGCTGGGCTGGTAACTGCAAGGTCCGTAGCTAGAATCTACCAGGTACTGTGCAGGAAAAAAAATGAAGCTTTCTGCTCCCATAAAGATTTATAGCCTCAGAAACTCCATACAGGGTCACTATGAGTTGAAACCAACTTCTGGACACACATCCCCCACCCCCATAAAGAACTTTGAATAAGTATGTACTAATTTCCCCATTTTCAGATTGATGTTAAGAGCTTATCATAAATTGAAGTATTTGCCAAGGTTCTGATTTCTAACATAAAAACTAATGTTTTAATAGAGTTATAGATAACTATTTAAATCTATTAGTAAAAGCTAACTGTAACAACCACCCATTCAAAAATATACAAAAAAAGTTCTTTAACAGTGGGAAACATATCTGTTTATTTGTTTTGTTTTGTTTCTTTAGCTCATATTTCCATTCCACGTCTCGCAGAAACGTTACCCTACTGAAAACACAGATAGCCCTCACTTGGCACAGTAGTACACATACCACTCACTGCTATCTAGTTGGTTCCGACGCTTAATGACTGTCTATGTAGTCTTGATAGTCTCATCTTGCTCTCGCTGAGCAGCTGGTGGATTTAAACCACCAACCTTGTGGTTAGCAGTCCAACACCTAACCCATAGCACCACCAGAGCCATAAAAATAACCACACACACCGAAACTGTACAAAGTAATGTAATAACCAACAGGAAATTTATGATTGTTCTCATATCTTTGAAATGTCCAAACATTAAAATCTCTTACTCTAAGTTATAATTTTATTGGAAAATGAAAAATAGTAAAATTAACATTTACTTAATATACTGGAATTTTAAACATTGGAAATATTGAGAATCAAAATATTTTATTTCTTCATAGAAAAATTTCCATGAGTTTTTGAACATTTCTTGCCTTCATATCATATCCTATAACTTATGATTCGAAGCGCTTTTCTTTCTATGCCTTGGTCAATGGTCATATTCCTCTCTAAGTTTGGATCAACTGTTAGCATGTTATCTTTTTTTATTTTATTTTATTTTTATTGTGAGGTTTACATGAGAGAACATCAGCTTTACACTCCATATTTCATTTCATTTCAATGATTACCATCCCCTCCATGCATCATCAAATAACCAAAGGGTACACCACACAGGTCCATCCCCTGACTGCCAGCACACAGCCCTTCTCCCTCCCTGAGTCCATTGTCCCCAGCCACTCCATCTGTCCACGACATTGTCTGTGTCTCCTTCCCTGGTGTCACTGCCTCTCTGAGTAGGGTCCTGCTCTCCATTCTTCTCACTTGATGGTCCCAGTGACCTCTGCTCCTGGGCTGCAAAATCAATCACTCTCCTCCTTTTGTCAAAAAACATCTACCTCTATATTTCCTACCCTCACAGTCAGACCTGATGACAATTATTCACTATTGTACCACAAGAATCTTATCCCCATTTCCTTTCACCAGCCCGGTCCCAATAGAGCGGAAATCATTCAGTGGTGATTCTCCGTTCCCCACCCTGTCTGGAACTAGGCTCCCTCTTGAAAGCTTGTAAGCCAGTCATTTCTTGCCTTTATAGCCCCCCCCCCCCATTTTGGGTAGCCAATGTCTAAGTTAACCCATCCCTGTCAACCTTGCGTACCGAGGGGGTGAGAGTGATCCTCGCTGTAAAGATTTGTTCCCTTTTTTGAGCTACTATATCCATAAGTTATGTATATAACTTATATATACATCAAATTGTAGCGGGTTACTCTTTGGGGGTTTTTTCTCCCCCTCTTCTTTCTTCTTCTAGTGGAGTTCTGATCATCCACCCATCGAAGCCAGGTCAAGTGGGTACTGTCAGCAAGTATGGGTGTTCTTGTGCATCTCCCCTCACTTCATATCAGCTGGATGCTTCACTCTCTGCTCTAGTCCTCTGTGGCCATGTCACTGCTTCTGGCCCCAGAAGTCCCCGGGTCTTGCCATACTGCTGGCCATCCAGGTTTCCACCCGGGCTCACAGGGGTCTATTGAATGTGGTCATGCTTAGCTCACAACTTCAATAGCATGTTATCTTTTGCACTTTTAATGTCACATTTCTGATGGTTTCTTTGATGTGACAATTTTTTTAATCAGCATCACTTCCTTTGGAATTTCTTCCTCCTGTTCATCACACCCACTTTGCTTATTTATGACAATAAGTGTGACTTCACTATCTCCTCTGGTGGCAGTGTCACACAAGTCCCAGGTCTAGTGAATTCTGTAACTTCACTATGGTTAACTCAGCTTTTACTTGCAACATTAATACCTTTTCATTTCATTGTTGCGCCTTCATCTTGGTGACCTTTCGATGATCTATTTTTATAAAATGTCACACAGATTTATCACGGACAGACAAGGAGTCAGCACAACAACTGGATAAGTTTTGCTGCCAATACGTGAACTAAACAACATATGCTCAGTAATCAGTCACCAATAGACTTTGAAGAAGAAGAAAAGGTGATTTGTGACTGATTAGCTAATGTATATTTTATGCAACTACTCTAAGCCCACATACTATGTTTCTTAGTTCTCTAGGGCTGCTATACAAAAATACCACAAGTGGATGGCTTCAACAAACAGAAATTTATTCTCTTATAGTTTGTTGTTGTTGTGAAGTGCTGTCGAGTCGATTCTGACCCATAGCAATCCTGTATAGGGTTTCCAAGGAGCAACTGGTGAGTTTGCACTGCCAACCTTGCAGTTCAAATGGCTTTGCAGTCTGGCGCATTAACCCACAGCGCCACACCAGGTCTCACAGTCCAAATTCAGGGTTCTGGCTCTAAGAAACATCTTTCTCTATATTGGCTTGGGGGGAAGGTCTTTTATTCCTTGGCTGTTTGGTGATCTTTGTGTGGTTTGAATCTCTTTCTCCATCTCTGCTTCCGTGATTGTTTATTCTCTTTTATATCTCAAAAAAGATGGACTCAAGACACACCTTACACGAATCCTGTCTCATTAAAATAACAAAGAGAGTATGTATCCCCAAATGAGATTATAACCACAGGCATAAAAGTTAGGATTTACAACACATATGTTCTGGGGACAGGATTCAATCCATAACACTATGGTAGTGGAAATTTGAATAGTGTTGTTGGGAAATTGGTATTATTTAACTAAATTGGGCTTAATGCATGGACTGTCTGTATATTTCTATGCTTGAAAATCTTTTATTAATCACTTTTTAAACTTCTCTGGGGAGTCCCTGGTGGCATAGAGGTTAAGCTAGCCAAAAAGTTGTTAGTGGTAGTCCACCTAGAAGCTAGAAATCTATTTCTAAAACATATCAGCCATTGAAAACCCTATGGAACAGAGTTGTACTCTGATGACATGGGCCTGTCATGAGATGGAATGTACTCTATGGAAAATGATAACAACAACAATAATAAATGTCCATGCAGCAAAATGTACATAAATTTAAAGTTTTAACTGTTTTATGTCCTTGATTCTTAAGTATTAAAAAATTCTGGCTTGATTAACATTATTATTGTTGTTGTTAAGTGCCATTGAGTTGGTTCCGACCCATAGCGACCCTGTATAGGGTTTCTGAGGAGCAGCTGGTGAGCTTGAACTGCCAACCTTGCAGTTCAAACAGCTTTGCAGTCTAGCGCATTAACGCACAGCGCCACATAAAGGACTCCATGAAATGTTTCAATAGATAATATAAAGATGTTTAAATTAGCCCCAAAGTAAAAATTACTTCAGTCAGATGAATGGAACTGTTTCTTTGCATTTAGTTCATAAAATATCCGGTTGAGTATTATCACTGGAATGAGACAGGGTATGTGATCGATGATATGCCTGTTTTTAATTTTAGCACATGTAACCTCTGAGAAACGTTAACAAAAACAAATAGATGGGAATGGATGGAGTTTTATTATAGCAGTGACATTCATTTCTTGAATTCTTTTCTCAAATATGCACTTTCACTTTTGTTAAAAATAAGGAATTATAAACTTCCTAATGGCAAAATTACTCGTTATTCCATTATTAGAATGCTAACAGTGTTTATTTTCAGAAGGTGGACCAGAAAGGTTTACCGAGGCGTATCAGTTTCAAGTAGCTACATCCAACAGTGCTGGCTGTGTACTGTACAATCTCAAAGGGAAGTATTCACATTGCACTCTACTTGAGTGGTGTGAGTTGGAATTATGTAATGCACAATTTACACAGTTGTATATGGTGGCCTTGTAAATTATACCTACAATTTTGTTTTTTATCATACTGTGGTGACTTGCATGTTTCTGTAATGCTAGAAGCTATGCTACTGGTGTTTCAAATACCAGGAGGGTCACTGGTTGTCATGGATTGAATTGTGCCCCCCCTCCCCCCCACCAATATGCTGGGTCATGATTCTCAGTGGTTTGGCAGTTATGATCCCCATCATGTGATGACTCCCCTTGCTCCCCAATTGTCTGATCTGGTGTAGTAAACTAATAAAAGGATTAAGAGTAGACTGCAATACCCTTCATTCCATCCTTGATCCCATGTTAAGAGGGTTTCTCAGCAGTGTGGTCTGCAATACCTTTATCTTATTGGAGATTAAAGGAGAGAGAAATGAACAGAGAAAGAGGAATCTATCTAGAAAGAAAAGCTGGAAGTAGAGTATGTCATTTGGTACTGGGGTCCTTGCACTGTGCAGCCTAAATCCAGGGAAAGATTGATACAAAGACACGTGGAGATCTCCAAGGAATTCTGGGCCTACAGATGCTGAAAGGAAACAAGGGCCTTTCCCCAGAGACGACGATGAGAGAAAACCTTCCGCTAGAGCCAGAACTCTGAGAGAATACATTTCTGTTTGTTAAAGTCATCCACTTGTGATATTTCTCTTATACCAGCACTAGATCACTAAGACATCCATGATGGACAGGTTTCAGCTGAGCTTTCAGATTAGAAACAGACTAGAAAGAAGGAATAGATGATCCACTTCTGAGGATTTAGCCACTGAAGAGCTCACGAATAACAGCAGTACATTGTCTGATAATAGCGTGAGAAGATGAACCCCTCAGGTTAGAAGACACTTGAAATCCAATGGAGAAAAGCTGACTCCTCAGAACAGAGTTAACTTTAATGGTGTGGATGAAGCAAAAGCTTTTGAGACCTTCATTTGCTGATGGACCATGACTCAAAATGAGAATAAATAGCTGCAAATCTATATTAATCATCAGAATGTGGACTGTATGTAGTGTGACTCTAGAAAAATTGGAAGTCATCAAAAATTAAATGAAACACAGATTGATATGCTAGGTATGAGTGAGATGACATGAACAGGTAGGTATTAGATTGTCATATGGTTTACTATGCCAGGAATGACAAATTCAAGAGGAATGGTGTCCCATTCATTATCAAAAAGGACATTTCATGATCTATCTTAAAGTATAATGCTGTCTATAATAGGATAATATCTATACACCTACATGGAAGTCTTACTTACTGATGAAGCTCAAAGCCTACGGGTCATACCTCAATGTAAAGAAAACAAAAATCCTCACAGCTGGAACAATAAATGATATCAGAATAAATGGAAAAAAGATTTAAGATGGCAAAGACTTCATTTTGCTTGGATCCTTTATGACCATTCATGGAAGCAGCAATCAAGAAATCAAACTGCATACTGCATTAGGCTAATCATCTGCACCAAACATCTTTAAAGTGGTCATGGGAAAAGATGTCAGTTTGAGGACTCAGGTGCACCTCACCCAAGCCATGATTTTTTTTCAGTAACTTTATATGCATGTAAAAATTGAACAATGAATAAGGAAGACCATAGAAGAATTGATGAATTTGAGTTATGGTGTTGGAGAAGAATAGTGAAAGTACCATGGACTGCCAGAACAAATAAATCTCTTTTGAAACAAATATAGCTAGAATGCTCCTTAGAAGCTAGGATGGTGAGACTTGGTCTCTCACACTTCAGACATATTATCAGTAGGAACAAGTCCCTGGAGAAAGACATCATGCTGGGTAAGGTAGAGGGTCAGCGAAAACTAGGAAGAACCCCAGTGAGATGAACTGGCACAATGGCAGTGTAACGATTGTGAAGTTGGCTCAGGACCAGGCAGTGCTTCGTCCTGTTGTGCATAAGGTCACTATGAATTGGAATTGACTCAACACCTAACAACAGCAAGGAAGTTCAGTTAATATAGCTATTATTCAAATTTATGCACTAACCACCAAAGCCAATGATGAAGAAATTGAAGAATTCTTCTCACTTCCTCAGCCTGAAATTAATCAATCATGGAATCAAGATGCATTGATCATTACTGGTAATTGGAATGGGTATGTTGGAAACAGACGAAGAATCAACAGTTGGAAAATATGCCCTTAGTGATGAAATGACGCTTGAGATCACATGATATAATTTTGCATGACCAATGACTTCTTCATTGGAACTATATTTTTCTGACAACATAAAGGATGAATGTACACATAAAGGATGAATATAGACATGAATCTTGTGATGAAATACACAGGAATCAAATTTACTACATCGCTGGAGAGAGATGATGTAGAATGTATCATCAGACAAAATGAGGCCATGGGCCAACTGTGGAACAGGCTATAACTGCTCATGTGCAAATTCAGGCTGAAGCTGAAGGAAATTAAAACATGTCCACAAAAGTCAAAATGTGACCATGATTTAGAGACAATCTTAAGAATAGATTTGATGCATTAAACACGAGTGACTGAAGACCAGCAGAGTTGTGGGATGACATCAAAAACATCATCCATGAAGAAAGAAGGTCATTAAAAACAGGAAAGAAAGAAAAGACCAAAGTGGGTGTCAGCAGAGACTCTGAAGCTTGCTCTTGAACGTCGAGTAGATAAAACTGATGTAAGAAATGATGAAATAAAAGACTGAATGGAAAATTTCAAAGGGCAGCTCAAGAAGACAAAGTCAAGTATAAGAAAAGACCTAGTTAGAAAATCAAAAGGGAAGAACATACGCAGCATTTCTCAAACTGAAAGAACTGGAGAAAAAGAAAAAAAAAAAAAAAGCCTTCGGTTGCAATATTGACGGATTCCTGGGTTCAAACATAACAATTGTGAGGATGATGCAGGACTGGATAGTATTTTGTTCTGTTGTGTATAGTGTCATTATGAGTCAAAACTGGCTTAATGATAACTAGCAACAGCAATAGGAAAAATATTGATTGATGCAAGACGCACCAACAGAAGATAGTAGAATATACAGAGTCACTGTACCAAAAAGAAATGGTTACTGGTCAGTCATTTCAAGAAGTAGCATATGATCGAAAACCTTTGGTACTGAAGGAAGAAGTCCAATCCACATTGAAGGCCTAGGTGAAAAACAAATCTCCAAGGATGGACAGAATACCAATTGAATACCAACTGTTTCAACAAACTAATGCAACACTGGAAGCACTCACTAGTCTAGGGTCACTAGTCTATGCCACGAAATTTGGAAGACAACTGCCTAGAAGAGACCTATATTTGTACTCATTCCAAAAGAAAGGTGTGGAAATTATTGAAGATTATCATAAATATCACATACAAGTAAAATTTTACTGAAAATAATTTAAAAACAATTGTAACAGTACACTGACAGGGAGTTGTCAGAAATCCAAACAGGTTTCAGAAGAGGCCGTGGAATGAGGGTTATCACTGTTGATGTCAGATGGATCTTGGCTGAAAGCAAAGAATACCAGAAAGATGTTTATTTGTGCTTTATTGACTACGCAAAGGCAATTCGACTGTGTGGATTATGACAAGCTGTGGTCAACATTGCAAAGAATGGGAATTCCAGAATTGTGTCAAGTGGAACCTATATGTAGACCAAGAGGCAATTGTTCAGAGCAAAGGAATATTATGCTGTTTAAAATTAGGATAGGTGCGTGTCAGGCTTGGATCCTTTCGCCATACTTACTCAACCTATATGCTGAGCAAATAAGGTGAGAAGCTGGGTTATATGAAGAAAAATGTGGCATCAGGATTGGAGGAAGACTCGTTAACAGCCTGTGATATGTAGATGATACAGACTTGCTTGCTGAAAGTGAAGAAGACTTGTGACACTTGATGAAGATCAAAACCTTCTGTATGGACTGGATTTCAATGCCAAGAAAACAAAAATCCTCACAACTGGACCAATAAACAACACCATGATAAACAGAGAAAAGATTGATGTTGTCAAGGATTTTATTTTACTTGGATCCATAATCAATTCTCATGGGAGCAGCAGTCATGAAATCAAACAACTTATTGCCTTGGGAAAATCTGCTATAAAAGACCTCTTTATAGTGTTAAAGAACAAAGATGTCACTTTAAGGACCAAGGTCACCCTAACTTGAGCCATGGTATTTTCAATAGCTTCATATGCATGTGAAAGCTGGACAACGAGTAAGGAAGACACAAGAGGAACTGGTACATTTCAGTTATGATGTTGGCAAAGGATATTGACAATACCATGGACTTCCAGAAGAACAAACAAATCAGTGTTGGAACAAGTACCGCCAGAATGCTCCTTGGAAGTGAGGATGGTGAGATTTTTGTGTCACGTACTTTGGACATGAGAAGGAACCAGTTCCTGGAAAAGGACATAATGCTTGGTAAAGTAGAGGGTCAATAAAAAAGAGGAAGACTTCCAACGAGATAGATAAACACAACGGCGGCAACATAACAATGATTGTGAGGATGTTGAAGAACCAGGCAGTGTGTTTTGTTCTGTTGTACCTGAGGTCACTATGAGTTGGAGCCAACTTGACGGCACCTAACAACATTTTTCAAGGAGCTCTGGTAGTGTAGTGGTTACAAACTGGGCTGCAAACCGCAAGGTCAGCAGTTTGAAACTCCCAGCTGTTCCATGGGAGAAAGATGAGGCTTTCTGCTCCCATAAAGATTTATAGCCTTGGAAACCCTGTACAGGGTCACTATGAGTCAGAACCGACTCCATGGCATTTTTCCAACATAATTTTTCTACTTAGCACCAACTTGTTTAATTCAGTATGTAAATAAAGTATACAAAGTTTCTTGCCACCTATACACATTGACATTGATAAAGATATCACAATTAACATCTTAAACATTTAATGATGCAGTTAGTTATATATGATGGAAAGATGTTCTAATAAAAGTAAAAATAATAAAGGAGATGATTATTTTTAGAAACCAAGAGTCCTTTGAAAGGCAAAGTGTGTTGTCAATGAGGCATCTTAATTCCATGCCAAGCTCAGTATCTGCCAAGAGTTTATGTCTCTTCCCTGTGGTGGCTCTTTATTTCTTTTTGGCTTAAATTCACAGATGGCCCATCTGCTTTCTTGAACTTTGTCATTAACTTATTTAACTTATGAATGTTAATTATATGTTTCTGAATGCATCATATCTATCAGCATTTACAATGGTCTCTCTGGTAAAGCATATGATAGAGAAACTGCTGTACACCTTTAAGCAATCACTTACGAACAAGGAACATTGGATAATAGAAATAAAAGTTTTACTTGGTCCATGCTGTAATCTGCTATAATTCTGCATAAGTGCCAATGTGGTGAATTCTTTTATTTAAAAAAAATCATGTAGCGTATGTTTGTATGTTTCTAGAAGCCCCAACTTTGTGAAGCAGAGTCTGTAGTGATTTCTACACATCAAACTTGGCAAACAGTAACTAGCCATAAACTTAACAGTCATATTCACACTTCAGTGGCAAATATAGAATGAAGATTGCATCAATCAATCTGTCATAATCATGCCTTCCAGTAGCAACACTGACAGTGACATCACTACCAATATGAAGGACAGCCTATAATTACAATTAGCTACAAAGTTCACCTTCCTTAAGGTGGTTAGAATGTAAGTCCCACCCGCGATTGCACTGGAAAAAGAGGATGACCAGGAAGAAATGCTGAAGGCTGCTCCTTCCAACTCTAAATCTACATAACCTGAATCTTAGCTCAGCCTCTTGGTCTAGGCTTCGGTTGTCCCCAGTTTTTTCTCAAAGCTTCCAGGTTAACCCATGGTATGCCAGTAAGCTCCTGAGTGTTCTACTGAGGATAGATGAGTTTGTGGGAAAGTTTCGCTGCTTCTGGCACTTTGAAGGCAACTTCAACCGTAGACCTCTAGTTTTGCTGCGTTGTCCGCATTTCCCCTCTCCTCATACCATTAGGGTCTGGGTTTGTGACAGATATTGAGAGGAGAGTAAAGCGCCTCACTCCTACCTCAATAGTCTTACTCATGATTTACAGTTTCTCTAAGAGAGAAAAAGCGTGAGTATGTATGCGTGTGTGCAAGGCAGAGAGATCCAGAGATTGAGGTGGAAAGCTTGCGGCGCAGGCGGTCCCCTCGTGGAAACCTTCTCACCTGCTGCTGGGGGGAACTACCTGGGAGGGGCCATGGCCGCGTGCCTACCCACCCGCTCTGCCCCCGCTCCTCGCAGCGACGGGGGAGTTCCCGCAAGTGGCCCGCGCCCGGACGCGTGGGGGTTGTTCGGTTGGAGGCGGGGGAGCAGCCGGGGCACCAAAATAGGAGCCGCTTGTGGGCTGGAGCTGCACTAGCAGGCAGCCTCCGCCGCGCCTCTTCCAAAGATGGTCAGAGGGTCCGGAGGCGCTCCCGCCCCCGCCCGCCGCTAGCCCGCTGCTAGTCTGCCGGCGTGCACCGCGTTCCGGAGCTGCCGCCGGAGGTAGGTGCGGCGCGGTCCCGTCGCCCGAGGTCAGTTGGCCGGGAGCAACCGGGGCCGGGCGCGGTGAACAGAGGCCGCGCCGCCTCCCGAGCCCGCCCGCCTGCCGGCCCGCGGTGCAAAAGCGCAGACAATGGCCGCGTGGACGCCCGGCCGAGCGGTGCGCGGG
>NW_006408617.1:11517444-11532060 GCF_000296735.1 Chrysochloris asiatica
CTTGGGGCGGGGCGGACTCCTGGCGGGAACGTGGGCCTGAGGGCCCGGCGCGGGGCGCGCGGAAACCCCTGCTGCCCGCCGCGGGAGAGGGGTGCGGGGCTGGTGCGACTGCGGCGGCGCCCAGGCCATTTTCTTTTCTCTCCTTTCTTGGGAAAAAAGGCTCAAGGTTTCCCTTCTCTTCCAAGATTTCTTCTTCCCTTTCTTGTCATCCGTATGTGATTAGAAAAGGAGACGGAGCTAGAGAAAATGGTTAAATTGGGGTTGCATCGAACTGTTCAAGGTTCGGCCTCGTGTGGAGGGAACCCCACGGGCACTTGATTTGCCAATTGCGGAATCTTATCTTGGACTGCCATTCCTGGGCATATTACAGAACTGGGGTGAATGGTGTAGAAAATCATTGATTCTTCTCCAAAGACAACTGAATACCCCAAGGGCCTAATTTCAGGCCCCAAACTCCCCTGAATTTAAATTGATCATCGGATCAGTTACAGAGCAGTGCATCTGCATTTTGCATTTGTTACTTTGAATGTTGAATTTAGTGTAGTTTTGGAGTCTTATCTGATGAGAATCAATCATAATGATTGGATAATTAGCATTGATTATTTGAGATAATGCAAAATTGAAAACACGTTTATTGTTTCATATTTATTGCAGCCATGGCTCTAAAAGGACAAGAAGATTATATTTATCTTTTCAAGGATTCATCGCACCCAGTGGATTTTCTGGATGCCTTCAGAACGTTTTACTTGGATGGATTATTTACTGATATTACTCTACAGTGTCCTTCGGGCATAATCTTCCATTGTCACCGAGCTGTTTTAGCTGCTTGCAGCAATTATTTTAAGGCAATGTTTACAGCTGACATGAAAGAAAAATTTAAAAATAAAATAAAACTCTCTGGCATCCATCATGATATTCTGGAAGGCCTTGTAAATTATGCTTACACTTCCCAAATTGAAATAACCAAAAGAAACGTTCAGAGTCTGCTAGAAGCAGCAGATCTGTTACAGTTCCTTTCTGTAAAGAAAGCTTGTGAGCAGTTTTTGGTAAGGCACTTAGATATTGATAATTGTATTGGAATGCACTCCTTTGCAGAATTCCACGTGTGTCCAGAACTAGAGAAGGAATCACGAAGAATTCTATGTTCAAGGTTTAAGGAAGTATGGCAACAAGAAGAATTTCTTGAAATCAACCTTGAGAAGTTTCTCTTTATCTTGTCCAGAAAGAATCTCAGTGTCTGGAAAGAAGAAGCTATCATAGAACCAGTTATTAAATGGACTGCTCACGATGTAGAAAATCGAATTGAATGCCTATATAATCTACTCAGCTATATCAATATAGATATAGATCCAGTGTATTTAAAAACAGCTTTAGGCCTTCAAAGAAGCTGCCTACTAACAGAAAATAAGATACGATCTCTAATATACAATGCTTTGAATCCTATGCACAAAGAGATTTCCCAGAGGTCCACAGCCACCATGTATATCATTGGAGGCTATTACTGGCATCCTCTGTCAGAGGTGCACATATGGGACCCTTTGACAAACGTTTGGATTCAAGGAGCAGAAATACCTGACTATACTAGGGAGAGCTATGGTGTTACATGTTTGGGACCCAACATTTATGTAACTGGAGGTTACAGGACGGATAACATAGAAGCTCTTGACACAGTGTGGATTTATAACAGTGAAAGTGATGAGTGGACAGAAGGTTTGCCAATGCTCAATGCCCGGTACTACCACTGTGCAGTCACCTTGGGTGGCTGTGTTTATGCCTTAGGCGGTTACAGGAAAGGGGCTCCAGCAGAAGAAGCCGAGTTCTATGACCCATTAAAAGAAAAATGGATTCCTATTGCAAACATGATTAAAGGTAAATGCAGGTTATGTTTATTCTGTATTTTCAGATATTTGGGATTAGACAAGTGGTCTTTCTTCTCTTACAGTAACCTTAAAGAGCATTTTCCATTTTGGAATATATGTGGACAACACAAATAATGTTGCACAGAATGTTCCAAGTAAAAACATCATAACGGAGTCCCCAGCTTTTCTGAGAGTTATGTGATTAGAATACAATACTCAGGAGGCTATAAAAGAAATCTCATGTATATTAAAACAGAAGAAGCAGTGTGATTCATTGTTGTTAAATGCTAACAGTAGGTTCCGACTCTTAGCATCCCTGTATAGGGTTTCTAAGGAGTACACTGGTGAGTCTGAGCCTCCAACCTTGTGGTTCAAACCAACCCTGTGGTCCAGTGCTTTATCCCACAGTGCCACACTCATTCTGCTTACTCTATGGCCTAAGGTTTGAGATTAGTTAGAGCTTGCTTTGGGTCTTAAGAATTTATATTTAAGTGAAGGTTAAATGCCGAACATAAATTGGATGATTTATTAATAAGCTCATATTTATCAATTTGGATTTTTTTTTTCTTTGCTTGCTCTTAAGATTGAACTCTTCTAGATTCTGTACCAGAGCAACTTCTTTTAAACCTTTTCCCCTCATAAGATGCTGTCATTTGAGAAGTCCTTCATTAGAATATGGAAAGATTTGGCTTCTGTAGGATATAGTAAAGTCAAGAGCTAGAGACAAATGTTGTTAAGTGCCATCGATTCAGTTCCAGCTCATAGTGACTTTGTATAGGGTTTCTGAGGAGCAACTGGTGAGCTTGAACTGCCGACCTTGGGTTCAAACCAACCTTGCAGTCCAGCACATTAGCCCGCAGCGCCACATCGGGATTCCTCTGCTTTTTGTGATTCCATTCTTGTCTCAGAAGATAAGCAGAGAGGCAGACCCCATGTCTTTCAGCATGTGGCCCAGAGAGCATGCTATTGGGTGTCAATATCTGATAAACCTTATTTTCTTCTATATTTGGCAATGTATTAGTTTTGCTTTCCTTCTGGTCTGTTGGCAAAAAAAAAAAAAAGCTAAACTGGAGTATTACTTAATTATAATTACATTTATTCATTGGTGTTGCAGAGCTATACAAACAACTGGAAGTTTGTTACTGAATTTGTTTCATTTTATCCCAAATATTTCTTCCCAGGCCTTTCTGTTTCTTTTTTAATACTAGCAGGGGTATGGGAATTTGACCTGGTGTGGAAGTCTGGCCTGGTGTGATCTTTGGATGACAAGCAGGAAGCCTGAGAGGCATCATGTTCTGGTGATCAGACTCACTGGGGCTGAAGCCAAGCTGCTTGGGTCCAAATCCTGACTTTCCACTTACTTGCTGGTGAACTTGGGCAAATTGCTTAACCACTCTGTGCCTTAGTTTTGCCATCTGTACCGGGGGAATTGACATTACCTTTTAAAAAGAAGCCAAACCTGTTGCGAAACAGTTGATTCAAACACCATGTGTGACCAAGTAGAACTGATTCTTAGGGTTTTCTTGACAGTAATATTTACCGAAATAGGTTTCCAGGCCGTTTTTCCATGGCACTGATGGGTGGATTCAAATTGCCAACCTTTAGGTTCTTAGTTCAGTGCTAACCATTTGTGTCATCCAGGTTCAGGGTTATAGAGAGGATTAAATGAATGTATGCGTGAGAAATGTAGCAGACAGTGTGTGTGGCACAGTAAATGTTAGGCATTAGTGTCATGAATGTCATTATAGAAGAACATGTCAGTTTTTATAGGGCAGAAATATCCTCCATATTAGTCATGTTTTCATATGCATAGTCCATTGATAGGTTCAGCAATAGTTGGTAGAGTGAGAGAAGGTAAATTAAAGTTGTTTACTGGTGTGGCACTACTGGGTAATGCCCTGGACCGCAGAGTCAGTGGCTCAAACTCAACAGCAGCTCCTCAGAAACCCTATATAGGGTCACTATGAGTCAGAACTGACTCGGCAGCACTTAACAACAACATTACTGCTCTGGTTCTTGGCTCTGCCTGAACTTGACCCCACTTATCTATTCCCTGCCTCCTCCCCAGGATGGATCAGCCTGACTTCTCTCCTATAAAAGAAACAAGGAAAGTTCAAATATTTTAATAACTCTTGTAAATCTAAGTGTATTTTTCCGTCTGTTTCCTAATGATAACACTTTCAGTGGTTTTGTACTTTTCAGTGTATTTCTTTTAGAGGAAAACTTACTAATTTTCTGATTAAATAATAATTTTGGAACAGTGCTTGCTGGGAAAAAAATGTTGCAATTGTAGATCGGTGCTGAAAGAAAGCCACATGTGTTCTTGTCTGAACCTTGAGTTGAATAGGAGTATCATAGGCCCCAAAGCCTTCCCTACCTACCAGCTGCATCTGAAATTCCATTTTTTTTACTTTTTAATTTGCAATTTTCATTCTTGTTTATATTTAATCCCCTCCAGGAAAGAGTAGTTTTATTTGTTGCCAGTCCTGTGCACTTTTGACTGGTACTAGTTCTGATGGATGGACTTATATGCTAAATTTGTTTGTTTTTCAGTTTCCTGTAGACTGGATACCATTATTTTCCCCCAACTTAATTTATCTTGTAGTCATGGTGACAAGTCAGCAGTCCTCTATGGTAATGTGAGTTTAAGTTGGGTAGAATCAAATTCCAAATTAATTTCCTTTTTTGGTTTAAGAATGTACAGAGAAGAAATAAATATTTGGCTCTCTAGGTACTTCTAAATCTCCTGTACCCCACCCCCAACATAGCTTCCCTGCTTGTAAACCCACTTCTATCTGGAGTAGAAATGTACAAGGAGAGTGAACTATACCAAGCACATAGCAATGCTAATGAAGTAACAGCTGGTTGAAAGAGTAAACTAACACTTTCACCTAAATGTGCCTCATCATCTTCCTTGCTCTTTTTTCTTTGCCTGCTGAGTTCACTCCTTACTTTTCTGTGCCCAGTATTTCCCAGCTGAAGATGTTAGAATCAGTCTTAAAGTTGTCTCTGATAATAATTAATCGTTAAGGCCTGACTGCTTTACTGGGGACTCTTGTCTCTGTGCCCTTTCTTCCATCTCCAAGGCTATAGATAGACAGACAGATAAATTGCCTCTGAGTTGATTTCTGTCTCATGTCGACTTTATATACAACAGAATGAAACATTGCCCTATCCTACATCATCCTCAAGTTCATGGGCATGTTAGATTCTTCCATTGTGTCTGTTGTGCCAATCCATCTCCCCCATCCCCTGGCTGACTATCTATCTCTGTAAACATGATGTCCTCTTCCAGAGAAGAATCTCGCTGGATGATGTGTCCAAAGCAAGCCAGTCAAACTGTGTTCTGTTGTGACCCATAAGGATTTTATTGCTTTATTTTTTAAAAGTGTTTAAAATGTTTTATTGTGAACGCATTGGTTTTCCATTCAACAATTCATACATTTTTTTGTTTTGTTACATTGGTTGCTATCTCCACAATATAATGGCACTCTTCCCACTTCCTCTCTGTATTTCCTGTTTCCATTGCTCCTTGTTTCCCATTCCTATTCCTTCCTGGCTTTTGAGCTTTATTCCTGAATAAATGCTGCCCTTTTGATCTCTTATGCATATAAGAGATTATTCCTATACATAATTCCTATGATTCTTCTAAGGAATGTGTACCTTGGTGATATTGTTGTGTTCACCTTCTGTTGGCTGAAAGTTGAGGCACGGGAGTGAGTTCAGTTCCAGGTGTGAATGGTGTCCAAGGGCCATGGTCTCAGGGGTATCACCAGTCTCTTTCAGACTAAGTTTGGTCTTTTTTTTATGACTTTGAGGGTTGTTGTTTTTTTAATATAACTTTGAGTTTTGTCAATTTCTCCCACTGTCTGGGACCTCCTATTATGATCCCTTTCGGATTGGTCAGCTGGGCACCACCTACTTCAGGTCTCAGAGTCTGGGAGGCTCCGTTCACATGGTCCATTAGTCCTTTGGATTGTTTCCTTGTGTCTTTGGTTTTCTTTTTCTTTTTTTCACGAACGAGGCAATTTATTAGCCCAGCATCATTTGTTCTAATGTTTCTTGTTGGCAGCTGCCACCTGTCCGGCGATTCTGTCCAGATCTCTCTGTCCCTGAGGTGTCAGTTTGCGGCCACCATCTTGGCCCTTCTCCACCATTTTGAGCCCCTCTAGGGCTTGGAGGACCCGGCAGGCCAAACTCTTGGAACCTCTGCTGAAGTGGCTGGGCATGACGCCGTTTCTCTACCGCCCTCCGTAGATCTTGATCATGGAGCCAACCCCAGCTCCACCCTGAAGGTACAGGTGCCGTGCTGTGGAAGCAGCTCGTGTGTAGAACCAGTTCTCATCATAGGGAGCAAGTTCTTTATGCTTGGCCAGCTTGACAGTGTCTACCCATTCAGGGACTTTTAGCTTCCCAGACTTCTTGAGGAAGGCTGCCAGAGTTCTGATGAACTCCTGCTGGTTCACATCTTTTACAGTAACTCCAGGCATCGTGCGGCCTCCACACTGCCGGCCAGGGGAAAGCTGTCTTTGGTTTTCTATACTCTTCTTTGTACTTCAGATGACTGCTGACAAGCTTTTTTCATTGGCTGAATTTTAGTAGTAGATTACCAGGCCTTTCTTCCTAGTGTCCTAGTCTGGAAACTCTGCTAAAACCTAACTGGCATGGGTGACCCTGCTGGCATTTGAGATACTGATGACATAGCTTTTAGCACCATGTTGTTGTTGTTGTTAAGTGCCGTCAAGTTGGTTCCAACCCACAGCGACCCTGTCCAGGGTTTCCGAGGCTGTAAATCTTTACGGGAGCAGAACACCTCATCGTAGCATCATAGCAGCATGCAAACCACCACAATAGGAAAAAGTGACAGACAAGTTTGGACTTCAGCCTTGGTCCACCAAGGCTAGTACCTAGCTCTCTTCTGTCTTGTGTCCTATTCATTTTCTCCCATCTTCTCTTTTAAAACCTTAACCCTGCTGAGTTTAAATCCAGATGATTTAGATGGACATTAGGATCCTTTACTACATGACTTTAGCTTGTTATTCCAGCTTTAATTCCTATACAACTCTTTGTGCTACCTGCTTGGGTCAGACTGTACTACTTGACGTTGCCTGGTAAACCTTTGTGCTTGCCTTTTCCTCAGCTTAGAAGAGCTTCAAAGTCCTATATACCAAGACCCAGGTCAAATCCTGCACCCCATTAAATTGAGCCTGCCATCATTGTCTTTGTCCCTCATTCACGGTCCTTCTACCATCTGTACTTTGTGTTCAAGAGCTGTTTCACGCTCTCTTCAAAGAGCATGAACTCTTGAGTGTTTCTTCCTTGTATCCCACATAGCACTGAGCCCAGTGTCTTGCATCTACTACCAGTAATAACAGCAACAAAAAAGAGAGAATAAACTTTGCTCAGGAAATAGTGAATGATCCCAATAACGTATATTTTTTTAAAAGAAAGGAAATAGTGAAAGGTCAATCTAAAGATGTGATTTTTCTTGAACACACAGGTGTGGGAAATGCGACTGCCTGTGTCTTACATGAAGTTATCTATGTCATTGGTGGCCACTGCGGATACAGAGGAAGCTGCACGTATGACAAGGTTCAGATCTACAATTCAGATATCAATGAGTGGAGCCTCATCACCTCCAGCCCTCATCCAGGTAACCAAGTGTTGTTTCCAAAAGCACACGCTGTTGTACAGCTTATCAACATACCCCAACAGCCTGACTGCCTTCAAGTCAAGCCCGACTCATAGTGACCCTATGTAGAAAGGGTAAAACTGCTGCCTTGGGTTTCCGAGACACTAGAGCCTTACAGGAGCAGACAGCCTTATCTTTCTTCTGCGGAGCGTCTAGTGGGTGCACTTGAACCACCTTGAGGTTAGCAGCCCAATGCTTAGCCCATAGTGTCACCAGGGCTTATTTATCATTTTTTAAGGTATGGTTAAAAATGGGTTGGAAACAGGAGTCCTGTATGGTAGGAGAATGCACTAGACTGCAAGGTTGGTTTGAACTGCAGGGTTGATGGTTCAAATCTACCAGCCATTCCTTGGAAACACTATGCAGGGTCACAATGAGTCAAAACTGACTTGGCTGCACTTAACAACACAGGGGTGCAATAAAAAGACTCAAGATACTAATATATTATCTAATTAGAGTGCATCAACAGATATTTTCCTGATGCCTTTACATTTGAAGTCTGAGTGGTTAATGGTGGGTTCTCCTCTTTTTTGGTTCCATTTAGGTTGGTTTTATTCATTGTATGTTGTCTTTGATTTAGTGCATGAGTCACATAAAACAATTTTTATAGACACACTTAAAAAGTACAAGTCAGTATATCAAGTTGGTCGGAAGGTACATGCATTGATTGAAGTTCAGCAGATCATTTCCTCCTCTCTGAATGGTTTGTTATTATTTCTCAAAGTTTTTATTCTGAATTGAGTGATCGTTTACATAGCAGAACATCAGTTTTATTACACTTATCCTATTGTATTTCATTTCATTGCAATGATTACAATCCCCTTCGTGCATCATCATTGAACAGTATTTGCTTCCATTCCCTTTCTTTGTTTTTTTGGGGATGTACACAAAAACACTCAGAAATATATAATCATTTAAACAACAAAGGGCACATTCTGAAAACCTGCCTCCTGGCTGCCAGCACACAGCCTTTCTCTTTCCATGAGTCTAGAGTCTTCAACTGCTCTATCTCTCTATGTCATATGTCTGCCTCCATCTCTGGGTGTCACTGCTTCTCTGGATAGGGGCCCATATTCTGCTCATGCTCTTCTCCCTTGATGGTCCTAGGGTCCTCTATTCCTGGACTGTAAGATGAACTATTCCTCCTCTCTGACTGTTCTTTCTTGGCTTCAGTAACTATTCAGCACTTCTTCCTACTATGCACAGAACCCTGTGTGAACCAGGCATTACCAGTCATGAAGAGGACATGCTGCCAGCCCTGAGGAATAACCTGCTTCCACTGCTTTCGTTTGTTCTTTGATGTGTCTTAGAGGAAAGCATAAGCCATTGCCTGTTCCTATTAGGCCATACATTTAAGTGTGTTTTTGTTAGTGAAGATTTCTATCACCGTGTTAGCTTGAATCATTTTCCATAAAGCATAAGGCTTTTGTATAGGTTACTGGAAGGTATAATTAAAGCTCATAAACTGAACCAGCTGTGAGTAAGGATGATCACTAATTAACCTAAAATGAGGAGAAATAGCTATAAACACCATTAAAAATCAGAACATGGAATGTACAAAGAATTAATCTAGGAAAATTGGAAATTGTCAAAAATTAAATGGGGCTCATTAGCATCAATAGCTTTGGCATTTGTGAGCTGAAAAGGACTGGTATTGGTTGTATTAAATCTGAAAATCACCTGGTTTACTCTGATGGGAATGACATATTGAAGAGGAATGGTGTTGCATTAATCATCAGAAAGAACATTTCAAGATTTGTCATGAAGTACAATGCTGTCTGTGATAGGATAATATCCATAAGTCTACAAGGAAGACCAGTTAATAAAACTTTTACTAACTGTACACCAGCCACTGAAGCCAGTGATTATGAAATTGAAGAATTCTATAACTTCTGGTTGCATAGTGCTTTGGAGCTCTGGTAGTGTAGTGGTTATGAATCGGGCTGTGAACCACAAGGTCAGCAGTTCGAAACTACAAGCTGCTCCACGTGAGAAAGATGAGGCTTTCTGCTCCTGTAAAGATTTACAGCCTCGGAAACCCTGTTCAGGGTTGCTAAGGGTCGGAACTGACTCGACTACACTTAACAACAACAACTTCTTCAGTCTAAAATTGATCAAACATGCAATCAAAATGTATTGATAATGACCAATTAGAATGCAAAGGTTAGAAACAAAGATCGCTAGCTGGAAAAGATGGCCTTGGTCTTAGAAACAGTGCTGGAGATCACAAGATAGAATTTTGCAAGACCAATGACTTCTTCATGGAAAATACCTTTTTAAACACCATAAAAGATGACTATACTCATGGACCTCACCAGATGGAATGCACAGAAATCAAATTGACTACATCTATGGAAAAAGACAGTGTAAAAGCTCCATATCATTAGCCAAAACAAGGCCAGGAGCAGACTGTAGTGCAAACCGTAAATTACTCATATAAAAGTTGAGGCTGAAGCTGAGGAAAATTAAAACAAGCCCATGAGAGCCAAAATATGACTTTTAAAACCTGAATTTAGAGATCATGTGTAGAACAGATTTGATGTATTAGACACCAATGACTGAAGACTAGAAGAATTGTGGGATGACACCAAGAACATCATACAGGAAGAAAGCAAAACATCATTAAGAAAACAAGAAAGAAGGAAAAGACCTAAATGAATGTCAGAAGAGACTCTGAAACTTGCTCTCCAGTGTTGAGATGGTAAAGCAAATGGGAAAAAGGAGGTAAAAGAACTGAACAGAAATTTCAAAGGGCAGCTCCAGAAGACAGAGTCAAATATTATAATGAAATATATAAAGATCTTGAGTTAGAAGACCAAAAGTGAAGAACATGCTCAGCATTTCTCAAGCTCAGGGAACTGAAGAAATATTCAAGCCTTGACTTCTGGTATAGAAGGATTCTATGGGCAAAATATTGAAGGATGCAGAAAACATCAAAAGAAGGTGGAAGGAATACACAGAGTCACTTTAAGAAATGGTCGATGTTCAACCATTTTAAAAGGTAACACATGAGCAAGAGCCAATGATACTGAAGGACGAAGTCCAAGGTGCTTCGAACGCATTGGCAAAAAACAAGGCTCCAGGAATTGATGGAATACGAATTGAAATCTTTCAGCAAACTGATTTGGCACTGGAGGCACTCACTTATCTATGCCAAGAAATTTGGAAGACACCTACCTGGCCAACTGTAAGATATCCATATTTGTGTCCATTCTAAAGTGAAGTGTGTCAACAAAATGTGGAAATCATTGGACAGTATCATTATGGTCGCATGCAAGTACAATTTTGCTAAAGACAATTAAGAAACAGCTGCAATAGTACATTGACAGAGAACTTCCAGAGTTTCAAGCCTGATTCAGAAGAGGACATGGAATGAGGGACATCACTGCTGATGTTAGATGGATCTTGACTGAAAGCAGAGAATACCAGAATGATGTTTATTTATGCTTTATTGACTACGCAAAGGCTTTATTGTGTGGATTATGACAAGCTATGGACAACATTGCAGAGAATGAGTATTCTTGAACACTTAATTATGCCCTTGAGGAACTAGTACATAGACCAAGAGGCAGTTGTTTAAACAGAACAAAGGAACACTGACTGAATGGTTTAAAACTAGGAAAGGTATGTGCCAGGCTTGTTTACTTTTTTTTATTTTTTAAAGCAGTTTTTATTGTGAATTGACTTAAAGTTTACAGGGCAGGTAATCAGTTTTACATTCCGTAAACCATATTTTCCTTCATTGCAATGATTACAATCCCCTCCATGTACCATCAGTCCACAGTATTTACCTCTATCCCCTCCTCCCCCCCTTTTTAAGGTTTTTTATAGTGACTTGAGTAAAAGTTTACAGGGTAGATCATGAGTTTTACATTCAACAAATCATACATCTTGTTTCATTACAATGATCATAATCCCCTCCATGTACCATCAGTTAACAGTATTTCTCACTAATCACTTTAGCTCTTTAAAAAAAAACCTCAGGCATGTATGATAATTTACACCTCCAAAGGGCTCATTCTGCAAGTCTGCCTCCTGGCCACCAGCTCTTAGTCCCTCTCTTCCCACTAATAGAGTCTTTAGCCACTCCTCCTCTCCATGTCCCCATCTCTGCCTCCGTCTCTGGCGTCGCTGCTTCTCTGGATAAGGTCGTGCATTCTGCTTGTGTTCTTTTCCCTTGATGGTCCTAGGGGCCTCTGTAAGAGTAACCACTTAAAGGTATTTGTTACAAAACTTCTACCTTTACAATTGTGGCAGTCGCAATTAGTCATGATAACAGTTACTCACTATTGAATTGTACAAACCTTATCCCCATCTTTTTTCACAAGACCCATCTAGACAAGATAAAAACTATTCAGTGGGAACTCTGTCTTCCCCCACACTGTAAACTCCATCATGAAACTTTGTAAGCCAGTCACTTCGTACCTTTATTACCCCCTCATTTTAAATAGCCAATGTCTATGTTGCCCATCCCTGTCTACCCTGTGTACAGAGTGGATAGCATTGATACTTGATGTGAAGACTCCTTCCCTCTCTGTTGGTATTTAGAATTACTACCTCCATGAGAATAGGTCAGGTTCATCAAATTGTAGCAATCTACCCTTGCTTCCTTTATCAAAAAAAAATTTTTTTTTTTTTTAATCTTCCTCTAGTCAAGTTCTGATTATCAAGACATTGAGGCTAGGTCAAGTGGGTACTGTCTGCAAGTTTGGGCATTCTTGTGCATCTCCCTTTACTTCATATCAGCTGGATGCTTCACTCTAAGCTCTAGCCCTCTGTGGCTATGCCCTTGTCCATGGACTAAGGTGTCCCCAGGTCTCACCACACTTTGGATAAACCAGCCCTTCCTCTTCTCTCTCTCATCTCCAGATCAATGGGAGTCAATGGACTGTGGTTGAACTCAGCTCATTTTTTCATTGCTGCCTTTCCCCTTCTTCCACTCACCAGTAGACCAGTGTGGTTGCCAGCAAGCTTACAGGCCTGCTCATGTGTTCCCTTTGAGTTTCAGTCTTAGAGGGGAGTTTGTCCTGAAGGAACTTGATTGCTTGCCTTGATGGCTTCCTGGCGAACAGCTTGCTTATTCTTGTGGTAGCCAGTCATGCTGACATTTTTGTTTTGGGTTTTTCCTGATGGTCTCTCTTAGAAGATGTATCTTCTGTTGCTCTAGCTGTTCCAGGCTGGTCCTCTTGTCCTTGCTAGTGGGGATGTCCCACCTCATAAGGTTCTGGATGGGACTCAGGATTCCACCTAAGGTCCTATACTTTGCAAAGGCTCTGCAAGAGGCGTATTTACCTGGGCAAGTTCTAGAACCCCTTTTAGGTATTCTAATCAGTTATAGGTTGAAGATGGACTTACAGGTTTTCTGAAGGAGCTGATGGGGAGGAAGAGGTAAAGGGATAAGTTGTTGTTGTTGTTAAGTGCCATTGAGTTGATTCTGACCTATAGCGACCCTGTATAGAGTTTCCAAAGAGTAGCTGGTAAGCTTGAACCGCTGTCCTTGCAGTTCAAACCACCTTTGCAGTCCAGCACATTAACCCACAGAGCCACTCCAGAGAAATGAGTAGTTGTTAAATGAGAAGGCCCCAGAAGAGCTGTGGAGCAAGCATTGCAAAATAGGATCTGCTGCTCAGTAGGAAGATTGTGGCTAAATATAGAACTCTGGGAGTTATTTGCTTGGAGATGATGATTCTGGGTGTAGGAATGAATGAGATACCTCGGTAGGGTGGGACAAACAACGGCTGTGGACACAAAATGGTCTCTGTTTAGGGAGTTGCTAAGGAAGAAGATTGAAGAACAGGGAAGAATTAGCCTGTAGAGGGCAGTGTTTAGTGGGAGAGTGTAGAGTCAAGTGTCAAGTGTTGGTGTTGCCATTTATTGACTTGTCTACTCTTGGGCCCACCACACATATGTCAGTTTGTCATACTGTGGTGACTTGTGAGTTGCTGTGATTTTAAATACCAACAGCGTCACCCATAGTGGACAGTTTTCAGATGACAAATTGAAGAAGAATGGTGTTGCATTCATTGTCAAAAAGAACATATCCATATCAGTTATGAAGTACAATACTGTCTGTGATAGTACAATACTATCTATCCATGTGCCTCCAGGGAAGACCAGTTAATACCACTATTATTCAAATTTACACACCAACTACTAAAGCCAGTGAGGATGAAATAGAAGAATTCTACTAACTTCTTCAATCTGAAATCGATCAATCATGCAATCAAGATGTATTGATCATTACTGGTGATTGGAATGCAAAGGTTGGGAGCAAAGAGGAAGGATCAGTAGTTGGAAAATATGGCCTTAGTCATAGAAATGATGCTGGAGATTGCATGATAGAATTCTGCAAAACCAATGATTTGTTCATTTCAAATACCTTCTTTAGACAGCATAAGAGATGACTATACACATGGACCTCACCAGATGGAACACATAGATATCAAATTGACTACATCTGCGGAAAGAGAAGATGGAAAAGCTCCATATCATCAGTCAAAACAAGGCCAGAGGCAGCATGTGTAACCAGACCATCAATTGCTCATATGCAAATTCAAACTGAAGCTGAAGAAGATGAAAACAAGTCTACGAGAGCAAAAATATGACCTTGAATATATACAACCTGAATTTAGAGATATCTAAAGAACAGACACAGTCTCACCAGCTTCTCCTCGGAAAGCCTATACAGGGTTGCTGTTGGTCAGAACCAACTCTATGGCACTTAACAACAACAACAAAAGAACAGATTTGATACATTAAACACTATAAAGACCGAAGAGTTTTTGGTGATGATGCTGGAGAGTTGAGGGATGACATCAAGAACGTTATACATGTAGAAAGCAAAAAGTCATTAAGTAGACAAGAAAGAAGGAAAATCAAAATGGATGTCAGAAGAGACACTGAAACTTGTTCTCCAGCATAGAGATGCTAAAGCAAATGGAAGAAATGAGGGGGTCCAAGAGCTGAAGAAAATTTCAAAGATCAGCTCGAGAAGATAAAGCCAAATATTACAACAAAATGTGCAAAGATTTGGAGTCAGAAAACCAAAAAGGAAGAACACACTCA
>NW_006408617.1:11533140-11540689 GCF_000296735.1 Chrysochloris asiatica
CCTGTGGCACAAGACCTTTTTAAAGCAAAGATGTCAGCTTGAGGACTAAGGTGCGCCTGACCCAAGCCATGGTATTTTCAATAACCTCATATGCATCTGAAAGCTGGACAGTAAATAAGGAAGACTGTAGAAGAATTGATGCATTTGAGTTATGGTGTTGGAGAAGAATATTGAAAGTGCCATGGGCTGCCAAAAGAATCAATAGATCTGTTTTGGAAGAAGCGCAGCCAGAGTGCTCCATGGAGGCCAGGATGGCCAAACTTCGTCTCTCATACTTCGGAGGGACCAGTCGCTGAAGAAGGATATCATGTTTGGTAAGGTGGAGGGTCATAGCAAAAGAGGAAGACCCCCAACGAGATAGATTTGGCCAAGTAGCACCATCAATGGGCTCAAGCGTGGCAACAATAGTGAGGTTGCCCCAGGATTGGGCAGTGTTTCGTTCTGCTGTTCATAAGGTCGCTATGAGTTGGTACTGACTCGATGGCACCTAACAACAACAACAACATAGGATAAGCACTGGACTACTAACCTCAAGGTCAGCAGGAGTTCAAACCCACCAGCTACTCTCAGAAACCCTATACTAGGTCACTATGAGTTGGAATGACCTGATGGCACACAACTCTTAACAACTGAGGTGAAAGACTGTGTCTTGTTTGTAGAGTGCCTGGTACTGTGTATAGCACCTAGGAAGTGCTCAGTAAACACCTGTTGTATAAATAAATGAATAAATAAATTACAAATACACAAACTGATAAAAATATTTTTGCCTTTATTTTTTTTAAGCTTTTATTGTGAACTGAGTGATTGTTTAAGAACAGATCATCAGTTTAACACTCATCCAGTCATATTTTGTTTCCCTGCAATGGTTACAATCCCTTCCATGCACCGTGGTGAACAATATTTACTGATAAAATATTTGAACTATCATTAACCTTCACAATGACCATTTGATGAAATAATTAATTTAATATCTATGAGAGGACTTCAGAAAGTTCATGGAAAAATTCCATTGCCTTTTCATTTCATTTTCCACGAACATTTTGAAGTCTTCTCATATAAATAACAGTGCTTTACCAGTACTTCAGAGAATAAGAGCCTATTGAATTCTACCTTTATACAACTAGTTGTTGTTGTTGTGTGCCGTGGAGTCGGTTCCAACTCATAGCGAACCTGTACAGGGTTTCCGAGGCTTTAAATCTGTACGGGAGCAGAAAGCCTCATCTTTCTCCCGTGGAACAGCTGGTAGTTTCGAACTGCTGACTTATGGTTCACAGCCCGATTCATAACCACTACGCTACCAGAGCTCCTACAACTAGAAATCAACAAATGGGTGTCTTAGTAGTATGAGGATTCCTTTGTCTTTGATATCAGAAACTTGAGAATAGTACATGGAGTCAAAACAAAAATACTTCTCTTTTGAGAATTTTCTTTAGTCTTTACAACTTAGCAAGAATTTTACTGATAAGAAGTTGTCTTCCATTCTTAAAGTGGAAACCAATTTTTGATGTTTTTTTCCCCCATACAATAGCGTAGGCACACAGTGGGGCGCAGAGATACAAGTTACAGTCTGTTCATGGATTCAGCAAATATTTATTGAGTCTGTAGGTTGTTACATTCTCTGATTGGGAGTAGAGCAGGGGATAGAACACAGTTCTAGCACTGCTGGAAAGGAAAAAGAGAGAGAGACAAGAGACAAGAAACATCAGACAGTGCAAAGTGTTGTGGAGGGAATTAAAACAGGGTGAGGTGGTAGAGATGGCTGAATGGCCCCTTTAGGATGGATAATCAGAAAAGACTCCTCTGAGGAGGTGACAATCAGGTGAGACCTGAATAATAAGAAGGAGGCAGCCACGTGCAGACCTCCAGAGAGAAGAGTCTCAGACAGAAGGAACAGCTCAGAAGTGGCCAGCAAGATCTTTGTTCACTGTAGTACAAGCGCCACTGACAAATCTCCTCCTCCTCCTGCCCTGCAGCGTGGTTTTGTAGTTGCTATTCCTGGAGAAGTGAACCAACAATCTAGTAGTGGGGATACTGAAGGAACAAGGTTGGCAAGTGGGACGCCTAAGGCATAGAATTTAAACAGTCACCCTTGAGAGTGAAAACCCCTTACATTTTGTACTCCAGGTGCCTCACTTGCTCACCCTAGTTAATGCTGGGCAGATGGAAGAGGAAATGAATTTGTAAAAGATCCTGGTGTCCTTGAAGAGCCCATAGGGCTTGGTTTAAAGAAGAGGAAGAAAGGAACGCTGCAACAGCCAAGGCTCTAACCCCTACGACAGACTCCCTGCCCCAGTCCCCAGATCTTAGTAAACCCCTACCTTCTTAGGATAACAGACTGTAGTTCGGTGCTATTCTAGTTGGCTGTATGTTTCTCTGACTTCCTATGTCCTTAATGTGGCCAGCAAGGTAATCCTGTGTGGCACCTGTGGCAGCAGACACTCCCAATTGCTGGTAACTGGTTGCAGGGACTACATGGTGTCTTGTTAATTAGTGCTATCACAGAAATACCACAAGTGGATGGCTATAACTAATTAGAAATTTATTCTCTCACAGTTGAGGAGGCTAGAAATCTGAATTCAGAATTACAGCTCTGGAGGAAGGTCCTTGTCTCCTTTTTAGCATAGGTAGCCCAGCATTCCTCGGAGATCTCCATGTGTCTTCGCATCAGTCTTGTCCTTCACAGTTCAGGGACCCAGATCCAAAGGATGCACCCCACTCCTGACTTTCCTTGGTGGTAGTAGGACTTTCTGAGTTCTGCTTGGGTATTTAATCTCTTACATTGTCTCAAAAGAATTGGACTCAAAACCTAATGCTATAGATTTCATCCCAGCTTGTTAACATCATAGAAAAGAGGATATACAGCATGTAGGATCAGATCAGGACTGATTGCATCAAATCACATCATGGGGTGATTATATTAGCTCTCCTCATGGGGAATTAGTGCACTTGACTGATAACCATGAAGATGGTGGTTCAAGTCTACCAACTCCTTGGAAACCCTATGCAGGATCACTATGAGTCCGAACTGACTCGATGGCACTTAACAACAACAACTACTAAACCAGGGAGTGCAGTGGTTCTGTAGGAAAAAGTGTTCCTCACTTTCTTCCTAAACTGCAGATCACAAGGTTGATGGTTCAAGACCACCAGTCACCTGGTTGGGAAACGATGAGGCTTTCTGCTCCCACATAGATTTGCAGCCTCGGAAACCCTATCCAGGGTTACTATGAGGTGAAAGCAACTTGACAGCACTTAACCACAACAATACTACTGGGAATCCTGGCCTAGTCAAGTTGACCCAAAACCTTAACTGTCACATGTGATAAGACCTGAAAACACCTACACTCATTACCTAATACCTCTGTGTAAAAAGACCTCTACTGATTACAGCTTTCTCAGATGTGTGTTGAATCAGAAACACCTGTGTGAGTGGATTCCCTGTTAGGCGTAAGAGCTGGGGATGAGTTCCTCTCTGCTATTCTGCACAGCCAATTTAAGGATGACCTGCGGGGGTGTAATGGCAGTGGGCCAGGAACAGGGAATCTGAATCAGGTGATAAGGAATGGATTTGAAGCCACAGTATTGCAGTAGTGTGTTAATATGTTATATTACAGGCAATTCCCCAGGCTGTGAATGAGATCCAATCATGTGTCTTTAAGAATTTCTAGGTCAATTGTTATAGGTCC
Source organism: Chrysochloris asiatica (assembly GCF_000296735.1). NCBI lineage: Eukaryota > Metazoa > Chordata > Mammalia > Afrosoricida > Chrysochloridae > Chrysochloris > Chrysochloris asiatica. The sequence continues at coordinate 11,536,827 of NW_006408617.1, forward strand.
ATCGGATTCTTACTTAGCTTTACTTTAGTGTAAGAAAAGATTGTTAGTTTCTTCAGTGATTTAAAAGTTGAAAAGTTTGTTGCTGTGTAGGGGTTGGTTCAGTTGTTTCTAAGTGAGGCTAGAGGTACATAACATTAAAGCAGGTCTTTGAAGCTGTGAATGAACAGCAGCACCCTACTCAGAGATGCTTCTTCAAACGTGTGTGACTCTCCACTGTCTTACCAATCGTCCAGTCTCACACATCAAGCTCCAGAAAGGGCTCACTGCTCCTTTTCCAAGTCTCCTATGCCAAACCCACTGCTATCAAGTCAGTTCCAACTCATAGCAACTCTGTTGGACAGAGTCAATTAGGGTTTCTGAAACTAAATCTTCCTAAGGAGCAGACAAGCTCATCTTTCTCCCACAGGGAAGCTGCTGGGTTTGAACTGCTGACCTTGCAATTAGCAGCCCGATGCCTAACCCACAGTGCCACCAGGGCTTCTATTCTAGGGTTTCTACCTGTTAATTTTTCCCACTTTGGTTACTTTGATGGATCATCCAAGTTGTAAAACTTCAGGTCTCTTCCTCTTTCACTTCCTTGGCCATGACAGAGCTGGTTTGAATCCATTTGAAGCCCTGCTTGAAGGATAAGTAGCAGTTGTCTGAAAGCTAGAGGTTCATAATCGGGGGATTGCCTCACTCTATTTTTGCATGCTCAGTTGTAAAGGAGTAGCACATCACCTTGCTACAGTAAGTATGTCTTGTGTGTGTGTGTTTTTTATCCTAATAAAATTTTGCTCTTTTTTTCTTTTTAAAAGAGTATGGATTGTGTTCCGTTCCATTTGAAAATAAACTCTATCTAGTTGGTGGACAAACGACAATCACAGAATGCTATGACCCGGAACAAAATGAGTGGAGACAAATTGCTCCCATGATGGAAAGGAGGATGGAATGTGGTGCCGTCATCTTGAACGGATGCATTTATGTCACTGGAGGATATTCCTATTCAAAGGGAACCTATCTTCAGAGCATTGAGAAATATGATCCAGATCTCAATAAGTGGGAAATAGTTGGTAATCTTCCAAGTGCCATGCGGTCCCATGGCTGTGTTTGTGTGTATAATGTCTGACCAAATCTGCAGAAGTGACCAAGCAATTGCTGTTTTGGGGTATAGTTTTAAAAAAAGAGTTTTGAAGTCCCTAACTTGTTATTGTGGCCTGTCACATAGTAGAGGATTGAAAAATGTTGATTCCTAACCATTACTGTACCCCTAAACCCAGTGATGGATGGTTAAGAAAAGTCTACGTATATGCAGCTGAATCACTGGGGTTATCCCCTAGAATCTGTGCTTTTTCAAGCTTGTATGGAATATTGGACATTTGCTCAAAGGTTAAATGCCTTTGTGGTGAATCTTTTCCTCCTGGTAGCATCAATACTGGGTGAAGGTCAAATTCATTCTATGAATTGCAATGTCTCCTATGACCCTGTAAAGAAATAAAACTCAAACCAAACCTACTGCCATTGAGTTGACTCCAACTCATGGTGACCCTGTTGGACAGAGTAGAACCGCTCTTTAGAGACTAAATCTTTATGGGAGCAGACAGCCTCATCTTTCTCCTGTGGAGCAACTGGTGGGTTTGAACTAGCCGACCTTGCAGTTAGCAATCCAATGCCTAACTCAACAGCAGCAGCAGAGCTTCTTTGTAAAGTAATAAGACAGTGTATGTCAAGGTTCAGTTTCAGTAGGAATTAGAAATTTCAAGAGGGAATCTTTTCTACCTCTACAAAATCAACACTTACACACATTTTTTTCACCTTTGAAATTATTTAGAATGTGGATAGACTTTGAGTCTAGTTTATTGTTCGTTGTAGTGTGTGTAATTTATTGTTACTTTTCTTTCCTGACCACCTGAGGTATACAGACTGCTGTATAAAAGTTTATCACTGTTCAAAAGTTTACAAACTAAATTTAAAAGAATAGCAAATATGAAAAATTGCAGAGAAAATAGTCAAACATTTACTGAAGTTAAGGGATATTTTTAATTTTCAGTTTTGATGTAAATAGCTAGTTTAGGAATCTTTAGTTTAAGCATGTTAGAAAATTCTTTATTCTCAATTATAGATTCATGTTTGCATATAAAATTGAATTTCAGAGCTAGAAAGTACATAGAACAGTTGTAATACAGTAGAAAATCCATTGATGAGAGTCCAATTTGGGTTCATATTCATCTCTTCCAGTAACTAGGTTTGTGACTTGGGTCGAGTCACCTAACGTCTCTTTGGTTTAGAGCTTCCCAACCTATATGAACTGGGATTGTGGGACATGGATGTGCCCAGAGGACCCCTGGATGACTGGAGCCTGTGGGTCAGAAACACTTTTGTTTATTTACCCAGTATACCTACCAGGCCACTTTTCTTGTGCACCATAATGCCACATTGCTTACATAGTTTATCTAAACTTTCCATAATCAGTGAGACCTTCTACTCCATACTCTTCATTTTGTAAAAAACCACTGCCACTGAATTGATTCTGACTCAGTAACCATAAATATATCTAACTCCAAATACTGAAGTTAAAAACAACCTAACACCATTTTTTTTTTTTTTTTTAAAGTTTGGATAGGAACTGTTGAATGGTATTTCAGATGTCATTTTAAATCGGTAACCCTCTGAGAATGTGATACGGTACTACATACCCAGAGCCAGAGACATGAGCATATCTTCTGCCCCATTAATTCAACTCCTAGATTCTCAACCTAAAGGAATAATTCAGAAGAAAACATGGTAAATGCATGAAGCTGTGTATGTCTGTATTTTTTGTGACAGGAAAAATGAAAAATAACCTAGATGTCAAGGAAAGTAAGGTGATAAAAATAGTGAATACAGCCATTTATGTAATTATCTGGAAGACTGTAAAAACATGGGTGTGTCTATGATATGGTAAATGAAATAAGCACAATGCATTATAGTATCCAAACTACTATGTGACTTTGTAAACTCCTCATGCATGTGGTTTGTATGTAAAACTGAAATGCATTGTGTTGGGGTGATGAATGATTTTTAATTTATTTTTCTTCCTTTAATTTGTGTTTTCAATAAAAGTAAATAAATCATTGTATACTTGCTGAAACTGTTTTATTTGGGGCCAACTGAGAGGAAGGACAGTCTGAATTAATGAAACAATTAAATTACAAACGGTTTCTGATATGATTTATTGCTTTCAAGAACATTTTGCAGTCAAAGCTGGATCAATAGTATGCTGCTCAATAGTGCTTTACAAGTAGAAGAAACCCTTGTCTCCTTTTAGCTTATATAAGTCCGGTGAAATGGGATTCAAGGCAAACCTTCTCTGGCAGTTCTTGCCTGTCTATTCTAGCCACAGTAGTATTCCCATTGTCACACTGACAGAGTTTCTATGTGTATAGTATGTCTCCTGGCTAGAATCATCATCATGGATCACATCTTAATACTGTATTCTCAAAGTCTAGTATTTCATGCATATATCCACCATCTTTTCTTTGGAATGATAATGGTATTAATATATTTTTAAATGTTTTATTATGAATTATGTGATAGTTTACATGGAAGAACATTAGCTCTACATTCATCCTATCAGATATCGTTTCATTGCCATAGTTACAATCCCCTCCATGCATCATCATCCAACCAAAGGGTATACCCTACAAGCCTGCCCCCACCCGGTCATCAGCACACAGCCCCTCTCCCTCTCTGGGTTTAGAGTCCCCAGCCACTCCAGCTCTCCATGTCAATGGTATTATTTTATTATTGAATGTTTTATTGTGAATTATGTGTGAGTTTACATAGGAGAACATTAGTTTTACATTCATCCTATCATATATCGTTTCATTGCCATGGTTACAATC
>NW_006408617.1:11544744-11549191 GCF_000296735.1 Chrysochloris asiatica
TTTTTTTTCTATTGGTTTTACACAGAAGAATCTAGTAAGATAAACTATTATGAATAATGTTATAATTGTGTAGTATTGCTGACAGAAATACTACAAGTGGATGACTTTACCAAGCAGAAATTTATTTTTTCACAATTTATGAAGCTAGAAATCCAAATTCAGAACGCTATCTTGAGGGAAAGGCTTTTACTTTCTGTTGGCTCTGGAGAAAGTTCTTGTGTCTTCACCTTCTACTTCCTGATTTCCTAGAGATCTCCCTGTGCCTTGGCATCTCTCTTCCTTCATCTCTGCTGTGATTTTGGGGTTAATCTCTTTTTTATTCTCAAAGGAGATTGACTCAAATTACACTCTATACTAATACTTGTCCATTAACATAACAAAGACAGCCCATTCCCAAATGGGATTAATAACTACAGGCATAAACCAAACAAAAGCCACTCCCATGGAGTCAAGTCCAACTCATATCGACCCTATAGGACTGAAAACCATATGGTTTCCAAGGCTATGTATCTGGATGGAAGCAGACTGCCCACCTCTTTTTCCCAGGGAGCAGCTGATGAGTGCTAACTGCTGACATTCTAGTTAGTGATTAAGTTAATCACTGTGTCAATAGAGCCCGTTATGTTCACACAGGCATAGAAGTTAGGACTGCAAAGTCAACCACTCCCCTCCTTTTGTTACAAAATGTCTACCTTTAGGTTTCCAACCCTCACAGTCAGTCCTTATAGCAATTATTCACTATTGAAACATATCCCCATAGCCACATCCAGACAGGTTAGAAACCACTCAGTGGGGATTCTACAGTCCCCTGAGCCCTCTGGATCTAGGCTCCCTCTTGAATGCTTGTAGGCCAGTCACTTCTTGCCTTTGTAGCCTCCCCCATTTTGGGTAGCCAATGTCTAAATTTCCCAGCCCTGTCTACCCTGTGTACGGAGGGGGTGGGAATGATCCTCGATGTAAAGATTTGTTCCCTGAGGGGTACTCTTAATCATCATGGGGATTTATTAAGAAGTAGTTTTAAGAGATTGGAAAACTGTATCAGTGAGAAACAGGCCAGGGAAGTTCCACCAAGGATTTGTTTTCCATCACAACAATGCACTTGCTCATTTTCCAAGGATACCAAGGGCTATCCTAGGAGAATTTCATTAGGAAACCTTACCTCATCCACCCTCTAGCCCTGATCTTGCCCCCCTCAGACTTCTTTTTCCCTAACCTTAAAGAACATTTTAAAAAGGAACATGATTTGAATCCGTTGAGGATGCCAAAACTGTCATTATGATATGGTGTAAATAAAAGAGTACAGAATTATTTGAGGAAGGGTTAGAGAGATGGGAACACTGCCTTCAGAAGTGTAGAGACCTAGATGGAAGTACATGTGGAGAAACAATAACTTCTCATGTTTATATTTTTGCTTCATTAAGGTTTCTATGGTTTTGTAGTAGTATTTTTTATTTATGCTTGTGTATCGTATTAGTTCTGTATCTCTGGAGAACTCTGACTGAAATAGTTGTAGTAGAAATAGCCACAGCTTGTGGTTTCTAGCTCAGAGCAATTCCCTCAGAGACCAAGTCTATGCTGATACCCTGATGTCGTCCCTGTGGGGCATGTAAACCAGGGATAACAACATCTCATCTCTAAATCTCATCACTGATTTAGTTGGCCAAGTTCCATGCTATGAGGATTAATCTATTCTGGAAAAAAAAAAAAAATTAGAAAACATTGTGGCTAGGATTGGAGGATGGTCTTGGTTCTAGGTCTTGATGCAGCTCTTTCCCACAGTTGGTTATGTAAACCATTGATGTCATCTTTTGAGTTGCATTCCCATCTTTTGCAACTGAAAGCCCTCGTACAAATGTCAAACAAGGGCCTTGTCCCTTGTTAAAGAATATATTGATAATGTACTAGTTTTCTATTGCTGATATAGCAAATTGATACAATTTTAGTGACTTAAAACAACACAAATGTGTTCTCTTACTGGTTTATAGGATAGAAATGTAGCATGGACCTCACTGGGTTAAACTCAAGTTGCAAGCAGGACTACTTGGTTTTTAGAAGCCCTAGGGGGAGAATCTGTCTTCTTGCCTTTTCCATCTTCTATTACCTGTGCATGTTCCTTGATTTATGAGCTTCCTCCATCTTCAAAGCAAGCAATGTTGTGTTTCTTTGTGTCTTTCTTCCGTGGTCACATGTCCCTTGGACCGTCCTCTTCTGCCCCCTTTTTCCACTTTTAAAGACCACTGTAATTATATCTGGACCTGCAGGATAATCCAGAATAAATTCCCTATTTTAAAGCTTGCTGATCCAGTAACCTTAATTTCATTTGCAACATAAATTCTTTCTGTCTTATATAGTCAACTTCCAAGGATTATAACATGAATATCTTTTGCAGGGGGAGAGGGACATTATTCTATGTATCACTATGGTAATATATTGCCTTATTCTAACTTTTGCGTTCCATGTGACTGAATTTATCTTATTCTTTTCTGAAAAGAGGTTCTGATAGAAAGAAAGAAAGAAAGAAATCCCACAAGGGAGCTCTAGAATTTCTGAGGACTGGAATGTACAAAGAAAATTGGATAAGAAATGAGACTTTCTGACATTGGTGACATTCTGGCAATGGGTAGCCTTTCATCGTTGTTGTTATAGCCCCTCAATATAGGCTTTTCAAGAGTGGATGGTGCATTAGAACTACTGACCTTGCAGTTGTCAGTCCAGTGCTTATCCTACAGTGCAGCAAATACAATGAAAAAAAGTTCTTATAATTGTTTCATACATGTGGATTGCCAAAATTGTAATAATCCCCACCCACTTCTTTGCTGACTGGGAAGAGCCCCATATATTCTTGTACATATATTTAGGAAGACATGTACTTTTAATCTTAATTATTCTAAGTCAGTCATGGTTATTCCAGTCTCCTTGCTGTCATTTGGTGTAGGAGTGTGTGTGATGCAATTCTAACCTCTAAGACATGAGAAGTAGCTAGGTGGTTTCCAGGAATCTTTTTGCCCTTAAGAATGGATAGGAAGTATCAACATAGTAAAGATCTCATCTTTCTTCAAGTCGTATTGTAAGGAAAAAAATACAATGATTTTTTTCCTTACAATTTGTTCACAAATTACCATTAAATGTCAGTATATAGAGGACAACCCCATAGTATTTCATAATGTTAAGAATTTCATAAGGTGCTTTAGTTAGAGTGGTGGCAGTTGAACAATTAAGAAATAGAGCAGAGTAAGATGAGCATTTCTGAAAAATTATGAAATACTGAAAACCAAGGCTTCATTAACTGTCACCATTATTAAAGAATTTAACATTTTTCACATCTGAAGGACTCAAAGAAATTAATTCCATTGTCAAGAAATTAAAAATAAAGTGAATTTTACTTTTAATTTTTATTGAAGGTAAATTTTATTTATACAGTCTAACCTAATAACATAGAGTAATATAAAGTCAGGGATTCATAAGTGATAAAAATGCAAGAAAAGAGAAAGCAGTTTAACTATGACACAAATTTCATGGACTATTGTTGTTGTTAAATGCTGTTGAGTCAGTTCCAACCCATAGCAACTCTGTATAGGGTTCCCAAGGAACAGCTGGTGAGCTTGAACCACCAACCTTATGGCCTACAGAGCCACACCAGGACTGAATATAAAGTCATCATTGATAGAACAGCCTCATAACCTAGGCATATTATCATACAGTCTAACTCTAGATCTAAGTTTAGGTGACATTTTAGACTGTTAACTAAACCTCACTTTAGCCCATGGCTTAAAAGATAATACTGTAAAACTTGTGAAAGCTGGAACCTTACAGAAAATTCAAATATTTCCCACTGATAGCAATAAAAAGTGGTAAACCTGTCAAAAGTGGAAAATTTGTGAGACCTTGGAAAAGAAGGCAGTTAGGTTTATACTCAATATAGTAAAGATGTCATCTTTCTTTCGTTCTTTTTTAAAGCTTTTATTGTGAATTGAGTGATAGAACTTTACATGGGAGAACATAGATTTGGCACTCATCCTATCATATGTCATTTCGTTGCAATGATTACAATCCTCATCATGCATCATCATTCAACAGTATTTGCTTCTATTCCCTGTTTTTTTGTTTGGTTTTGTTTAGCTTTGTTTTGTTTTTATGTACACAAAAACACTAAGAGATATACAATAATTTAAACAACCAAAGGGCACATTCTGCAAGCCTGCCTCCTGGCCGCCAGCACACAGCCTTTCTCTTCCCATAAGTCTAGAGTCCTCAGCTGCTCCCTCTCTCCATGTCATCATCTCTGCCTCCATCTCTGGTGTCGCTGATTATCTGGTTAGGGTCCCACATTCTGTTCATGCTCTTCTCCCTTGGTGGTTCTAGGGCTCTCTTCCTGGAATGTAAGATGAACTACTTCCCCCTTTATGTTACCAAACTTCTACCTTTACAGTTGTGACTATTGCAATTA
>NW_006408617.1:11550204-11551490 GCF_000296735.1 Chrysochloris asiatica
AAGCTCTAGAATGCCTTTTAGGTATTCCAATCAGTTATAGGCTGAAGACAGGCTTACAAACTTTCTGTAATCATGTTTCCCCATATTCCTTTCTATCCCACCCAAGTGTCTACTTTACAATAGTAGGCAAGAGAAACCAATATTCATAAGACAATCAAGCATCATAACATTATTTCCACCATTTTACCCATTCAGACTATGCCTCAATCCCTGTATCACGTATGCTTAATCTTGGAATAACCTGTTGTTAGAAAGTTGAGCATACATCACTATTTACCTCGGTCCCATTTAGCGCATACAAACCTATGTAAGTGTTCCCTTATCTACCTTGCTCTTACATCCCCCTCCCCTTTTTTGTGTATTGCCCTCCCCAACATCTGAACTATGATGTGTCTATCCCCTAAACTGTGTTCTACTGTCCCCTGCTTCCCACCCCTGGTAACCAACAAAGAATTTTTCGGGGGGTATTTATCTTTTCTTAAATAATGGTCTTATGCAATATTTGTCCTTTTTTGACTGATTAATTTCACTCAGCATGATGTCCTCAAGGCGCATCCATGTTATGCAATGGTTTGCAGCTTCCTTGTTATTCTTCAAGGTAGCATAATATTCCATTGTGTGTGTGTAAAAAATTTGTTTATTCACTATTCCATTGATGGGCACTTAGGCTGTCGCCATATTTTTGCTATTGTGAATAGTGCTGCTATGAACATTGGTGTGCATATATCTACTCGTGTTCTGGCTCGTATTTCTTGAGGAAATAGTAGAGGAATTGCTGGATCATAAGGTATTTCTATTTTCATCTTTCTGAGGAAGCGCCATACTGTTTTCCAGAGTGGTTGAACCATTTTATATTCCCACCAGCAATGTAGGAGAGTCCCAGTCTCTCCACATCCTCGCCAGCATTTATTCTTCTCTGCTTTTTTAAACTTCACTGTTATTGCTGCTGTGTGAAGATGTCTCACTGTTGTTTTGATTTGCATTTCTCTAATGACTAGTGATCATGAACATTCCTTCATATGTCTGTTGACTGCCCAAATGTCTTCCTTGGTGAAGTACCCATTTTTTAAATGGGTTATTTGTCTTTTTCTTGTAGCGGTATTGTAGTTTCCTGTAGATTTTAGAGATTAAAATTGTCTAATAAGTCATTGCAAAGATTTTTCTCCCATTCTGTGGGCTCCCTTTTTACTCTTTTGGTGAAGTCTTTTGCTGCACATAAGCTTCTAATTTTTAATATGTCCCAATTATCACAGTAGTGAGGTTGGCCCAGGATCGGGCAGTGTTTT
>NW_006408617.1:11552145-11554119 GCF_000296735.1 Chrysochloris asiatica
ATCTTTCATTGTACCAGTACCAACCTGTTTTGACCACTGTAGCCATGTAGTGAATTTTGAAATCAGGGATGAGAGGCCTCCAACTTTGTTCATCTTAAATAATGCTTTGCTTATCCGGGGACTCTTTCCATATAAAGTTTGTACTCATTTTTTTTCCATCTCTCTAAAGAATATTGCTGGAATCTGGATTGGGATTGTGTTATATCTGTAGATTGCTTTGGGTAGCATTGACATTTTCACAATATTAAGTCTTCTTACTGAGAAGCATGGTCTATTCTTCTATTTTTGTCTGTCTATTTTGGTTTCTTATAGTAGTATTTTATAGTTTTCTTTGCATAGGTCTTTTTCTTCTCTGTTTAGATTTATTCCTAAATATTTCATCCTTTGGCTGGCAATTGTAAATGGTATTGCTTTCCTAATTTTCTTTTCCGTTCTGTCTTTATTAGTACAGAGGAATCCAACTGATTTTTGTATGTTGAAGATCTCACATTTCTTGAAGATGCTATACAAAGATTTTTTTTCTTACGATTTGTTCACAAATTACCATTAAATGTCGGTCTATAGAGGGCAACCCCAAAGTACTTCATAATATCAAGTATTTCATTAGATGTTTTACTTAGGGCCATGAGAATTGAACAGTTAAGAAATAAGGCAGCTTTCACCTCTCATCTTACAGCCTTCCTGTGCAGGTGTTGATGAGTATCTTACTCAAACCCCAACAAATATTGTAGATACTAGTTATTGTGAAATATCATCAAGTAGGTGCTGACTCATAATGAGCCTGTATAGGGTTTCCTAGGAACAACTGGTGGTGAATTTGAACCACCAACCTACAATGCCACACCAGGACTCTAGCTACTAATCAGCCACATCCTAAGAATGTGCTGTGCTGGCCCAGGAAGAGTGGCTGTACACTGTTCTGTTGTATATACAAGACTGCAAAATTTCAACTTTTGTCTTTGAACTTCAAATCAGACCACAGATTTATCTATTTATAACAGAAAAAAACATAGCTTTGGTGATAGATATGATGTTGGAAAGCAAATGATAAAATTTGGAAGACCAATGAGTTCTTCATTACAAATACCTTTTTTAAACAACATAAAAGAGAACTATCCACATGGCATAGTGTCATACAAGATGGCATACACTGAAATCAAGTTGACTACATTGTTGGGAAGTGACTGTGGAACACTCTGTATCATCAACCAAAACAAGGTCAATGCAAACCGTGGAACAGACAGACCATCAATTGCTCATATGCAAGTTCAGGCTGAAGCAGAAGGAAATTAAAACAAGTCCATGAGAGCCAAATTTACCTTGAATACATCCCACCTGAATTTAGAATTTATCTCAAGAACAGATTTGATGCATTAGACACTAAAAATCAAAGATCAGAAGAGTTGTAGGATGACATCAAGATTATCATGCAGTAAGAAAGCAAAAAGTCCTTAAGGAAGATAAGAAAGAAGGAAAAGACCAAGGTGAATGTGAGAAGATACCCTGAAACTTGCTCTTTAGTGTAGAGATGCTAAAGCAAATGGAAGAAAAGAAGAGGTTAAAAAAAAAAAAAAAAGCTGAACAGAAAATATCAAAGGGCAGCTCAAGAAGACAAAGTCAAATATTATAATGAAATATGCAAAGACCTGAAGTTAGAGAGCTAAAAGGGAAGAACATGTTCAACATTTCTCAAGCAGAAAGAACTGAAGAATAAATTCAAATATCGACTTGCATTATTGAGGGATTCTATGGGCAAAATGGAGTCCTGGTGTGGCCCTATGGTATAAAGCACTGAACTGCAAGGTCAGTTTGGTCTTCAAAGTCGGCGGCTCAAATTCACCAGCCACTCCTCGGAAACTCTATGGAGGGTCTCTATGAGTTGGAGTTGACTCGATGGCACTTAACAACAGCAATGAGTGCAATATTGAATGATGCGGAAAGCATCAAAAGAAAATGGAAGTAATATACAGAGCT
>NW_006408617.1:11555496-11556644 GCF_000296735.1 Chrysochloris asiatica
AGCAGCAATGGGCTCAAGCTTAGCAACTGTTGTGAGGATAGCACAGGATCTGGTAGTGTTTTGTTCCGTTGAGCATAATGTCACTATTGATGGCGTTTAACAACAGCTAAGCATGCTGTCCTTCTCCAAGGACTGGTCCCTCCTGATAAAATGTTCAAAGTGTATGAGACGAAGTCTCACCATCCTCCCTTCAGCTGTTTCTTCTCATTTTGAGTCATGTCACATTAGCAAATACATGTCTCCAGACTGTTACATCTCAATCTATAGGTTTCTGTATGGTGATAGTTGCATCACTACATGTCTAACTTCAAGAGAGATACTGACCAGAATCAAACTACAGCTGATTTCTATGAGGTAGAGGTCAGATATACCTCCACTATCTAACCTTTTTACCAATTCTGATGCCAGCTGTCCATCCTATGACACTCTACTCTGCTGAATTCATTAATGACTGAACAGAACTCACAGGCTATACTTAAAGTCATGTAACACAGTATTAAGGAAATAACACTGTACAACTTGGGATCAAAGTCAGGAAGCATGCAGGCAAATTTTGGGAGACACCACCGGAGAGGAGAGCGCATCCCTATCTTCAATGCAGGACAACTTTCTGAACCTCGGGGTCTCCTAAGGACAGGCTTCCTCTCAGCCCTCTGAGAACACATTTCCTCTCGGCCTTAGGGAAGCTTCCTCTCAGACCCCTCAGAACAGGACACACCTCCCCCTAGACCCCTGAAGAGAGGTCTCCTCTCAAGACAGATCGTGTGGTCTCCATTGATTCTGCCAAGGACTCCAACAACCCCATCTGGGCCTGTTGCCACCAGCTCTGCTTGCAGGTCTCCTTCCGTTGTCGTCTTCAGTGTTATGTCCCTTAACCTGTATTACAGCTCTTTTGGTCTCTCTTTGACTTCTTTCGGTATTTCTTCTGCTTCTGCCTTCCTGTCAGAAACTTCTGTGGGATTGGTTGCATATCTAAACAAACTTTCTTTGTCACTTTCAAGTCAGGTTTTCCCACCAAGGCCACAAACAGAGCAGTCCCCTTTCAGTAGGCCACCAGTACTTTACCTGCATTGTAGGCTATAGTCACTTTATTTGCATACTCTACAGTCACTTTGGAGTCCTGGTGTGGGGCTGTGTGTTAATGCGCT
>NW_006408617.1:11557454-11560658 GCF_000296735.1 Chrysochloris asiatica
GCACATTCCTTAGAATAATCAACAGATGAGTTCTAAAGGGCAGCATTTGCCCAAAGATAAAGCTCGGAATGCTGGAAGGGATAGGAGAAAAACAATGGATGGAAACAGTAGACACAGAGAGTTGCATTGTGGGTGTTGCAATTAATGTCACAAAACAAAGTGCATATGAATTGTTGAATAGGAATTTTCTCTCAAATAGCAAATAAAGGGTGGGGAAAATCTGCATCATTTTTCTTACTTTCCCACAGTTGTGATTGCATTCCTATTATGTAGTTCAGTATGGACCTTTGTCCTCTGTATGTCCTATAAATTGGTAATTAGCTCTAGAGACTTAGTCAAATTCAAAGGTTTGAATTTTTCCTCAAGACCACCTCATAATTGGTGACATGTTCCCCAAAAGGTATGTAATAGCTGGTTGTTTCTTTATGATGCTGTAGATACTCAATACCTAGATCCTTAATTTATTAAAACCCACACCAGACCCACTGCCATTAAGTTGATTCAGACTCTTGGTGGTGGTGGTTATATGCCATGGAGTCAATTCCAACTCACAGTGATGCTGCATAGGGTTTCTGAGGCTGTAAATCTTTATGGGTTCAGAATGATTCATCTTTCTCCTGCGGATCAGCTGATAGTTTTGAACTTCTGACCTTGAGGTTAGCAGCCTGGCTTGTAACCATTACGCTACCAGAACTCCTTATTCAGGCTCATGTTGTTGTTGTTAAGTGCTGTTGCGTTGATTCCGACCCATAGCAACTCTGTTTAGGGTTTCCGAGGAGCAGCTGGTGAGCTTGAACCGCTGACCTTGCAGTTCAAATGGCTTTACAGTCTGACGCATTAACCCACAGTGCCACATTCAGGCTCATAGCGACCCTTTATGTGGTTTCCAAGACAGCCTTATTTTTCTCCTGCTGAGTGAGTGATTGGTTGGTTTGAACTGTCAACCTTGGGGTTTGCAGTCCAGTTCTTGTTCTACAGAGCCGCCAGGGTCTCTTTAACTTATTGTTGTTATTAAGTGCCATCAAGTCGATTCCGACTCATAGTGACCCTATGCAGGTTTTCTGAGGAGCAGCTGGTGGGTTTGAGCCACCCATCTTGTCATTTTCAGGCCAGTGCTTATTTGATAGCGCCATACCAGGGATTGCAAAATGGTGATCTTCCAATGCTATCATCTCTTCTTGGTTTATTTGTTGAAATACTTACATAAAGGGAAAAACTAATTCCCTTATTTACTTAGTTGTTTACTCAGAAGTTGTATAGGAAAGGCAGGATACATGTTTGAGTCTTACTTTTATTTACCAGTTTAGAAAACATTCTCCAAAGATGATTTGTTGGAATTTTTTTTGGTTTTGGTGTTTTTTTCGGTCTTATTAAATCAGTATGAACTCATGGATTTAAGAATAGTTGATGTTTTTCAATCGATAAGAATTATTCTTATTGGTGCTCAATGTATTTCATCTTGAGCCAGTGGAAGCTTCCTCTGGTTGTTTTCCAGTTCTTCTGGCACAAGTCTGTAGTTTTGGAAAACTTTTTTGCTATCTGGTATGACAAGATGCTTGTGCCTCATCTTGTACATTATTTCCTACCTCAACATGGAGTCAGCAATTTCTCCAAGTAGTCCTGGTTTTCCTTTAGCGGAAATGATATTTCAAAAACAGTCTTGGTGATAGGTGTACTTATTGCTACTGCATTGCTCCTTGGAGGCCGAGATGGCCAAACTTCGTCTCTCATACTTTGGACATATTGTCAGGAAGGACCAGTCACTGGAGAAGGATATCATGTTTGGAAAGGTGGAGAGTCAGAGAAAAAGAGGAAGACCCCCAGCAAGATGGATTGGCCAAGTGTCAGCATCAATGGACTCAAGCGTGGCAACAGTAGTGAGGCTGGCCCAGGATCAGGCAGTGTTTCATTCTGCTGTGCATAAGGTCGCTATGGGTCAGTACCAACTCAATGGCACCTAACAACAACAACAACAACAACTGCATTGCCGATTGTTTCTAGGCCTAAAATTAAAATACATGATAATAACAACATGAAAATCAGGAGAGGGATCTTGGAGTTAACTTTTTCTAAAGGTACAGGCATTGTCAGGGAAGTAGGAAAAACACCACAGCACCACTCCAGGACTCCAACTTAGATATTGTCTACCTAAAATGAGCGATAAAGGCACAAAGTGACTGGCTTACAAGGTTTCAATGGGGAATTTAGTTTAAGAGTGTATGGGAGAAAAGAAACAGAAGGGCTGGTTGGTCCAAAGTGTGGTGAAACCTGGGGACACTTGAGCCCATGGACAAGGACATAGCCACAGAGGGCTAGAGCTGAGAGTGAAGCATCCAGCTGATATGAAGTGAGGAGACATACACAAGAACACCCAAACTTTCAGACAGTACCCATTTGACCTAGCCTTGATGGCTTGATAATCAGAACTCGACTAGAGGAAGGTTACTATATATATAGGAAACAAGAGTAAATTGTTATAATTTGATGAACCTGACCTATACTCATAGAGGTAGTAACTCTAAATACCAACAGAGAGTGAGGGAGTCTTCACATCTAGTATCAATGCTATCCCGTATGTACACAGGGTAGACAGGGACGGGCAACTTAGACACTGACTACTTAAAATGAGGGGCAATAAAGGCACGAAGTGACTGGCTTACAAGGTTTCAAGAGGGAGTTTAGTTTAAGAATGTGGAAGGCAAGAAAGAGTCCCCATTGAATAGTTTTCATCTTGTCTAGATGGGTCTGGTGAAAAGAGATGGGGATCATGTTCAATAGTAAACAATTGTTATCATGACTAATTGCGACTGTCAAAATTGTAAAGGTAGAAGTTTTGTAACAAAAACAGAGCAGTGGTTAATCTTACAGTCCAGATACAGAGGACTCTAAGACCATGAAGGGAGAATAACACAGCAGAATGTATGACCTTATCCAGAGAAGCAGCAACACCAGTGATGGAGACAGAGATGGGGACATGGAGGGCGGGAGTGGCTAAGGACTCTAGAGTCATGGGAAGAGATGGGACTAAGAGATAGTGGCCAAGAGGCAGACTTGCAGAATGTGCCCTTTGGTGGTATAAATTATTATATATGCCTGAGTGTTTAAAAAAACCAAAACAGAGCTAAAGTGAAGAGAGAGAAATACTGTTAACTAATGGTACATGAAGGGGATTGTAATCATTTTGATGAAACAAGTTGTATGATT
>NW_006408617.1:11561993-11568337 GCF_000296735.1 Chrysochloris asiatica
TCAATGGGAGTCTGTTCTTATCCCCATTGTATGGATCAAGAAACTGAGGCACAGAGAGGCTAAATCTCTAGCTCCAGCTCACAAAACCAGAAAATGGCAGAGCTGGCTTCAATCTGACTCCAGGTTGCTTGATGACCAGCTTTTCTGTTTGATTTAGCAGAATGTCAGAACGTTTACCCATGAGAGGTAAATAAATATTCTTTAAGGAGTTCTGGTGTGGTGCTGTGGGTTAATGCACTAAACTGCAAAGCCGTTTGAAATGCAAGGTTGGCAGTTGAAGCTTAGTCGCTCCTCAGAAACCCTACATAGGGTCACTATGGGTCGGAACCAACTTGATGGCACTTAACAACAACAAGAAGACTTCACATGGAGTCCTGGTGTGGCGCTGTAGGATAAGCACTGGACTGCAAGGTCGGTTTGAAGGGTGGTTCAACTCACTAGCTGCTCCTGGAAAACCCTTCTGAATCGGAACCGACAAGATGGCACTAAACAACAATAATAGCAATAAATTTCTAGAATAAAGCATTTATCTTGGAGGTTCTACCAAGCGTTTATAGGAAGGATTCTTCCAAATAATATTTCCCCTCCCCAGGAGGTCCAAGCAACACAAAAGTCAAAAACAATGATTTCCTAAAATTTAAAAATACAGAAACTGGAAGTTATTGGTTTAAAAATGTGTCTACTCCATCTTATACTTCTACTTTTAAAAGAAGTTAGGAGGGCAGGGTGTTAGAATCCATACTTCTATATCCTTGAGTAAGAAGAAATGTCTAGAAAATTTCGGGCAGGAATTGGACAGTGTGCTCGGAAGCCCAAAGATCCTAAGCATTTACTCAGCCTTGCAAAAATCATGGCACAAACCTGATATATAAAAATCCTGGAAAGTGTGAATCAAAGTTGAGCCAAATTAAATATTATCGTTGCTTTTTTGGCTGGGTACAACTTCAGTCTTTAAGTGAATTTTGTGGTTCTATAATCCTTATTTGTGTTTTTCACCTTCTATCAGTATCTATCTATCTATAAGGAACTCTGGTAGCGTAGTGGTTATGAATTGGGCTGCAAACCACAAGGTCAGCAGTTTGAAACTACCAGCTGTTCCGTGGGAGAAAAATGAGGCTTTCTGCTTCCGTAAAGATTCACAGCCTTGGATACCCTGTACAGGGTCACTATGAGTCAGAACCGACTCCACGGCACGTAACCACCACCATCAGTATCTATAATATTTTCATAAATAGATCTGAGTGGGGATCTTTCTATAGTGACATTTGCCTTTTATGAACATCTGTGGGGGGGTTTTTTGTTGTTTTTTTTTTATTCCATAAGTTATAAATAGAGAAGTTCCTGGCCATTACAATGGATAGGCTGAGTCTTTGGACTTTTTTTTTTTTTTTTTAAATGAGGAAGCTCCAAGTTTGATGAGAAAACAACTGTAAAATTTAACAAAACATCTGTGGAATAAGCACAGCATCCTGTCTCATGAATCCAGAATCAGAAGCCATCGGGTTTCCTCCCTTTTCTTTTCCCTTCCTGTAAAAACCAAACATTTAAGCTAATTTAAAATGGGAAAAAGGAGAATGACCCACTCAGTTCTCCAATGTCTTTCTCGATTTTACCTGTAGAGTTGTTTTAGTTCTGGTCTTAGGTGATACTTAGCAATCCATTCTGTGTTTCAAACAGTGCCTTGCCACAGAAAGTTGTGACACCAGAGAACTAGCAGAGAAGTGGCCCAGGAGCAGCAGAATCAAGAGCCAGAACATGAGACAGGACATTGGGTGTCCCAGCCCATGGAGCAAGTAATGCTGACTGCCTTTGGGCAGGAGGCTCATTTGCACAGTGAGGTGTCTCAAGACACTTAATTGGGAAGCTAGGTTTGCTGGCCTACTAAACTAAGCGTGAATGCTTTCAGGGTGAGGCTTATAGCCGAGTGGCATGTCCTTTGGGCATTTTATCAGCAGTCCTAAAGGAGTTTTATAACATTGCTAGAGCAGGACAGAGGCCAGGCCAAGGGGCTGAGGGCCAGAGAGAGGCCTGCCTGTGGGTATGGCTGAAGATAGGTTGTCCTGACTGGAAGAACTGTGCTCTGACCTTTCTGACCCTGAATTGTAACCTGTTCACTTCCCTAGTAAATTCCATAACTGTGAGCATGATGTCTATGTTCTATGTGATCCTTACGATGAATGGAACCCACTTAGGTAGAGCATACTGGGAGAGGGCTGGTTGGTGCCATTTTTACAAAGATGGCACACTGTGCAGACAGACTCCACAGAACCTCTATACAAAGATCCAGGAGAGTAAATGAAGCAGGCACAGATGATAGTCTTGGAACCTGAGCTACAGAGGAAACGTTAGAAACATGAATTGAAGACTTACTGGGAGGAGAAGCTGAGCCCGGTGAAAGAAGGAGACTGTCTTTCAGACTGCTAGCCAGGCACAGCACATCTTGAACTTCTGCCGAAGCTTTGGAGATAGCTGGTGGCCTGATGATGCAGACTCACATAGTGACCGAAAAGGTGCAAGTCCTTCGTGTTCCCCATATTCTCCTGATGACCAGAGATGTGGAGGGTCCCCACTCACATCCACCACCACCACCACCCCCCAGCACAGACCCTGCTCTCCAGGAGTTCAGACTGGCAGGAACCCTCATAATCAGCCACCTGGCCCCCAGCTGCCCTCCTGTTCTGACAGACACTGAAATGACAACCGGAAGGGCCTCCATGAACTGCTGTCTGCTTTTATTTCTTTTTCTCCTTTATTATTTACTATTTTCATTGTTGATTCCTTGCTTATTTATTCTGTTTTGTTTTCTTGTGTGTGTGTTTCTCCTTTGTCTCACCTGACAGGAGACATATGTTTCTTGGCCATCTGAATGTTTCCTTTGGTGAAGTGTTTGTTCCTGTCCTCTGCCCATTTTTAAATTAGATTCTCTGTCTTGTTAAGGTTTTGAAGTGTTCTATAAAACAATGAAACAAAGAAAAGTGTGGATCTGTGGACTCCTGTCCCCTCTGTCAATCTGCTCTGCCAGGCCACCTTCTGTCACCAAGGCTGCTCACAGAAGTTCCAAGATGTTTGTGCTGCATTTGACCGGCCGTTCACCAGTCTGTCTCCCTCTCTCATCATCCCGGTTCAGCTTCTCCTCCTAGCAAGACTCATTCCACATCTCTAACCTGTCCTCTGAAGTTCAGGGTTCTAGGATTTTTATCTTTGTCTCATTTAGACAACAATCTTTGTTGTAGAGAGTCCATGTAGTACGCATGTCTAGTCCATCATTTTGACTTAATTTTGAAATTATGATTTTTATTTCTTATGTCTTAAAGAACACCCTGCCCCAATTGTAGAAGCTACAGGCCTCAAAAAGCCTGAATGCATACATAAGAGATCATGTGGTGATAAGTTTTATGAAGGAAAATAAATCAGGACAAAGAAGATGGAGTGGAGCAAATATATTGTTGTTGTTAAGTGCTGTCGAGTCAATTCCAGCTCATAGCAAACCTGTATAGGGTTTCCAAGGAGCAGTTGGTGAGCTTGAACTGCTGACTTTGTGGTTCAAACAGACTTTGCAGTCCAGCACATTAACCCACAGCCACACTAGGAGCCAAATGCATACCTGGTACTATTTATATAGAATGGTCAGCAAAGGTCTCTCTAATAAGGTGATATTTGTATCAAGTCCTAAGTAAGTGAAACTAGAACCTTGAAAACAGCAAGTGCAAAGGCTCTGAGATTTGGGTACTGTGAAATATTCAAAAGACTTATTTGATTCTCTTAGAATATTTTAAATCAATAAAATTAAGGAACAGCGATCTTCATAAATGCATATATTTATCAGTAATCAATTCATAAAGAACGCAAAGAAATGCAAAAAAAGTTCACTTCCTTCAGATGAATCTGGAATTTATATTGTTTAGAGTCACTAGGCTGATTACCATATCCATACTTGGTTTTCCACAATGACGCTCTTGAAGGATGAAAATGACTAAGTTCTCCTTACTTTTATCAATGATTCCTTCTAGGGCTTGGACTCTAAGAACCAGAAAAAACACCTCTTTACCTTCTGTGAGTCACCCAAAGTTTGGTTTGTCCAGAGACAAAGGGTGCCTAGGCTGGAAAGCCCTTGTATTGGTAACTCTTAGCTCTGTTTTTAGAGTAAATAAATCCATTTGATGAAAATAGACAACTTGTATGCAGTGAATGTTATTTTAAGGGAAACAACAGAGGGAGGGATAGGAAAATACCAAAAGAGGTTGAAAGGTTATTAAACCAAATGCAGAAAACAGATTTTTTAAAGGTTATTAAACAATAATGGAATTTATAATAATACACATGTAAAAAATCATCAAAACAGTGCAGCCTGTTTATTTCCTGTCTACCTTATACAAAGAAATGGTCATTAGAGAGAGAGGTATGATGAATCTAACTAGACCATGCAATTTACTAAGGATAAGCACTCTAGGATAAGCATTGGGCTACTAACTGCTTTCATTTAGGAAAAACGATGAGACTCTCTGTTCCAGTAAATATTTATAGTAATGGAAACCCTATTGTGATAGTTAAGATTTGGGGTCAGTTTGACTGGACCTAAATTTTCAGTGGAGTCCTTGGTGTGGTACTGTGGGTTAATGCGTTGGATTGCAAAGTCGGTTTGAACTGCAAGGTCGGCATTCCAAGCTCACCAACTGTTCCTTGGAAATCCTATACAGCGTCGCTGTGGGTTGGAACTAACTTGATGGCACTTAACAACAACCACACATTTTCAGTGGTTTAGCAATTAAGACATAGTAATCTCCCATGATGAGATCTAATATAATGTAATCAGTGTCATAATGTGTTCTGTTGTAATTACTCTATGTGTCATAAATCCTCACTTCTGTGATGCTAATGAGACCAGATGCAATCTACAGGATTATAATATATCTTGAGTCAATGTATTTTGAGATGTAAAATGGGTTAAACAGGCAAGCAGAGCTCAGAGGGACCTACTACCACCAAGATAAAAAGCTGGGAGTAGAGTGCATCATTTAGATCTGAGGTCCCTGCACCCACCGAGAAGTTCCTAGCTCCAGGGGAAGATTGAGGCCAAGAAGCATAGAGATCACGTAAGCATGCTGGACCTACAGATGCTGAAAGGGGACAAGGACGTTTCATCAGAGCCAGAACTATAAATTTGGACTTTCACCCTCCTGATCTGTGTTGAGAGAGCAAATCTCTGGTTGTTGAAGGCATCCATTGGTGGTATTTCGGCAACAGTAGCACTTGTTGTTGTTGTTAAGTGCCGTCGAGTCGGTTTCGACCCATAGCGACCCTGTACAGGGTTTCCGAGGGTATAAATCTTTACGGGAGTAGAAAGTCTCATCTTTCTCCCGCGGAGCAGCTGGTAGTTTCAAACCGCTGACCTAAAGGTTCGCAGCCCGATTCGTAACCACTACGCTACCAGAGCTCCTAGATAACTAATATACCTATGTAGGGGCCATTGTGAGTTGGAATTAACTCAAGAGTAGTAGGTTTTTGGGTTTGGACAAGCTTTCCTAGGGCAGAAGACAGAGCCTACGTTTTATTCACTTCTGTATGTCTAGAACCGAATACATAATGTAGCCAAGTCCTGTCGAGTCAGTTCCAACTCATAGTGACCCTGTATCAGCTTCCAAGACAGTAAATTTTTGTGGTAACAGAAAGTCTCATCTTGCTCCCAGGGAGCAGATGGTGGGCTTGAACTGGCAACCTTGAGGCTCAAAGTCCAGTGCTTATCCTACAGATCCACTGCACATAAGCACATGATAAGCACTCCCTAGATATTATTGTGGAAATAATAGATGTTAAATTGAGTGATAGCAAGCATAATTCTTCTACACTGCCTGGTGATACTTAGATTTGATTTTATATATTCTCTTCTCAATTATTGACAAAGTTAGATTCCAAAGACCAGGTTGTTATGCAAAAATTGGTGTTATGTGAAATTGGAGGGTGACTACATCAGATCAGAAAATGGAGGATGACTACATCATTATAACTTCCAAATTACATCATCACTTAACTGCCATATTTCATCATTACATAACTGTCCAACCATTGAGAACTGTGACCCAGCTAAGATGACACATAACCTTAACAATCACAGTCAAAATAAATCTTGCCTTGTACTTCAGCATTCATTGCTGTCAGATATACATTATTAATGTGTAAAATAGTCAGATAGCAGATTTTGTACTAGTGTTGTAAATGTGAAATATTAGATAACCAAACAGTTGGTAAGTGCAGAGTCGGTATATATGGGTTTTTACTGTTTTTCCAAAGAGGTCTTGTCCAAGACTCCCCATGACAAATGGACATATGGAGAACTCCCAGGCCCT
>NW_006408617.1:11569452-11571393 GCF_000296735.1 Chrysochloris asiatica
CACCTTAGTCCTCAAATTAACATCTTTGCTCTTAAACACTTTAAAGAGGTCTCATGCAGCAGATTTGCCTGATGCAGTACGTCATTTGATTTCTTGACTGCTGCACACATACAAGGGAGAAATACTCTTAACAATTACCGCCCTTGTTTCTGCAATGGGTCACATGGTCATAGCTGGTATGGCCACCCATTCCATATTCCTTTTGCCCTCAGAAAATACCTTAGCTGGTTATGGTTAATAGTAGTCATGTCAGAATTGAGTGGCTGTTGTTGTCCATTGACTTTAATCAGACATCCTAAGGAATCTCTGATGTTCCAGAATTACTTTGTTGATCCAGAGGCCTGAGAAGCCCAAAGTAGAAGGGTGGAATTCTAACCTTCCAGTTTCATGGAACCAGTATCGTGTCCCCAGGTGGGAGTATTCCTCCCTTAGGAACTAAGATTTCCAAAGAATATAGGGTGTTAGGGACAGGAAACAAAATTTAACAAGTGGATGTCTTGGATTCTTTGGAGAAGCAAAACCAGTGAAATGAGGGAACTTCAAAAAGTTCACCAAGAAATTGAATGAAAAGATGACGGAATTGTTCATAAACTTTTTGAAGTCCCGTTATTGTTACTGTTTTGTTTTTAAGTGCCTTAGAGTCAATTTGACTCATAGCAATCCTCTGTAGGGTTTCCAAGTCTTTAAATCTTTGTGGGAGCCTCATCTTTCTCCCACAGAGTACCTGGTGGGCTCAAACTACTGACCTTGTGGTTTGCAATACTGTGCTTATCCTACAGTGCTAGCTCCTGTATATATCTCTGTTGTTGTTGTTAAGTGCCATTGAGTTGGTTCCAACCCATAGTGACCCTGTGTAGGGTTTCCAAGGAGCAACTGGTGAGCTTGAACTGCTGACCTTGCAGTTCAAACAGCTTTGCAGTCTGGCGCATTAACCCACAGCGCCACACCAGAACTCCTGTATATATCTAGAGAGAGAAATTTATTTCAAGAAAATGGCTCACACAGTTTCAGAGACTAGCAAGTCCTTGTCCCTGGAACAGATGTCAGGCCAGAATCTTCTCCTGATTCATGTAGCTGCCGGGCTGATGAACCCAAGATTGACAGGTCAGATGACAGGCTGAGGCTGTAGGATAAGTACTGGGAGGCAGATGAATCCAAGGTTGGCAGGTAAGATGGCAGGCTGATGCCTCATAGGCTGCAGAGGCTAATGACTTCCAGGACTGGTAGGCAATATAGTAGGACCAGCTTAAATCTAAAGAACCAGAGGTCAGATGAGAAGGAGCCAGATGCAGGATCTAGATACAGTAAAAAGCAAGTGAACTTTGCCAGAGCATCCATGTATATTGGAAGCAGACCATACTCCTGAGGAAACCCCCTGCCAATTGATTGCTTGTTCATAGCAGATCTCACCAGAGAGGATAATTGTCAAACCAGAGAATTATAGTCCAGCCCAGTTGACACACAACCTTAACCATTACAAGCACTGGCATAGCTGGTTTGTCTAGTATAGACCAATAGTTCTAAACTCTGCTGTTAAGAAATTTGAGAAATGCAGCTTAGACTTGAAGAAGGGGAGAACAAGAAGTTTCTATAGTATACTTGGGAGTGCAGTGGCTCCATCTGATAAACGCTGACTGTGAACCACAAGGTGTGCAGTTCGAGCCTGCCAACTGCTCTGCTGGAAAAAGATGAGGCTTTCTGGATCCACAAAAAATTTTAAAGCCTTGGAAACTCTATACAGGGTGGCTATGAGTTGGAGCCTACTAAAAGGCACTTAACAACAACGTTGTTGTTGTTATTAAATGCTCTCATGTTGGTTCCAACTCATAGCAACCCTGTAGAGAGTTTCCAAGGAGCAACTGGTGGGTTTGAACTGCCAACATGTGGTTCGCAGTCCAGTACCGATTCTACAGCACCACACCAGAAGTCCAAAACAACAAT
>NW_006408617.1:11571883-11577825 GCF_000296735.1 Chrysochloris asiatica
CACTTAACAACAACAACAACATAGTTATAGGTGCCTGTCCTCAAAGAGCTGAGGGAGTGTCTAGTCCATCTAAAGCAGTCTCAAAGAGTCCTGGTGTGACATCATAGGATAAGCACTTGACCTTAAGGTTGGTTTGAACCGCAAGGTTGGCGGTTCAAACTCATGAGCCAGCTCCTCAGAAAACATACACAGGGTCGCTATGAATTGGAACCAACTCAACAGTACTTAACAACAACAAAACAATCTCAGAGCTATAATCTAAGACCTCTAGTGAACCATAGGATGTTCTTTCCATTTGATGCAATGATGTGGAAATTGGCCTCTTCTAATTATAATTGAAGGCGCTCTGGTAGCGTAGTGGTTACAAATCAGGCTGCTAACCTCAGGGTCAGCAGTTCGAAACTACCAGCTGTTCCACTGGAGAAAGATGAGGCTTTCTGCTCCCATAAAGATTTGCAGCCTTGGAAACCCTGTACAGGGTCGCTATGAGTTGGAACCAACTCCACGGCACATAACAACAACAATTATACTTGGTGCTGTGGGTTAATGCACTGGACAGCAAAGTCGGTTTGAACCACAAGGTTGGTGGTTCAAGCTCACCTGTCGCTCCTCAGAAACCCTATACAGGGACGCTATGGGTCAGAACCGATTCAGTGACACTTAACAACACTTATACTTATCAAATTTTAAAACACAATGAAAGATTATTCAACATGGAATTATTTAATCTAAGCTTACCCCTTAGTACACACAATTTTGGTCATTGAAGGTATTGAACTTTAACCTTTAGGTGGTTTCTTTGATCGCTCATTCATCATTCTTTAGGTATGAATGTTCCCTCTAAGCTGTCACTGTGGGCTGGATGTGGGATGAGGGATCCCATCGGGGCAAGTTCCAAAGCCATTGGTCAGAGATTGGGCCACCCTACATTATTATAGTGGGGTGTGTAGTAAAACATGCACCCCTTACTGGGAGCAAGCAACATTGAACTATGAAAGTGCAGGGTCTTTTAGCGAGTGAATCCTAATATGTTGGTCCTAAATAAGATGCCTTGTCCTTCAGTGGATATAAAAGCACTGGCTATTAACTCTGAATATTTCCTAATTGGTTTCCTGGCTATTTTCTGTGTTGCCTTATTTTTCACTGCAGGTGTAGATAAAATCTTGGATTTCTACTTTAAAAATTTGGGGCTTCCAAGAAAAGTTAGCATTTGGAATCAATTGTCTATTAATGATGATTCTTTCTGACAGTTTTCCCCAAAAAAATGAATTATTAGGATAGTTGTTATGGATTGAATTCTTTCCCTTAAAAAGATATGTTGAAATTCTAATCTCTGGTCCCTGTGAATATGGCCTTGCTTGGAAATAGTGTTTTGAAGATGTGATCAGTTTAGTTACCATGAGGTCATGCTGGAGTAAGATGGATTCTAATATGTGTTGTTGTTGTTGTTGTTGTTAAGTGCTATTGAGTTGGTTCTGACTCATAGCAACTCTGTATGGAGTTTCCTAGGAGCAGATGGTGGATTGAACCACAGATATTGTGGTTAGCAGTCTAGTGCTTATCCTACAGTGCTACACCAGGACTTCCTAATATGTGTGACGTCTTTATAAAAGAAAAGGGGCACAGAGAGACAAAGAGAGATGATGAACATGTGCAGATGTATCTACAAGCCAAGAAACTCCTAGGATTACCAGAAGGGAGAGGCAAGAAAGAATCTTCTCCTAGAATCTTCAGAGAGAATATGGCCCTGCTGACATCTTGGATTCAGACCAGTATCCTCCAGAACTGTGAAACAATACAATTTTGTTCTAATAAGTCATCTAATTTGTGATATTTTATTGTACCAGCCTTTGGAGAATAATTCATTTATAAGTGAAAGATTACCTACTGCCCTGCTTTGCTCACTGAGTGGTCTATCAGTACCTAGTAGAATTGTCAGTTTAGTAGGTTCAGGGGTCAGCTACCTCCTGGGATGGGGCTATTTAGTGTTATACTCAGCGTTGTACAATTTGCTTTCGGGAACTTGATCTCAAAACGTGCACCCAACTCAATTGGTGACCCTTGAAGAATGTTGAGAAACCAACTCATTATTCTGAAAATTGGAGGAGGGAAAAAAATCAAGCATTTATCCTCCCTTTCCTGTATGAGTGATATGTCAAGGAAACAAAATACTGAGTGTGGTCAACTTTTATTATACAAAAGCATTTCAGCTAATGAATGTAGAAGTAATGCTAGACAAGCACCATTTTGTTACCTTAATAAAAAAATGACAGTGGTCGACAGTTGCTAAAACCCTTAAATGAGAGGCAAATGAGGAACTTCATAATGGATGGATCAGGTTGGCAACACTTGAATCCATTAATTAATCTTAATATTCCAAAAAGAGAGACTGTGTACCCCGTGAAGTGATGCAATAAGAAGATTATGGCACCACCTCAAAGTATTCCTCATAAAATATCGAGTCTGAATCTTATCAGGCCTCTACATTCAGTTTTCAGATTAAGGGAATATAGGGGACAGAATACAGACAGTCAAATCTGGGAGGTGAGAAATTCTATAGGAAAAATTACCAGGTTTCATCAATAAATAAATCGCAAGAAAAGCAAAGGGGAAGAGTCTATACATGAAAAGTAACCTAAGAGCCATATCAACAGTGTAATATGTGGATTTCATTTGAATCCTTACTTGAGTAAAGCAACTGAAAAAAATCTTCATGAGATAATCAAGAAAATTTAAATACTATTTAATGACATGAAGGAAATTTTGTTAAATTTTAATTCTTGAGTATGTTAATGGTTATATTGAAAAAATTGTTGTTAGGTACTGTCAGGTCTGTTTTGATCCATGGACATCCTGTGCACAACAGAAGAAAACACTGCCCAGTCCTGAGCCATCCTCACAAATGGTAGGTTTGAGGCCATTGTTGCTGCCACCACGTCTATCCATCTTGTTGGGCCTTCTTCTTTTTCACTGACCCTCCACTTTACCAAGCATGATGTCCTTTTCAGGGACTGGTCTTGGGAGAAATTATTCCCTATTTAAAGATACAAAAATGTATGGATAAAAAATTAATTCAATATATTGAAAAAAAATGTATGGATAAAATCATGTCTACCATTGCTTTACAATAATCTGGTGGGTGCTTGGGGAAAGTGGGCGGCATGTAGATCAAAACAAGATTGGTTATATGTTGAACAGTGCTGAGGTTGGATGATGGCCTTTGGTGTGCTTATTATATTTTTTCTACTTTTGCAGTATACTTAAAGTTTTTCATAATAAAAACAAAAAGAAAAATCACAGCTTTCTGGGCTCTCCCTTCAGAATTCTTTTTGAAATTTATGACTGTTTTGTCTATAACATCTTTACTGTATTCCATCTGATTTCTTTGCTTTGGAGGCCCTAATTCTCTCCGAATTTCCCATGGCTTTTGAGTTAGTTTGTGGTTCCATTTCTGGTTTTGAATGATTACGATAGAACTTATTTCCCCTGGGATTTTTCTACTAATTAGAGTCAGTTATGCTCTGAAATGTGTGCATGAGATCCATCCTCCCAGTAAGAGGATGATTTCAGGGTGTAGGCATTTGGCTGCTAACCACAAGGTCAGTGATTCAAACCCACAAGCGGCTCCATGGGAGAAAGGTGAGGCTGTCTGGTCCCTTAAAGATTTATAGTCTCAGAACCCTATATGGGGCCACACCACCTGGATGGTTTTTGATTTGGCTACAGATTTCCCAGGTCTTCCCACAATGCTTCCTCACAGGGCTGTCCCAGCAGACCTCTATATCCTAGTGCATTTCTTAAAATAACTTTGTTTCTAGATGATTTCTCCCCCTTTGCTACCAAAGCTGTGATGTGAACGATGCACCAGCATTTCTTCTTGTCTGCAACACCTCAATCAGCTGGGTTGTTTTGTTTTGTTTTGTTTTACTTCCTTCCTTGGTGATGGTTCTAAACCCATAACCTCATTGCCATGAAATAGATTCCAACTTCAGGTGAGTAGAACTGCTTCACAAGGCTTTCTTAGCTGTAATCTTAATGGAAATATGTCATCAGACTTTTTCTTCCAGTGACTTTTTTTAGGGAAGAAGATCATCAGGATTTTCTTCCTTAGTGCTGTGGGTAGGTTCAAACCACCAACCTTAGGTTAGTAGTTGATTGCAAACTGTTTATATCCCCACCCCTATAGAACAGAGTGGAACTGCTCCATTGGGTTTCCAAGGCTGTAAGTCTTGACTGAAGTAGATTGCCACATCTTTCTCCCACGTAGTAGCTGCTGGGTTTGAAGCATTGACCTTTCACTTAACTGTGCCACCAGGACTCATATAAGCTTCCTTAAAACAATAACAACAAAAACTAAACCAAACTCACTGTCAGAGTCAATTCTGATTCATAGGGTTTCCGAGGCTGTAAATCTTAATGGGAGCAGAAAACTGCATCTTTCTCCTGAGGAGCGGCTGGTGAGCTTGAACCGCCAACCTTGTGGTTCAAACCAATTTGGGAGGCCAGCGCATTAACCCATAGTGCCACACCAGGGTTCCTTGTTGGTTTCCTTGTTGTTAGGTGCCATCGAGTCAGTACTGACTCTTAGGGACCCTATGTACAACACCAGGGTTCCTTGTTGTTGTTATGTGCCGTGGAGTCGGTTCTGACTCATAGCGACCCTGTACAGGGTTTCCGAGGCTGTAAATCTTTACGGGAGCAGAAAGCCTCCTCTTTCTCCCACGGAATAGCTGGTAGTTTCGAACTGCTGACCTTGTGGTTCGCAGCCCGATTCGTAACCACTACACTACCATAGCTCCTAGGCACTTTTTAAATACATGCCAATCTTTCATCATGGGGAGAGTGTGTTAGGTCCTAATTTCATTGCCGTTGTTATTATTAAAGTTAACGTAGAGTCTGCTTTACTGAGTAATCTGAGAAGGATCATGAAGCTAAATAAAATTGGGAGGTGTGCTCTTTAAGAAAAAAAAGTGTTGGTCCTAGCGATGATCATGGTGATCTATTGTTGTTGCAAGGCGACCCCAAGTGTTACAAAATAGAACTGCTCTGTAGGTTTTCTTAGTAACCTTAATTAATAAATGCAAGCTGATCTTCAGGTCTTTTCTTCCACCTAAGTAGATTCAAACTGGCATTTAGATTAGCAATTGAGTGCTAACCATTTGTGCCGCAAGAAATAGAATATCAAGTGATAAATACGTAGGAAAATGAATATTCAGAATAAGAAAGTAAATCACAACAAATACCATAAACATTACAAAGATCCAGAAAAATAACAATTTATAATTAGCTAGCTGCCATCTCTAAAGAGCTCTGGTAGCTTACTGGGTACGAATCGGGCTGTGAACCGCAAGGTCAGGAGTTCGAAACTACCACCTGTTCCGTGGGAGCAAAAGGAGGCTTTCTGCTCCCGTAAAGATTTACAGCCTCAGAGACCCTGTACAGGGTCGCTATGAGTCGGAACCGACTCCACGGCACATAACAACAACAGCTGCCATCTCTAAAATGCTTTTTAATGTTTTAGCTGCGTAAACTTGGATTACTTTTCATATAAATAAATATCAATAAACTCACTGCCATCATATCGATTCTGATTCATTGTGGCCCTATGTAGCGTTTCCGAGATAGTAAATCTATGCAGGATTAACAGCCTAATCTTTCTCCCAAATAGCGGCTGGTGCTTTGAACCGTCAACACTGTGATTAGCAGCCCAATGTTTATCCAAATTACCACCATTTTCTAAAGAGAGTATAAAGATCACACGTTATTTCCTTAAACGTCATTAGGGTCACTATAAACCCATCTCAAATCTTGGGTTGTAGAGTTAATTGTTGTTATTGTGAAGTGCAGTTGAGTCAGTTCCAGCATATAGCGATCTCGTAGAGTGTTTCCGAGGAGCAGCTGGTGAGCATGAACCACTCAACTTGCAGTTCAAACGGAATTTG
>NW_006408617.1:11578630-11580070 GCF_000296735.1 Chrysochloris asiatica
ATTTAACAACTTAATCAGTTGATCACTTCTTCCTTAGACCATTTCCCACATTTAAATTCCATGACACCAGATTTGCCTAGTACCTGCCTGGTCTGCTTCGTCTGCGTCCTTTATGGATTTCTCTTCATTTATCCAATGTTCATAAAGTTAGAATGCTAGACAGTTCAGTTTGGACCCTCTTGTTTTCTCTCTATATGCTCTTTTCTCTCTTGCTCACTCATCGGTGCCAAGAAATTTGGAAGACAGCTATCTGGCCAAGCTACTGGGACAGATTCAGGCTCATTCCAAAGAGAGGTGATGCAACAGACTGTGGAAACTGTAGAACAATATCATCAACATCACACTCAAGTAAAATTTTGCTGAAGATGACGCAAACAACAACAACAACAACCAAAAACAACAAAAGTTGTAGTTGTACATCGATACAGGGAGCTGCCATAAATTCAAGTTGGATTCTGAAAAGGATGTAGAATAAAGGAAATCATTGCTGATGTCAGATGCATCTCGATTGAAAACAGAGACCACCTGTGCCTTATTGCTTATTCAAAGGTATTGGATTGTGTGAATCATAACAAACTATGGATACATGGGAGTTCCATAACAAGAACCTGAACATAGACCACGAGGTAGGCTTTGAACAGAACAAGGGGATACTGTGTAGTTTAAATGCAGGAAATGTGTGGATGAAGGTGGGATGTTTTCACCATGCATTTTCAATCTGTATGCTGAGCAAATAATTTGCGAAGCTGGATTACATGAAAATAAATGTGGCATCAGGATGGGATGAAGACTCATTAACAACCTGAGATATGCAGATGATACAACCTTTTTTGCTGAAAGCAAAGAGGACTTGCAACACTTACTGATGAACATCTTTTAATGTGTTATACTTCAACATTTAAAAAAGAAAAATTCTTACATCATGATAAATGCAGGAAAGATTAAAGTTGTCAAGGGTTTCATTTTACTTGGCTTCACAATCAATGTCATGGAAGCAGCCATTAAAAAATCAAACAACATTACATCCAGCAAATCTGCTGCAAAAGGCTTCTTTAAAGTGTTAAAGAGCAAAGATGTCACTTTGAGGACTAAGGTGCACCTGATGTAAGCCATGTTATTTCATTTACCTCATATGTATGCGAAAGCTGAACAATTAATAATGAAGACCAAAGAAGCGTTGATGTATTTGAATTACTGTGTTGGTGAAGAATACTGAGTACATCACAGACTGCCAAAGAATGAACAAGTATGTCTTCAAAGAAATATAGTCAGAATGCTCCTTAAAAGTGTCGATGGTGAGACCTGGTCTCAAGTACTTTAGACATGTTATCAGCAGAGACTAGTCACTGAAGTAAGACATCATGCTTGGTAAAGTTGTTGTTGTTGTTGTTATGTGCCGTGGAGTCGGTTCTGACTCATAGCGACCCTGTACAGGGTTTC
>NW_006408617.1:11580170-11640604 GCF_000296735.1 Chrysochloris asiatica
GTGTCATCTGCAAGTGTGGGTGTTCTTGTGCACATGCCCTCTCTTCCCATCAGCCGGCAACTCCATTCTCCACTTGAGTCCTCCGTGGCCACGTCACTGACTCTGGGCCCAGGAGTCCTCGGGTCTCCTTGCACTGATTGCCAACCAGGACCCCAACCGGGTCCACAGAAGCCCTCTGAATAGTGTGAGGCTTAGCTCACCGCTTCATTGCTGCCTTTACCCTCTTTCTCCCCAATGGTGATGCGTGTGTTTACCAATCCGAGCGTGCATTTCCACCGAGTCTGTTTTGGGGGGTGGGGGGCTACGTTGGTGGGACCCGACCTACTGCCCCAATGTCTCCTAGGGGAGCAACCCGTTTGTTCCCGTAGTAGCGGTCCATCTGTCTCCATTGTGTCATATTTTTCCTGTAGGTCTTCCAGGCTCATCAGCTCGTCCCTTCAAGTGGGGATTTCTCATCTCTGGTGATCTGGATGTGGTTCTGGTTTCTACCTATGGTTTTATGTATTGCAAAGGCTCCGCAGAAAGTCTCGTTCACTGGAGTGCATGGTACTTTAAATATTCTTCTCCAATACTACAGCTCAAATGCATCCATTCATCTATGGTCTGCTTTATTCACTGTGCAACTGTCACATGCATAAAAGGCTGTTGAAAATACAATGGCTTGGGTCAGGCGCAACTTAGTCCTCAAACCAACATTTTTGCTCTTGAACATTATAAAAAGGTCTTGTGCAGCAGATTGCCCAGTACAATACATAGTTTGATTTCTTGACTGCTGCTTCTAAGAGTGTTGATAGTGGATCCAAACAAAATGAATCTTTTCTTCACTTCAATCTTTTCTCCACTTATCATGATGTTAAGTATTGGTTCAGTGGTAAAGGTTTTTGTTTTACATTGAGGTGCAACCCATACTGAAGACTGTGGCCCTTGATCTTTATTAGTAAATATTTTAAGTCTTCTATTTCATTAACAACCTGCGATATGCAGCGGATACAATCTTGATCGCTGAAAGTGAAAAAGACTTGAAACATTTACTTATGAAGATTAAAGAGCACAGCCTTCGATATGGATTACATCTCAATGGCAAGAAAACAAAAATCCTCACCGCTGGACCAATAAACAACATTCTTATCAATGGAGAAAAGATTGAAGTTGTCAAGGACTTCATTCTTCTTAGATCAATTATCAACACTCGCGGAAGTAGCAGTCAAGAGATCAGAAGACGTATTGCACTGGGCAAATCTGCTGCACAGGAACTTTTTAAAGTATTGAAGAGCAGAGATGTCAGCTTGAGGACTAAGGTGCGCCTGACCCAAGCCATGGTATTTTCAATAACCTCATATGGATGCGAAAGCTGGACAGTGAATAAGGAAGATCGTAGAAGAATTGATGCCTTTGAGTTGTGGTGTTGAAGGAGAATACTGAAAGTGCCATGGACTGCCAAAAGAACCAATAGATCTGTTTTGGAAGAAGTGCAACCAGAGTGCTCCTTGGAGGCCAGGATGGCTAAGCTTCCTCTCTCCTACTTTGTACATATTGTCCGGAGGAAACAATCGGAGAAGGATGTCATGCTGGGTAGGGTGGAGGGTCAGAGAAAAAGAGGAAGACTCCCAATGAAATGGATCGGCCAGGTGGCATCATTGATGGACTCAAGTGTGGCAGTGGTAGTGAGGTTGGCCCAGGATCGGACATTGTTTTGTTCTGCTGTGCATGGGGTTGCTATGAGTCGGTTCCGACTCGATGGCACCTGACAACAACAACAACATTTCAGCAAGCAAGATTATATTGTCTGCATATTGCAGAATGTTAGTCTTCTTCCAATCCTGATGCCATGCTTTTCTTCAAATAATTCAGCTTCTCTAATTATTTGCTCAGCATACAAGTTGAGTAAGTATGGTGAAGGAAACCCTGGTACACACCTTTCCTGAGTTTAAACCATTCAGTACTTGCAGTTGAAAATACCATGGTTTGAATCAGTTGCACGTTAGTTCTCAAATTGACATCTTTGGTCTTAAAGATTCTAAAGAGGTCTTGTGCAGCAGATTTGCCTAATGCAACATGTCTTTTGATTTCTCAACTGTTACTTTCATGAGCAAGCAAAATGAAGTCTTTCATCACTTTGATTTTTTTCTCCATTTATCATGTTATTTATTGGCCCAGTTGTGAGGATTTTCATTTTCTTTACATTGAGGTGCAATTCATTTTGAAAAATGAGGGGAAAATAAAAGATTGTCTTGCCTCAAATAATTTAAAAAAAAAAAAGACTCCTTTAAATTAAGTGACTAAACTTTGAGCAAATATTATTTGAGGGGCTGTAGAAGAGCCATCTATTCATAGATGGAGTAAGGCCTTCTAAAATCACATATTTTTTTTGTTGTAAACTAACATATGCTGCTCCTATGTTACCGGCACAGTTCTTGGTACTGTACATATTGCATTTAATGCTCACAACTGTATGAAGTAGGGAAGATTTATCCTTCCTTGGCACTGTTTTATTCCTTGGAAGCTGAGAGGTTGGGTAACTTGTCTAACACAGCACAGTTATTTAAACCAACACAATCACCACCTGTCATGCAGGTGGTTCTGTCTCATGAAGACTTCACATATTATCAGTATGGAAGTGTGCTTCACAGAGTTTTCTACTTCATAGAAGCTCCCCAGGCCTTTTATTAGGTGACTAGGCGCCTGAAGTCAAGAAATTAAACGACGTATTGCATCAGGCAAATCTGCTGCACAAGACCTTTTTAAAGTGTAGAAGAGCAAAGATGTCAGCTTGAGGACTTAGGTGCGCCTGACCAAAGTCATGGTATTTTCAATAACCTCATATGCATGTGAAAGCTGGACAGTGAATAAGGAAGACTGTAGAAGAATTGATGCATTTGAGTTATGGAGTTGGAGAATAATATTGAAAATGCCATGGTCTGCCAAAAAAACCAGTAGATCCATTTTGGAAGACGTGCAGCCAGAGTGCTTCTTAGAGGCCAAGATGGCCAAACTTCGTCTCTCATACTTTGGACATATTGTCAGGAGGGACCAGTCGCTGGAGAAGGATATCATGTTCGGTAAGATGGAGGGTCAGAGAAAAAGAAGACCCCCAACGAGATGGATTGGCCAAGTGGCAGCATTGATGGAATCAAGTGTGGCAACAACAGTGAGGTTGGCCCAGGATTGGGCAGCGTTTCATTCTGCTGTGCATAAGGTCGCTATGGGTTGGTACCGACTCGATGGCACCTAACAACAACAACAAGGAGCCTGAGAGTACTGGCACCTCCAACCTTTTGGTTAGCAGCCAAATGCTATTAACGATTTGCATGCACTCAGGACTCCAGATTAAGAGTCATTCTCAGGCAGTTGGATTCTAGGATCCCAGCTCTCAAACACTATACTGTATTGTTTTCTTAACTTAAAATGTATTCATGTAGTAATTTGAAAGACTAACTTAATATTTGATTGGACTTTGACTTAATAAAAACAATTTGCAAATTAGATAAACGTTCCCTCATACAAGAGGAAACTGTTTGTAGAGAATGAGTCAGAACCAACTCCAGGGCACTTAACAACAACAACAATAAGCTCCTTGGAACAATAATAAGAACAATGGTTTAAGGTGTGGCGCTGTGGGTTAATACGTCAGACTGCAAAATCGTTTGAACTGCAAGGTCAGAGGTTCAAGCTCACCAGCTGCTCCTTGGAAACCCTATACAGGGTAGCTATGGGTCAGAACTGACTCTACAGCACTTAACAACTATCCGAAAAGTCGACAGTTCAAGCCCACCAGTTTTCTCTGCAGGAAAAGATGAGGTGGTCTGCTGCCGTAAAGATGTTTTTATAAATTTGATTCCTAAATTCTACGATTCCATGCATCAGTGATTTAAAAGAAAATTTACGTTTATTTTTCCTTTGAAAAGTATTACAACATGGTATCGTTTAAATATATGTGTGTGCAGTATCATTTAGAAAACACAACATTAACAAAACCAGTTCCAAAAGAATGTAGAGCCAGAAGACGGCTGAGGACTCGAACGCAGTCCAGATAAACTTAAAGATAAGTATTTATCCTGAGATGACAGCTATCTTCCAACACCACGCAGAACATAAGAACCCCACCTCTAGCACAAAGGCCGACGCCCAGCAAGACCGTGAAAGCTCTTGGTGTGCGCAGACTCAGAGCGCGTCGCCGGCTCCAGCCAGCCCGAGGCCCTGCCCACTCAGGCCGCAGGGACTGCCGGGACGGCTTGACTCTCCCCCATCTTCCGTACGCGCGTTAGGCCGCCGGCGGCGCTTATAAGTCTGGACGTTGCTGTTGTGGCTTCCGTTCCTGTGGAGCTTTTCTGCGGGACCGGAACCTTAAAGGTGAGCAATTCTCAGTGGCTGATGCGATTGAGGTCCAAAAGTGTCTGCTTTGCGTGGTGCGAGGGGAGCGTTCATCTTCCTTTCTGCCGCACGCGGGGCGCGCTCGCTCCCGGTCTTCCTCCCCTTCGGGCGAATGGCCCGGGTGGGCCCGTGTGGGCGCCGCGTGGGCCACAGCCCGAGGGGGCGTGCTGGACTAGGAGTGCTGGCGTCGCCGCCGCGTCGATTGCGGAGCTAACAACTGCAAGGGAAGCAGGAGGCCTGAGTTTCCCGCACGTGGCTGGGCCCCTGGTGATCCATTTGTTGCTTTGGAACAGGGCTCTGGCGGGTTCTTTGGGTAGATGCTACCCGCATCTTCACCGCGGCCTTTTGGCTTCAGGCCTTCGCAGTCGCCCGACCACCGAAGGCGGACTTAGATCACCCTTGTAAGTTTTCCTGGCAATTGGCGAGAGGTAAACGTCACAGGGCTAGGGTGGAGCTTTTGGGGCTGAGACTGGGTCCGCAGGTCTTCCAAGGCGGTACTCATTTGGGCTTTGGGGATCTTCACTCAGCAATACTGTGTGAAATCGAAAAGCGTGGGTAATATTTCACTTCAAGTTGTACACTCTGGGAAAGGAGTTGGTGAAATACCTAAATAAAATTGTGTAGGCCAAAGAGATTTCGTAGGAAAGAATTATTCTTGTAGCTGTCTCAGCGTTTGCTGTATGAGTGGCCCGATATCATGGTAGAAAAGCAAATGAATACAGTTAAGCAAATTCTGTAGTGGGATGTGTGCACCATGCACATCTCCATTGGTGACAATTGGAAGCTTAGCAAATGCTCCAAGAATTGTACCTGTAATAGTCCATCACTAGACTCAGCTAATCCATATATCTTTGATGAGTTCTTGTGAGTAGAGTTTTGTACTGTGTTGAAATACTGACCAAGGCTGTGAAAGAGTACACTGGTAGGCATGGTGGTGCTGCTGGTTATGTGCCGTGGAGTCGGTTCCGACTCATAGCGACCCTGTATAGGATTCCAAGACTGTAAATCTCTACGGGAGCAGAAAGCCTCATCTTTCTCCCGTGGAACAGCTGGTAATTTCAAACTGCTGACCTTAAGGTTCGCAACCGATTCTCAGTTTAATATTGATTTTGTGTCCCAAAGCTTGTGTTTTCATATGTTCCTTAAGCTTGTACAATAATCTAACCACTAGGACTTAAGTATTTGGGTGGCCTTTTTTCTCCCAACCTTGAAGTTATAATACCTATTTTTTATTTTTAAAAAAGGTAAGTCAGCATGTGTACAATTTTAAAAGACTATGACCCACAACTAATATAGGACTGAGATCCACAATGATATATACTGACAGTAATCTCTTTAAAGCTGGAAATGATTGGTAAGTTTTCTTTTTCCTCCCTAAAGCTAGCTTGACCAGTTAAATGAAGATAAAAAGTTGCTTTATTAGAGAATAGGGGGCAGTAATTTATTGGATGGGGAGCAAATTATTGATTTTCCATTTTCCATCACGTGTTTCAAAGTTTTGTATTGTTGAGATATTTTTAAATTGATGAGAGAAGTTGAACATGTGAAATTAGAAAGTTTTGAATTTTAAGGAAAAATAAAAAGGGACATTGATATTTTTTAAACATTTTCTGATCTTGAGTTTAAAAATAATCATAGTAATTATTCTTTATACTAATTTAGGACAATTTTCAGATCGCCACAATGGCCGAAAATGGTGATAGTGAAAAGATGGCAGAGCTGGAGGCCAAAATCTGTCATCAAATTGAGGTATGATTCCTGTGCTGTCTAATCATTAGAACAAGCTACGTAATATTTAGGCCTCAGATACAGAGAACATTACATTTCAGTTTGTTGAACTATACAACATTTTGGTTTATGTTTGATTCTTAGAATTCAGTTAACATACAATGGTATATAGTTTTATGTTGATGGAGCCAGTTTATGAAATCCATATTACTTAGACCCCTTAGGTGGCATAAACATTTTGCACTTGACTACTAACTGAAAGGTTGGTAGTTTATATTCAACCAGCAGAGGCACATAGCAATGACTTGACAATCTGCCTCTATAAAGATTATGGCCAAGAAAACCTTGTGGGGCTCAGCTCTGCTCTGTGCTTCAGCACGTGGGGTTGCCACGGGTTGGAGTTGACTTTTAATAGTAATGGGTTACTTAACTTTTTGTTTTCATTTCCTAATCTGTAGAATGAGGATATTAGTAGTATCTTCTTTATAAGATTGTTGTGAGGATTAAATTAGTTGGTAAAGCGTAAAACACTTAGAAGAGTATACCTGGCACGTAATAAGAAAACATAACAATTTTGTAAAGTACCTTCCCTACTAGATAATACATTTTGTGAAGTAGATTTTTATCTACATCTCAGCACTTTTTTTTTTCAAAGTTGCACCTCTCCCATTTTAAATGGGTTTAGTTTTGGTTTTTTTTTTAACTAATTATAAACGTAAAGAGAAATAACAAATTATTCGTTCTGTTTAATATTTAAAACAATATGAAGAACTGTATAGAAAATAATGCCTGTTCCATAGCCTGCCACTTCTCAAATACCCCCCTCTGCGGTTATCAAGGCTAAATGATGAATGTCCTTGATAGGACTTTGAACTGGTTCAATCATGGCCAGTGAATCACAAGTTGAACCCACCTGAATTTTTAAAATTTAGCTGCAGTGGAGCAATAACAAGAATGGTAAAAATTATGGGTTGAATTCTGGAATGGGAAACCCAGAAGAGGCATAGCAAGCCCTTTCAGGAGCCTGATGACAGAATATTGGATTATTGCCAAGACTGGAGAGAGACACACATACAAAACAGTCTGATCAGTTGCCTTCTATGAGCCAGGCACTGTTATTTCAAACTCTGTGGTTCAAGAGATTTTGGTTGCTATGCCTTCTGCATACTTACTGCCCTTGTTTTCTAAGAGAGAGATAAAGTTTGTACCAGGCATTAGCTCATCATTTTTCCTGTTCTGGTTATTGTTTACCCAAATTTTACAAATTTAGATCCGTTCTGGTTTCACTTCATGGGCCATGACTAAACCAGGAAGAAGTTCTGATTCTTTTGGTTCCATTTTCATACTGACATATTTTTCCCTCCACTGAACTTGGAGTGATGAGTTTTGGGGGTAAAAGTTTAGTGTAATTGATAATTTACTTAGTCCCCTTTCCGACATGTAGGATATACTTTTTTGGGTTGTAATAGTTCTTTTATTAGCCTTATAAATCTTAGGAAGCATATTTGTTTTTTTCAAAGATAAAATTCCTAGGATATATACTACTGGCTGATAGATTATATACGTTGAAAAGTTTATTTTTAAATATTGCTATGGAAAATGTACACAACAAAACATATACACCAATTCAAAAATTTCTATATGTACTAGTCAGTGACACTGATTACATTTAAGTTGTATAACCATTCTCCTCTTCCTTTACCAAATTATCCCTCTACCACTAAGTTTCTTCATTTAACCTTTTGAATTATTGTTGCCAGTTTGATTCCATATAAATAGTTATTTAAAAGAGCATGCTGCTCAAGGCAGACATTATACATTATTTGCTAATTAAACAATTGTTTGGTTTAAAGAAGACTTCAGAGAATAATTTTGGTTTCAACTTTAAAGATTGTCTCAGGGCATTCATCTAGTTTTACTCTGGCTTTAGAAAATCAGTTAGCAGACCACTGTGCCACCTGGGCTCTATAAACAAGATAAGATTTAATTTCTTGTCTTGGATATTTAAAATCACAGTTTCTTGGGACATCCAGATTAATTAACCTTATATCAGTTTTACTGTTTCTGTTGTACCTCCGGGTTCATTCAGTGACTGGGGTCTGAAAAACTTGCAAATGACTGTCCAAGGTACAAGTTGATCTCTATTCAGGAATTGTTGTTAAGTGCTGTTGAGTTGGTTCCAACTCGTGGTGACTCTGTAATAGGGTTCCTGAGGAGCAGCTGGTGAGCTTGAACCGTTGACTGTGAGGTTCAGACCAACCTTGCAGTACAGACTCCTGTTCAGGAATTATTGTTGTTTTTAAGTATCATTGAGTTGGTACTGACCCATGGTAACCCTGAATAAGAGCAGTTGGTGAGTTTGAACCACTGGCCTTGCAGTTTATATAAACTTTGCAGTCCAGCATATTAACCCACAGCGTCACACCAGGACTCCTATTCAGGAATAGGAGGAAGAAATGGAATGTATAGCTAATTGTCTCTATGAGCTGCTGCCTCCTTTACCATAAGATTAGAAAAACTGGATAGTGCCCAGCTATCATTATTGAATGGGATGCTGATCAAAAGTGGGGAAATATGGACCTGAATTTGCAATTCTGTTTTCAAATTTTTGATAGTTAATGGCTAGTTTATATCAGGGCTTTGAATCAGTTCCAAATAGTTCAGTGATTGCCATCTTAAACAAGGGTGATCTGTGGTATTTTGATCTGAGTAGGAACAAATAAATCTCTGTGCCCTGCTCAAAGATGATGGCCTACTACACTGTTTTGAATGTGTGTGGCTCACCAGAGCAGCCAATTTGTTTGCTATGCGTGCAAAGTGTAGGTGACTCGTGCTTACAATGGCAATTACTGAACCGTTTTCAACTGGTTTGAAGTTCAATTTTATGTCTATCCAGTCCATCACAGTTTCTGTGAAATCAGGTCAAAACTAGGTATTCACAATTTAAAAATTTTGGCCAGTTTGCTAAGTAAAAAATTCTTACTTGATTGCTATAAATAGCATGTTTTTATTAATAATGACATTGGTGTATTTTAAATTTAGCTACATAGCTACACTTTTTGTAACTATTACTCATATTCTTCACCTATTTTTCTATTGAAATATTCAGTTTTTCTTCCCTTGAGTTATAAGAATTCTTAACAGACTTGTTTGTCTTTTACTTTTTATGCTGCTTTGGCATTCCAAGGAATCACACATTTGTCTTTTTTGTGAAGGTTGGTTTTTGTTTTTGTTTTTTTGTTTTCCCCTCTTTGTTTTTATACTGATGTGTGTAATCCTGGTGTGGTACTATAAGCACTCTACTGTTAGCTGCAAAGTTGGCAGTTCAAGCCCACCAGCCACTCCTCAGAAACTCTGTAAAGGGTTCCTGTGCATCAGAATCAACTGACGACACTTCACAACATACTGAGAAAAAGTGCTTTTTGTGTTTAAAAATTCACCTATCTGTTATATTTTTAATTGTGATTTGGGTAAAAATTTGGGAAGCAGATTGGTTTTCCATTCAACAGTTCATACACAGTTTTTTGTTTTTTAACTTGTTCTTATGATTTGAGCAAAGGCTTACAGAACAGAGCATCAGCTTTACATTCAGTAAATCATTTCAGAGGTTGTAGTCCACTCAGTGTAATATTACTTATGACACTTCTCCCTGTGATTCTTGCTTCCCTTCTTAGTTTTGTAACAGATTACAATCCCTGTGTTTATTGTTTCTGTTCTCCCTTTTTTCCTATCCCTTCCTGCCTTCTTAACTTTATCCTTGGACAAATGTTGTCTTTTTAGTCTCTGTAGTCTCTGATAGTCCTTAGGAGTATATATCTCCCTGGTGTTATGGTTTACCTCCTAAGTTTGTATGTATTGTTTGACAGAAAATTGTGCCGTGTGAATGAGTTTAGTTACAAGCTTGAAGACTGTCTGAGGGCCATAGTCTCAGTAGTTCACTTATCTCTAGCAAATGATTTTGAGTTTTGTTCACATTTTCTGTCACTCTATTTAGGACCCCCCTTTCAGAGTTCCAAGCAGTTAGCAGAGGTAGCCATCTAGTTTTTTTGGTCTCAGGGTCATGTCATGGAGCTGGGGTTCATGTGGTCCATTAGTCCTTTATGCTAATCATTTTGTTGTGTCTTTGATTTTTTTCACTCTTTGTTCAGATAGGGAGAAGCCAATAGTTTTAGCTTTATTTGACTGCTTTTAAGACCCCACTTGTTACTCATCAAAGTAGAATGTAGAACATTGTCTTTGTAGACTGTGTTATGCCAGTTGATCTTGGTATTAACTTGGGTGAAGAGAAAGGAATTACACAATAGGAGGAAGGTCAGTACAAAATAATAATAGAGGCAAAAGAAGACCCTGGTCGTGGGGGGAGAAGGGGTAAGTGTTAAAGGCAACAAATATAAGTACTATCATATATACAACCCTGTAATAACAGTAATAATCTATGAGCTAGACACTCGAGCTGAACATGAGTGGGAAGGCTAAACAATCTATACCCAAAAATATATATAGGTTTGGCAAAGGATAATTCTGCATATGTATTTATTGCAAATATACCATGTAGGTTAAGTACCAGACTGCTAACCACAAGGTCAGCAGATCAAACCAACCAGTAGCGCCTCAGAAAACTCCATACAGGGTTGCTAATGAGTTGGGATAGACTCGACAGGACCTAACAACAATATAGTAGAGCATACAGGGGGCAAAGTTATGAAAACTTAGACTTAACCAAAGGCTTTGAGGCAGTGAGTTGCTGGGCCTTCCTGGAGTATCAAGACCATAGTATCAGAGCACATCAAGATTATTCACCAATGTTTTTGACTTTTAAAAATTAAGAGTGATTACCCAATCTGTTGAAATTCTTTTTATTTAAAGATCTGATGTTTTTGTGCTATATTGAAACAATAGGCAGTTGACATTTTAGTTTTATCTTATTAATTATAATTATCTCATTAAAGTTATATATAGAAGAAAATGTGTTTCATGTAAGTTATGATTTGTATTTATTTTTGTTTTATTGTGAATTATGTGTTAGTTTACATGGGAGAAGATTAGCTTTCCATTCATCCTATTGTATATCGTTTCATTGCCACGGTTACAATCCCCTCCATGCATCACAAACCAACCAAAGGGTATACCCTGCAAGCCTGTTCTTCGGTCATCAGCACATAACCCCTCTCCCTCTCTGGGTTTAGAGTCCCCAGCCGCTCCATCTCTCTATGTCATCATCTCTGGCATCACTGTTTCTCTGCTCTTCTCCCTTGATGGTCCCAGGAACCTCCGCTCTTGGACTGCAAAGTCAACCACTCCCCTCCTTTTGCCTCCATTTCAGGCATCACTGCTTCTCTGGGTAGGGTCCCGCTCTCTGCTCTTCTCCCTTGATGGTCCTAGGGACCTCCGCTCCTAGACTGAAAAGTTGTTCATCACTCCCCTCCTTGCTATAAAATGTCTACCTTTACATTTCCAACCCTCACAGTCAGTCCTGATAGCAATTATTCACTGTTGTACTACAAGA
The DNA here is from genome assembly GCF_000296735.1 of Chrysochloris asiatica. Lineage (NCBI taxonomy): Eukaryota > Metazoa > Chordata > Mammalia > Afrosoricida > Chrysochloridae > Chrysochloris > Chrysochloris asiatica. The sequence goes on from NW_006408617.1 coordinate 11,591,776, forward strand.
GTCCTATCCCCATTTCCTTTCATCAGCCCTGCCCAGACAGATTGGATACTACTCAGTGGAGATTCTACCTTCCTCCACGTCCTCTGGACCTAGGCTCCCTCTTGAAAGCTTGTAAGCCAGTCACTTCTTGCCTTTGTAGCCCCCCATTTTGGATAGCCAATGTCCAAGTTGTCCATCCCTGTATACCCTGTGTATCGAGGGGATAGGAATGATCCTCGCTATAAAGATTTGTTCCCTCTTTTGAGCTACTTGCATCCATAAGTGTAGGTCAAGTTCATCAAATTGTATCAGATTACTCTTTTTTTTCCTCTTCATTTTTCTTCTAGTTGAGTTCTGATCATCCAGCCATTGAAGCCAGGGCAGCTGGGTATTATCTGCCAAGTGTCGGTGTTCTTGTGCATATTCCCTCTCTTATCAGCTGGATGCTTCACTGTCCACTCTAGTCCTCTGTGCTATGTCACTTACGCTGGGCCCAGGAGTCCCCATGTCTTGCCATACTGCTGGCTAACCAGGTCTCTACCTGGGTTCACAGGAGTCTATTGAACATGGTAGGGCTTAGCTTACAGTTTCATTGCTGTTTTTCCCTCACTTCCCCTTATCAGTGACCAATGTGGTCACCAGTCAGAACATGTGTTTGCTCTTGTATTCCCATGGATCTTATTTTTGGAAGAGAGTTTGCCCTGAGGGGACCAGACCACTTGCCTTGATGTCTCCTGGGCCAACAACTTGCTGGTTCTTGTAGTAATCAGTTGGACTGCCTATATTGTTTTGTATTTTACCTGTCTTTCAAGAAGTATCTTCTGTTCCTCTAGTGGCTCCAGGCTGGTCTGCCCCTCCTTTCAAGTGGAAATTTCCCCCCTCAGATGATTCTGGATGAGGTTCATGATCTGTATTCTTAAAGAATAGAATTTAATAATGAAAATTAGAAAGTTCTAGCATTGGAGCCAGTATTATGTAATGTTCTTAAATATATTGTAATTCTCTTGCAGTATTATTTTGGTGACTTTAATTTGCCACGGGACAAATTTTTAAAGGAGCAGATCAAACTCGATGAAGGCTGGGTACCTTTGGAGACAATGATAAAATTCAACAGGTTAAACCGTCTAACAACAGACTTTAATATAATAATAGAAGCATTGAGTAAATCAAAAGTAGAACTCATGGAAATAAGTGATGATAAAACTAAAATCAGAAGATCTCCAAGCAAACCCCTCCCTGAAGTGACGGATGAGTATAAAAATGATGTGAAAAACAGAACTGTTTATATTGTAAGTGGCCATTACTGCATAGAATTATAACTTCCATTTATATAGAGGACTCCTGGTGTGGCATTGTTGTCTAAGCACTGGGCTGGTACTCCTTCAAAAGAACTGGACAACATTTAACAACAGCAGCAGTTTATTTAGAAAGGAAGTATATTAATGTGGTTAAGAATAAGGGTTCAGATGCATGGGTTTGGATTTATGGCAGGCTCTTCCCCATGGGCCTCTCATAGTGTCCCATGCCAGAGCAAACTGTAGCCCTGAACCATTGCTTGGCCTCCTTACCCATAGGCTGCAGCACTGAAGCGGGTTGCACACTAAGGAAAAAAAAATAGATAAGGGTTCCGGAATAGCTTCAGTAGTTACTATATGCTGTTGGACAATGTTTTTAACCTCTCTATGCCTTATTTTCATAAATGGAGAATAATGTATTTTTACTTTATAGCACTATTGTAAGAATTAAATGAAAAAAGACCATACATAGAACATTGGACAGAATTTTGTCATTAACAGCTGAACTTGGTAGTAGGTTTGGTTTTTAACTGGAAGGTTGATAGTTTGAGTCCCCTGAGAGATGCCTCGGAAGGAAGGCTTGGTTATCCTACTTCTGAAAAGCAGCCCCTGAAAACCCTGTGGGACATGGTTCTACTCTGACATAACATGGGATCACCAGGAGTCAGAATTGACTTAACAGCAACTGGTAACCTTGATGGCAGTGTTTTTAGAAGATTAATTTTTAAATAGATTTTAATAAAAATTTCCAAAAATACTAAAGTGGAATGAATAGTGTAATATACTTTCAACCAATTTCAACAGTTATTAACAGATTTTACCCGACTCCCAACTGAATTTTTTTTTAAATCATTTTGTGAATTGGGTGAGCAAATCAGTTTTCCATTCAACAATTCACACAAAAATTGTTTTTTGTCATTGATTATAATCTCCACAATATGGAATATGTGCTTCCCTGGAGTCATGGTGTAATGCTGTAGAATAAGCACTTGACTGCTAACTACCAGGTTGATAGTTCAAACCCCTCAGAAACCCTATTGTTTTTGTTGTTAAGTGCCATAATGTCAGTTTTCTGACTCACAGCAACTCTCTATAGGGGTCCCAAGGAGTGGCTGGTGAATTTGAACCCACGGTCTTACAGTTCAAACCAGCTTTGTGGTCCACAGCTTATCCTACATACAGTGTCATTAATCGGCATTTAACAACAGTGTGCTTCCCTGATGTTATTGTTCACTTTACAGACCTGTCTGTTATTAGGCTGAAAATAAAGCCACAGATGCCAAATGAATTCTTTTGACGCACATGTGATAAGTCAGTTTTATTACAGTGGAGAACAATGGCTCTTAACATAAGCAGTGGAAAAGATTAAGAGAAAAAGATGGCTAGATATGTTTGTATGTATGTCCGTGCTTCATTTGAAGACAAAATGAATCATAATTTCTCACAAATTTTTTTACCTCAGAAATCATTATTTATACATTTATTCCTACTCTTCACAGAAAGGCTTCCCAACTGATGCAACCCTTGATGACATAAAAGAATGGTTAGAAGATAAAGGTCAAGTTCTAAATATTCAGATGAGAAGAACATTGCACAGAACATTTAAGGTATGATTGTATGATGTTGCCGACTTCTTCTAGCTGTGATATCTATGGGACATAACTTTTTTTAAAAATATTTTCTTTTTATATAGGGATCAATATTTGTTGTGTTTGAAAACATTGAATCTGCTAAGAAGTTTGTAGAGACCACTGGCCAGAAGTACAAAGAGACAGACCTGCTAATACTTTTCAAGTAAGTGTTTGCTGATGTTTCTTGTGGCCACTCACACTAGGTTAAGGAGGATGGACTAGCATTAGCAGCACTGGATTGCTAATCATAATGTCACTGTTCAGACCTACCAAGTGCTCTTTGGAAACCCTAAACAGCATCACTATGAGTCAGAATCAATTCCAGGGCACTTAATAAGAGCAACAGCTTCGTCTTTCTCCTGAGAAGCAGCTAGCTCTGGTAGGTTTGAACCACTGACCTTGCAGTTAGCAGGTACTTCTACAGTGCCACATCAGGTTCTGTCAAAAAGTATTGCTACTAGGGTTCCAATTCATATGCATATGTGTTTATTCCAAACAAAACATGTTTCTGAGATCAGTGGATGGCTGTAGACATATTCAGTAATATACTTACCTTAGTCTAGTTAGGGTGCCTTCACAAAAAAAGAAAGAAAAGTTTTCAGATGGATGAAGTGTTTTCAGGAATATCAGAAAGACCTCAAAGATGTGCCAAGAGAGAGAAAACCATCATCCTTGACAAATGAAGAAACTATTCCTGAAGTCCAGAAATTGTTAAGACTGTAGAATTACCACTGACACGATAGCCGCTAAAATTGGGCTCTCATATGGTTTGGCATTTTCAATTTTAAGCAAACATCTTAGCCTCAGTAAGCTTTTGGCCAATGAGTGCCAAAAGCATTGCACAAAAATCAGCTAGCTCTAAGAGTTGATCTTTCTATCGCTCTTTTAAGCAAGACCAAAACTAAGGACAGGTTTTTGGCTTGCCAGTACAATACTGAAATTCAGTCAGAACAGTGGTTTCTAAAGGGATTTGCTGGGCCAGTTAAATACAAAGCACACAAATCAGAAAGTTAGGGTGACTTTTTTGGGTAGATCGTCTTGAAGGACAGAGGATAATCATGGAGGCTTATGAGTAGTTTTTTTAAAAACAGAAAACTGCATTGGTGGAAAAAACGGCCTGGAAAGTTGCACCAAGGAATTTTTTTCTAATACACCTGCCCATTATTCAGGGTAGCAAGGGCTCTGGGATGAGAATGTCATTGAGGAATGTAACCCACCCACCATTCAGCCCCTGATCTTGCCCCTTCAGACTTGTTTTTGTTCCCCACACTTGAACATTATAAAAAGAATACAATTTGAGTCCCTCCAAGATGCCAAGACTGTTATTTTGATGTGGACATGGAAGTAGGGATATCATTGCTGACATCAGATGCCTGTTGGCTGAAAGAGAATACCAGAAAGATGTTTACTTGTGCTTTTTTTACTATGTAAAGGCCTTTAGTTGTGTGGATCATGGCAAACTATGGATAATATTGTGAAGAATGGGCATTTCAGAACATTTCATTGTATTCATGAGGAATCTGTACCTAGCCCTTGTTCTAACAGAACGAAGTGACAATGAATGATTTAAAATCAGGACATCTGTGCATCAGGGTTGTATTGTTTAACCATACTTAAATTAAGCAAATTGAGAAGCTGGAGTATATGGAGAAGAATGGCATCAAGATTGGAGGAAGACTCATTAACCTATAAAGTGCATCTGCTGCACAAGACCTCTTTAAAGAGTTCATGGGCAAAGGTGCCAGTTTGAGGACTAAGGTGCTTTCATTCACCTCATGTGCATATGAAAATTCAACAATGAATAAGGAATGATACATTTGAATCATCATGTTGGAGAATAATATTAAAAGTACCCTGGACTTAAGAATAATAAACAAGTCTGTGTTGGAATAAATATAACCAGAATGCTCCTTAGAAGCCAGGATGTTGAGACTATCTCATACCTCAGACATATTATCAAGGGGGACTGCTTCCTAAACAAGGACATTGTGCTTGGCTAAGTTTAGGGTCAGTGAAAAGGAGGCAGTTCCCCAAGATTGACACAGTGGCAGCAGCAGTATTGAAATGTAACAATTGAGAGGATGGTGCAGGACCAGGCAATGTTTTGTTCTGTTGTGCATAGGGTCACTGTGATTTGGAACTGACCTGAGGGCACCTAACAACAATAACATAAACTTAGTTCCCTGTAAATGTCTCATCTAGATCATATAGAGATAATTCTTGAAATGAGCATAATACTCTAGATGTAAACATTCTTTAGTAGCTAATGTAAGTTGGTATTTGGCCTAAAGATGACTTCAGGATATAATTTTGGTTTAAAAATTACCTCAGAAGTAGTTTGAGGGGTTCATGGTTGCATTTATATACTGTACAAAAGATTGTTTAATAGAGATGTGGATCATATTTTTGACACAAACATAATATATGTATACCCGTATGTATATGTGAGGAGTCCTGGTAGGGTAGTGGGCTATGAGTTGGGCAGCTAACTGAAAGGTCAGTAGTTTGAATCTGCCATCTACTCCACAGGAGAAGATAAATAAGGCTTCTGCTTCTGTAAAGATTTACAGCCTTGGAAATTCTAAACAGGATTGCACAGTCGGAACTGACTCCACAGCAACACGTAAAAATCACACACCATGGCACTTTGCTGATGTTAAAACTGCAGGGCCATAGTTCTCTTATTTTGTTATCAATGTTTAACACCTTCCAAATTATGTTTTTGCCTGTGATTTTCATAATTATTCCTTGATGGAATTTTAGAATTTTCTCCTTTGGTGAATTGAAGTATTATAAAAAATTATGTGCAATATTAAAGGAGATCTGGTAGTATAGTGGTTAGGAGTTGGACATCATCTTTCTCCTACAGAACTGCTGGTAGTTTCTCATGGTCAGCAGTTTGAAACTACCAGCAGTTCTGCAGGAGGAAGATGATGCTTTCTGATTCCATAAAGATTTACAGCCTCAGAAACTTTATATGGGTCACCATGGTGTCCTGGTATGGTGCTGTGGGTTAATGTGCCAGACTGCAAAGCTATTTGAACTGCTAGGTCGGCATTTCAAGCTCACTAGCTGCTCCTCAGAAACCCTATACAGGGTTGCTATGAGTCAGAACCAACTTGATGGTGCTTAGCAACAACAGTGACAGTTCAGAACCCACTCCACAGCACATAACCACCACCACTACCATGCAACAATTAAGTATTTATTGTTAAGTGCTGTCGAGTTGGGCCCAATACATAATGACCCAGTATAGGGTTTCTGAGGAGCAGCTGATGGATTTGAATCACCAACCTTGTGGTTCGAACTAACCTTGCAATCCAGTGCTTATCCTATAGTGCCACATGACCTAATTTGCACCCTCTTATCCCACCCCCATATGGGATCTCTGGTGGCTCAGTAGTTAAGGACTCAGTTATGAACCACTATGCCGGTAGTTTGAACCCACTAGGTGTATCATAAGAATAAGACATGGCAGTCTGCTTCCGTAAACACTTGCAGCCTTGGAAACCCTATGGGGCAGTTCTGCTTTATGTCCTATCATGTCACTTAGTTGAAATCAACTCAGAAGCCTTGGTTTGTTTAATACGTGAATGATAAAAACCAACATGAAAGACTGCTAATGCATACAGAGTTTCTAGGGTGTTGAAGTAGCTCCCTTGGCATATTTTGAATTTGCCCGTTGATTAATTAATTGTATTAAACAATGTGTTAAGTATTCCTTTCTATGTGCTAAAAATTTTTTAAAAAGTAATTTGCAGTCTTTGTTCTCAGGAGTTTAATCTCTGTATTTTGTATCCTTTAGGGAAGATTACTTTGCAAAAAAGAATGAAGAAAGAAAGCAAAATAAAGTGGAAGCTAAATTACGAGCTAAACAGTGAGTACTGTCAGCATGTTGCACTATCATACATTGGAGTTTCTTAAAGGTTTGACTATAGTAGAGGTAGTTCTGGGAAGAGCCGATGAGCAGCTTTGAAATTGGTGACAATAAGCCTTTCTTTTGGTAGTGAAACATTAGGGGCTTAGGCTTCCTCGATATTCTGGGGGCATATTATGTTGCAGTCTAGCATTGGACATTTAAAACCTGAGGTCCAGATAGTGGTCAAGATTAACTTCATTAGGATTTCGTTTCCTTATATATTAAATGAAAGAGGTTCTGGTGTCAATGTTCTTATTTGTAGAGAGCAAGAAGAAAAACAGAAGTTAGCAGAAGATGCTGAAATGGTAAGTATAACTATTACTGGTATTCAGGAAAGCTATAAACTATGTAAAACAAACCTATAGTAATTGTAATTTATAAATAACACTGGCTAAAAGTACTTATCCAGCAAAGTAGTGTAATAGCCAAATTTAGATAATAACTGTCACTTGCAGAAGAAATAAGTTAAATTGAGAAGCCACTGTAGAAGAATAAAAAATATGTTTAATTGTTAAACTACTTTAAAATAGTATTTTCATTATCTAGTGTTTTCATTTTATTGGTATAGAATGTTGAGCCATTTGTTGTGGTTACTTTAAGAAATTATTTGATTCCCTTGTATATTGTAGAAATCTCTAGAAGAAAAGATGGGCTGCTTACTGAAATTTTCAGGTGATTTAGACGATCAGACGTGTAGAGAAGATTTGCACAGCCTATTCTCTGATCATGGAGAAATCAAGTGGATAGACTTTGTCAGAGGAGCAAAAGAGGTTTGAAAACTATAGTAAATTACTCTTTTAATAGTTTTACTTATTTATAAGTGTATTACTGTTATTAGATAATGCTCAGTAAAATCCATTGATACTGTGATGGTATATGGGAGAATTACAGGGTGGGAAAAATGAGTTTGAATGAAGAAAAACAAGTACTGCAGACTAAGGGTATGTCTTTGTTTTCCACATTTGGTGTAGGGAGTAATTCTGTTTAAAGAAAAAGCTAAAGAAGTATTGGATAAAGCCAAGGATGCAAGTAATGGTAACCTACAATTAAAGAACAAAGAAGTGACCTGGGAAGTACTAGAAGGAGAGGTAGAAAAAGCAGCATTGAAAAAAATTATGGAAGATCAACAAGAATCTCTAAACAAATGGAAGTCAAAAGGTCATTACTTTTAATTTATCTCAGTTTGGTTATATTAACTCATTTAATATCCTTGTTCCAAAACACAGTGACCAGAGATTTAAGTTTCTTAATTTTCAATTATGTCTCTACAGGTCGCAAATTTAAAGGAAAAGGAAAGGGAAATAAAGTTGCCCAAGCGGGGTCTGCTAAAGGAAAAATACAGTTTCAGGGAAAGAAAACTAAATTTGATAGTGATGATGAATGTGATAAAAACGGTGCAGCTGGTAAGTTTTTCTACCTATTTAGTTTTTTGGGAAATTTTTTGCTTTTATGAATTTTTTTGTAGGAGAAATCGGTGTGGTTTTATCAACTTCTTAAGAGTGAGGTTCTTGAATTAACATTGTACACACTTTTGACAAATGATAAACAAGGCGATCTGGAAAAGAAAAACACTTTTCTCATCAGTATAGGGAAGAAGTTGCTATCATCTTAAAAACAAAAATTATCTTTATTATGAATTGTACTCAGTAGTAAAAGTGAGTAATAATTTTCCCTTGAGTTTAACAAATGAATTCTGTTATTGTCTAGGACCAGTGAAAAGAGCAAGAGAAGAGCCAGAGAGAGAAGAGCCTGCCTCAAAACAACAGAAAACAGAAAATGGTACAGGAAACCAGTAGTTTAGTGTAAACATTTTAGAATTCATTTTATTTAGGTTTGAATCTACTTTTCTCTCTGGATTTTCAAAAAGAAAATCGAATTAGGTCCACTTCAATGTCCACCTGTAAAAAAGAAAAAACTTTTGTTGTTTTGTCTTTTTTGTTATTAAATGTTTTTAAATGTATAACTGCTATCAATGATTCAAAAGGAAGATTCTTCCACTAAATTACATTTTTAATACGAGAATATATTAGTATAAACTTTAATAAAATATATGCTATATAAAAAAGCAAGTAGTTTTTTTCCCCCCAACTTTTTGTTTTTGTGCCTAAAGCATTAAAGAATTTGTTATCTTAAACCAGATTACTGGCTGGCTGTTGATTATGAACCCATTTTCTAGTGAATTGTCCTATTTCCTAGGCTTGCTTATTTACCTAGAAAACTTGGCAACAGAAGAAACAGTTACTTATTGAAAGACATTTCTTAATGTATATACTTAGACCAGAATTAAGAAACTTACTGATTTCTTTTTATGAAATTTGTATGATGCTGGCAGATCATATCTCAGTTCTGGAAAACAGAAGAACACTTATTGTAAAACATTAACATTTCAAAATATATAACCGCCTGATACAATAAACAAGTAATAAATTACTTATAAGCTTAACATTAACTCATGCCACGTTAACTCATCCAAGTTTAACTTGATGTATCCTTAAGATTAGCCATGACAAACTGAGCTTCTTATTTCTACAATTTTGGCCATTTATATTGAGACGGGAGAAGTTTAGAAAGGTAACAAAGAGACAAATATGTATATTCTATGAAAGTAATAATAAATTTCTATTTTTTCATTTCCTGATCATCAGTTTTAATTTTAATGTTCTCATAACCATGCTTGCTTTAAAAAACTTTTTCATCTTGATTTTGGCAATGGTAGTTTAGCTAGTTATTGTCCACTAAAAGCTCTCAAATGAAAACCCATTTTTATGTTGTTTTCCTTTTCAAGAGTAATGTAGGTTCTCCAAATTCTTTAATCACGCTAATCAATTTTAGAGAGGGATAGCAATGAATCTGCCTATCCTTAATTTTTTGCCACATTAATTCTAGCCCTCTGTATCACAGCTTCTCAGATTTTCATGTGCAATCAAATCACTTGGGAATATTTAGAAACACAGATTATAAAAGGTTTTAGTGATGCCCCAAATTATTTCTAACAAGCTCCCAAGAGATATGAAAGCAGATGGTCTGAGGACGACACTTGGAACAGCAAGGCTTTAGCTAGGAATACTATTAGGACTTCTAAGTGCATACTGTATATTGTAATACTGTAAGTGAGGTAAAAAATGAGAATAATGAATATAAATACAACAGCAGGCCTACATTACTAATTATTTATAAGTAGTTGTAGTCTGCTATCATTTTTAAGACATTTTCCCTTCTTGCACTCTTCAGGTTCAAAATTATATGGATTAAAGTTAGCTTCCAGTTAAGTTTTTCCCATTTTGATGTTTGTGAATATTACCCAGTTTACCAATAAAATTTATCAAACACAATAATAATAGTGTGAGTGTTTATATTCTCCTCCTCCAAAAAGAAAGTGGAAAAAGCTTTCTGAAGTTTTTATAAAAATGCAAAATTGAGACTGTCTCAAGTAGTTCTTCAGCCTTTGCTCCCTTTTCATTCTACTACCAACCATGTAAGGAGCTCTGGTAGCATAGTGGTTATAAATCAGCCTGCTAACCTCAGGGTCAGCAGTTCAAAACTACCAGCTGTTCTGCGGGAGGAAAATGAGGCTCTTTGCTCTTGTAAAGATTTACAGCCTCAGAAACCCTACACAGGGTCACTATGAGTCGGAACCGACTCCACGGCACATAACAACTGACCATGTACATATTGCCACACTAAAAAAAAAAAAAAGATCTTGTACCTTCTTTTCTCAATATTTGCATACACATTTAGCTAATACATATTTAGATAATTAGGGTTTGTGGGAAAAGTAAATTCATCATCTTACCTGCAACAATATTTATCTTGATTTTCCATTCTGCCGCTTTTTTTTTTATATGCTGAGAATAAATAACATGTTAATACAAATTTAATCTTAACATCATCTTTTAAATTTGACTTTACTAATAATGTTTTTTAATTTGTCAAGCCGATGGCAACCCCCATAGGGTTTTTGAGGCTATAATCTTAATGGATTGTTGTTAAGTGTTATCGAGTCAGTTATGACTCATAGTGACCCTGTGTACTTTCTGAAGAGCTGCTGGTGAGCTTGAACTGCTAACCTTACAGCCCACTGCATTAACCTGCTATCAGCTGCTCTTCAGAAACCCTATACAGGGTCGCTATGGATCAGAACCGACTCATGGCACTTAACAATCTTAATGGAAGAAGATTAACAGGCCTGACTTCTACATTACCACTAGGTGGGTTTGAACCACCATCTGTTAGGTTAGTAGTCAATGACTTTCAATAGAATTTAGACCCCTATGAAAGCTTCAATTGTATGGCAATATTTCTGAAAAAAATTAAGAAAGCACAAGCCTTACAGATACAAATATCGGTGTTCACTTTTTAACTCTCTGTGCACATACTCCTGACGATCTCTTTTCAGTTTCCATTTATGATAACAGGAGAAAAATCTACCCATCTACTTTATGCATTAACAATATACTTCATAATATATGCTGAGTGAATATACACTGGCTGTAATGGTTAAGGTTATGTGTCAGCTTGGTTGGGTCATGATTCTGTGGTTTGGCAGTTATGTAATAATCTAGTCATCATATTGTGATCTGATGTGGTCATCCTCCAATTTTTGCATAATGACTTGGGCTTTGGAACCTAACTATATCAAGTGAAAAGTCATTGTATATGTATGCTTTAAGTAATAGTAATAGCAAACACGTAATTACATGCAATAGACAATGTTCTAAATGCTTTGTAAATATTAACTTCACAACAACCTATCAAGTATAAAAGGTACTCGTAGCTCCATTTTATAGGTGAGAAACAAGCTCATGTACCTTGACCAAGACAACACAGTTGGAAAGCAGCAGAGCCTGTATGTAAATCTAGACAGTTTGGCTCCACAGAGTTTTTAATCACGTTATCCTAATGCTTAAAAAAAAAATTCCTTCAGCTTTCCTCATACACATCTTAAATACTTACTTGTGCTATATGCTGGCAAGAATAAGTGGAGATTGCATCTGAACTCAGATCTGTTTTAACTCCAGGATCAGCATTCTTAAAAAGCCAAGCCTTATTGTCTCCCTAACACGAGGCCATATAAGAGCACAGGTATCAGCCAGGTCTTGACAAACCAGAATATATTGTAACCTTAGTTATGCCACATGTTGTTACTGAATTGGGCAGCTAACTGCAAGCAAGGTCAGTAGTTCAGATTCACTAGCCACTTGGGGTGGGGGGTGGGGGATGAGGCTATCTCCTGTAAATATTTATAGTCTTAGAAACCCCATGTAGGATTGCTATGAGTTGGAACCGACTCAATGGTAATGGGTTTGGATTTGGGGGTGGTTTGGAAGTGACATGTTAAAAACATGAGAAGAAATGGATACTGTGACATCTGGATGTCACAAAATCCTTAACAACACTGTCATAAAAAACTGAACATACTTCTCTGGTGGAGGATTTGTGTAAAGAATATACTGCTGTTCTTGCCATTTCCAAAGCAGTTTTCAGAAAAACCATATCTGTTCCTATGAAGAAGAGGGAAACGTTTTATTTACATTATATACTTCATAACAAAATAGAAGATCAATATTTTAAAACTTTTTCTCAAACTTAAAAATAGCCACTTCAGTTTTTCTGTGTAATAGAACAGGCTTCAAATAAAATATAAATATATCCTTTTGAAATTGATAGACTTAAACTAAAATTTATACTGTTTTGGTTAAATAAGGCTAAAGTAAAAACGTTATATACTAAATAAATGATTTTCAAAGGGGGAAAACGGATCATTAAGAGCACAAATTGGAGTCATCCAGGGTGGTTTTTTGAGCCCACCAGGAACTCTGGAAGAGACAAATGAGGCTTTTTCTGTTCTTGCAAAGATGTACGGGCCTTAGAAACCCTATACAGGGCTGCTATGCATCAGAACAGACTTGACGGCACTTAACAACAGGGTGGCTTTGTGACTATTACACATCTTTTTCTCCTCTTCTTAACTCCATATCATTCTGGTCACAAGACACAAAAGAGCCATAGGGAATCACTGTAACTGATGGGCACATGTTGAAATCCCTGGATGTGTTAAAGGCATTTAAAAGTTTCTAGAAGTATAAAATTCTTTATAGGTTTCATAATCATAAGGGTCGAGCAAATCATTGAAAACAGTGTAAGTGAATAGAAGACTTTACAAACATTTGTGAATAACACTGAAAATTCCAGTTCTCAAAGACGTATTGAAAAAATAGAAATTGTAATAACTATGGCTATGAGACTCGCTTATATAATGAATAGTAATAACTCACTTAATCCACATGATCAATGGTATAGTCTATAAAATCTTACTTTTCTACAAATACATCAGTGTACCTGATTCTTGTTACTAACCTTTATTATTCTTTGTCCCAAAAGGAGGATTCATAATTACTGTGTCAAATGACTTGGACATTCTATTAGACAGTGAGCTCACATCACACTGAACCATATCAATGTTTGTTAAATCAAATTCTTCCACATTTCTATTAAATATTTCCAGTGCATCTTCATCTATATCAAATCCAACGCACAATCTATATAAACACAAAACAAAGCATAACTACTTACACCTCTCAAATTTAAAAAAAAAAAGGACGTATCTGGTTGCTGTTGTCTTTTTGGTAGTTTCTGATATGCCTATTTAAAACGTATTCAGTATCATTCTTGCTCCCTCAATTTCATACTGTGGAGCTTGTAAATATAACTCAATTGATCCTACATAGGCTTACTCAGTATATAACTGAGTGATTTAAAATTTGGAAAGGAGTGTGTCAGGGTTGTATTCTTTCACCATACTTATTCAATCTATATCCTGAGCAAATAATCCGAGAAGCTGGGTTATATGAAGAAAAATGTGGCATCAGGATTGGAGGAAGACTCATTAACAACCTGAGATACGCAGATGATACAACCTTGCTTGCTGAAAAGGAAGAGGACTTAAAATATTTATGGTGAAGATCAAAGACCACAGACTTTGATAAGGGTTGCACCTCGATGTAAAGAAAACAAATCCTCAACACTGGACCAATAAATAAGATAAATGGAGAAAAGACTGAAGTTGTCAAAGACTTCATTTTGCTTGGATCAACTATCAACACTCATGGAAGGGCTTCAGCAGTCAAGAAATCAAAGTATAGGTACTGCCTTAGGTAAATCTGCTGCATAAGACCTCTTTAAAATGTTGAAGAGCAAAGATGTTAGTTTGAGGACAAAGGTGCACCTGACCAAAGCCAGGTATTTTCATGTGAAAGTTAGACAATGAGTAAAGAAAACCATAGAAAAATTGATGCATTGAGCTATGGTGTTGGAGGAAAATACTGAAAAGTGCCATGGACTGCCAAAAGAACCGATGTGTGTTGGAAGAAGTACAGCCAGAGTGCTCCCTGGAAGCCAGGAGACCAGACTTTGTCTCTCATACTTCGGACATTGTCAGGAGGGACCAGTCCCTGGAGAAGAATATCATGTTTGGTAAAGTGGAGGGTTGAGAAAAAGAGGAAGACCTCCAGCGAGGTGGTCTGGCACAGTGGCAGTAGCAATGGGCTTAAACGTAGCAACGATTGTGAGGTTGGCACAGAACCAGACAATGTTTTTTTCTGTTGTGCACAGGGTCACTTCGAGTGGGTACCAACTCAATGGCACCTAGTAATAATGAATGCTTCTTATTAACTAGGAAGATAGGGGAACACTTAAGTAGGTTTGCATGTGCTAAATGGGACAGAGGTACATAGTGATGTATACTCAACCTTTGAACAAGTCTGTGATACAAGGATCAAGGCATAGTCTGAATGGGTAAAAGGGGAAATAATGTTAAGGGGCTTGATTGTATTGTGGATATTAATTTCCCTTGTCTACTATTGTAAAATAAGACATTTAAGTGGGATAGAAAGGAATATTGGAAAATATGATTACAGAAAGCTTGTAAGCCTGTCTGCAGCCTATAACTGACTATAATACCTAAAAGGCGTTCTAGAATTTGTCCAGTGAAATATGCTTCTTGTTAAGTCTTTGTAGAGTATGGGCCCTTAGGTGGAATCCTGAGCCCCATCCAGAACCTTCTGAGATAGGACATTCCCACTTGAAAGGACATGCAGACCAACCTGGAGTGGCTAGAGGAACAGAAGATACTTCTTGAAAGAAAGACCAGCAGGACAAACAAGCAGACTGTTTGGCTATTACAAGAATAAGCAAGCTGTTCACCTGGGAGCCATCAAGGCAAGAAAAGTCAGTCCTTAGGACAAAGTCCCTTCCAAGACTGAAACTCAAAGGGAACACATGAGAAGGCTTATAAGCTTGCTGGTGACCACCTTGGCCTACTTGTGATTGGAAGTGGGGGAAAATCAGTAATGAAGACGGGCTGAGTTCGATCATGTTCCATAGACTCCTGTTGACTTTGAGATGAGAGAAGAGGAAGAACTTGTTGGTCTGAAGTTTGGGGAGACCTGGGAACTCCTGAGCCCATGAACACTGACCTAGCCACTGGCAGCTAAAGATGAGTGAAGTGACCAGCTGATATGAAGTAGGGGGAGACATGCAAGAACACCCAAACTTGCAGATAGTACCCTTTTGACCTAGATTGGATGGCTTGCTGATCAGAACTCAACTAGAGAAAGATAAAGAAGTTTGATACAGGAAGCAAGTGTAAATTGCTACAATTTGATGAACTTGGCCTTTGCTTATGGATATAGTTGTTCAAAATACCCAATGAGAGGGAAGAAATCTTCACATCAGGGTCAAACCTATCCCCTTAGTACACAAGGTTGATAGGGATGGGCAACTTAAGACACTGGCTACGTAAAATGGGGGGCTATAAAGGCAGGCTCACCAGTTGCTCCTTGGAAACCCTATACAGGGTCCCTATGGGTTGGAACCAACTCAACAACAACAACATAAAGACAGGAAGTGGCTGGCTAACAAGTTTTCAAGAGTGTACTTAGTTTCAGAGTGAGTGGGAGAGGGTAGAATCCCCATTGAATAATTTCTATCTTGTCTAGATGGGTCTGGTAAAAGGGGATGGGCGAGGTTGGGGATAGGATTCTTTTGATTCAACAGTGAGTAATTGTTATGCCTAATTGCGACTGTCACAACTATAAAGGTAGAAGATGTATAACAAAAAGGGGTAAGTAGTTAATCTTTCATTCCAGGAACAGAAGACCCTCAAATCATCAAAAGGGAAAAGTATGAGTGGAGCATGGGGTCCTAACCAGAGAAGCAGGGACATCAGATATGGAGGCAGAGGTGATGGCATGGAAAGAGAGAGCAGCTGAAGACTCTAGACCATAGAAAGATAAAGGCTGTTTGCTGGCGGGCAGGAGAGGCTGGCTTGCAAAATGTGCCCTTTGGTTGTTTAAATGAATATACATTTCTATGTGTCTTGTGTACATTAAAAAAAAAAAAGGGAATAGAGGCAAATACTGTTAACGGATGGCATATGGAGGGGATTGTAATCATTGCAATGAAACAAAATATGATTGGTTGAGTGTAAAACCAATGTTCTGTCATGTAATATCACTCAATTCAGAATAAAAGCTTTAAAAAATAAATAAATGCTTCTTATAGCTTTACTATTATAGACTAGGTCACCTACCCTGCTCCCAACATTGCAGTTCCGATGCTAAGCACGCCACAACCACATCCTAGATCTGCAACCACTTTATTTTCAATGTCATCATATGTGTTATGGATTGTATACAGCATACATGCTACAAGATAAAAATACATATTAGGAATAAGTAAGCAAAATCTCATATTTGTAAATGACCATTTCTAAAATAACTTTTTCTGTCTTATATTATTATTTTGTCCTCCTGTTTCAGAACACTAAGAAAATGAGGGGTATTACTTGGTATGTGGAGTCCTGGTGTGGCACTGTGGGTTAATGTGCCAGACTGCAAAGCCATTTGAACTGCATGGTAGGCAGTTCAAGCTAACCAGCTGCTCCTTGGAAACCCTTTACAGGGTCGCTATGGGTTGGAACCAACTCGATGGCACTTCACAACAACAACATCTTGGTATGTGGGGTATGATGGCTCTATACGATAAGCAATGGACTGTGAATCACAAAGTCAGAGGCTTGAACCCTGTGGGAAAAAGATGAGGCTTTTGGGTTCCACAAAGATTTGTTTTTAAAGCCTCAGAAATTTTATGTAGGGTTGCTGTGAGTTGGAATTGACTCAATGGCATTTAACAACACTTGGTATGTAGTAAGAAGCACCACAAAACAGGCTAACACATAACGTTTTTGTTGTCATTAAGTGCCACTGAGTATTCCAACTCATAGCGACTCTACACAGGCTTTACGAAGAGCATGTGGTGGGTTTGACCTGCTGACCTTGTGGTTCACAGTCCACTGCTGATCTTACAGCTCCACACCAGGAGTCCAACATGTAGTGGTGGTTTCCAAAAGTTAGTTTTTACTAATGATGCCAATAATGACAGTAGTTTAACCAGTCTGTGACATAAAAAGAAAAAAATAAGGTCAAAATGTTTTATTTTTCTTCAGTCTATTTAAAATATCACCTACACATACATGTGTCTGTGTGATCTTACAGTGAATTGTCCTACTTCCAAAGCTTGCTTTATTTACCCAGAAAACCTGATAACAAAAGAAATATATATGCCCCAAAATGCCAGTGGAAAAGTGGAATTAAAATAATAATGAAATTTTCCACAAACTTTTTGAAGCCCCCTTGTATGTGTATTAGCAGTTCTTTCTTTGATATCAAAATATTTTTATATATGATAAATGGATAATAAGAGTAAACAGGTTTTAAAAAAATATCCTTGTCAAAAAGTAAATTTTGCAACTGTACATCAGTCTAAGTTGTTTTCAAGTTTTACTAATCTGTGAAGTCCAAAATTTTGGGAATCACTCAGATCAAACAAGAATTAACATAAAAAAATCACATTTTATTTACAACAATTTTGTTATCAAGACAAGTATGAATTCAAGCTAGAATGGGAAAACACATCAGCCATGTAGCCTTTAGGCACATGTATACTTGTGGCTCTGTAGGATAAGCACTGAACTGGGACCCACAAGGTTGGCAGTTTGAACCCACTAACTGCACTGCAGGAGAAAGAGGAGGCTTTCTGCTCCAACTATTTACAGCCTCAGAAACCCGATGCAGAGTCACTATGAGTCAGAATGGACTTGATGGCACCTAACAACAACATACCTGATCCACACACACATATAATCTACAAATGAGTTTTATTTGATAAGAGAAATACTAAGGAGCAGAGCAGAAGCTAGAATCTTCTAGAAACACAAGTCACAGATATAGTGAAGGCTAAGTATGAGTGCTAGTGTGGTGCTGTGGGTCAATGGGCTGGACTGCAAAGCCAGTTTGAAATGCAAGGTCAGTGGTTCAAGCTCAGCAGTCCGCTCCTTGGAAACCCTATACAGGGCCGCTATGGGTCAGAACCAACTTAATTGCCACCTGTCTGTCAATCTGTTGTATTGTAGTGGTTGCATGTTACTATGATGCTAGAAGCTATGCCACCAATATTTCAAATAACAGGGTTACCCATGATGGACAGGCTTCAATACAGCTTCCAGAAAAGACATTAAAAAGAAAGTCTGTCAAACAATTTTTGAAAATTATAGTTGTTAAGTGCCATCAAGCCGACTCCAACTCATGGCAACCCTGCATAGGGTTTCTGAAGCTGTAAATCTTTATGGGGAGCAGAAAGCCTTTCTCTCGCAGAGCAGCTGATAGAGTCAACCTGCTGATCTTGGGGTTAGCAGCTCAGCTTGTAATCCACTACGCCACAGAGCTCCTTTATCAATTCATACCTCTTGATAATTACACTGAATGTAAATGGATTAAATGTACCAGTAAAGAAACATAAAGAAAATATATAATAGGATCCTTCCATATACTGTCTATAAGAGACATATCAAAAAGATGGAGACAGCCTAAATGCCCATGAACAGAATGACTAAACAAACTGTGGTAGACACACAAAAGGGAATACTATAAAACACTGAAGATGAAGGATGGATCTGTGAAACACTTTACAACATGGTTGAACCTGGAGGACATTATACGGAGTGAAATTAGTCAACCACAAAAGAACAAACTTTTTAAGAGGCCAATGTTGTAAAAAGTTAAAAAAAAAAAAGTTTTCTTGGTAAAAGAAACAATCTATGATTGTTGTTGTTGTTACGTGCCGTCAAGTTGATTCCGACCCATAGCTACCCTGTATAGGGTTTCCAAGGAGCAGCTGGTGAGCTTGAACCACAGACCTTGCAGTTCAAAAGACTTTGCAGTCTGACGCATTATCCCACAGCGCCACACCAGGACTCCCTATGACTGTTGTTGTGAAGTGCCATCGAGTAGAGTTGGTTCTGACCCATAGCAACCCTATATAGGGTTTCCGAGGAGCAGCTGGTGAGCTTGAACCTTGCAGTTCAAACAGCTTTGCAGTTTGGCGCATTAACTCACAGTGCCATACCAGGATTGTTAGTGGGGGGATAATTCATGGACTAAAGGACTAAAGGGCAGACATATGTTAACACAGGTGACAGGGCAGAAAATATACATCGAGGGAGGTTAGCAGAGGAAATACGAAGGTAGTGGGAGGCACAGAGTAATGCAATAGTTTAATTGAACAGAGGTTAATGTTGTTAACTGTTGGTACATGGAGAGGATTGCAACCATGCAATGAAGCAAAGTATGTATGAATTGTTGAATGTAAAACTGATGAGCTCTTTTGTAAACCCTCACTCAACAAACAACATACTGCTTTAGGTAAATCTGCTGCAAAAGACCTTTTTCAAGTGTTCAAGAGCAAGGATGTCATTTTGAGCATTTAGGTTCACCTGACACAAGCCATGGTATTTTCATTTACCTCATATGTGTGTTAAAGTTGGACAATGAATAAGGAAGACTGTAAAAAAAAGTGACACATTTGAGTTATGGAGTTAGAGAATATTAAAAGTACCATGCAGAGCCAGGAGAAAGAACAAATCTGTACTGGAAGTATAGCTAGAATGCTCCTTAGAAGCCAAGATGGTGAGTCCTTGTTCTTGTACTTTGGACATTATGCTTGGTAAAGTAGAGGGTCACCAAAAAAGAAGGAGAACCCCAACAGGATGGATTGGAACAGTGGCAACAACAATGGGCTCAAATGTAACAATTACGAGGATGGGGCAGGGTGGGGCAGTGTTTTGTTCTGTTGTGCACAGGATCCTAGACCCAACTCAAAGGCTTCTAACAAGAAGAAACCTTGCAGTCAGAGAGCAATTATCTAAACTGTGAGAACTAGCCTCAACCCAAACACAGTTCTGCACCAAGTTTTGTTTGGAATTATGACAATTAAGTGCCAATATGCCTTGGTTCAAGAGCTATTTGAAAGGATGGCTAGAGAAACTCTGGGTCATATTGTGTCACCATCTTGTTCAATCTCCCAACTGCCCCTGTAAACTGTCTAAAAATTAGTAGTACTTATTCTGTGCCCATGGGTCACAATAAGGCTACTGATCTTATTGTTACGGCGGCCAGCTTTGCTTCAGCTAATGTTGGTTGTCTGAGTAAAGTCTACAGAAATGCACTGTAAAGAGTTATGTAAAGCCCTACTTGTTGACAAACTGGGTGTCAGTGTTAAAAAAGTGCCTGTCAAAGACGTTGGCCATGGCAGTTTGGCTGGTCATAGTAAAGACAGCCTACTCACAGGAGCCGTCAGCTTCCCTGCTCAAGTGATCATCCAGAACCATCTAAGCCAAGTCACTGCTGACTGCGTTGTGCTGCTTTGTGGTGCGTTGTGGTGCTCACATTGCTTACAAGTTCACTAACTTGGAGGAAACTGATCATCATTCAGATATGCAGTTGTAACATGGCCCCAAATTCCTTAAATCAAATAATGATGCCATGATTTACATGGTTCCCACCATGCCCACATGTGTACAGGGAGCTTGACACAAAAAGGTATATATTTCTCATTACCTAAGTCAAATACTAAAATATATTTCTACTTATACATATGCATGTGAAAGTTGGACAGTGAGTAAAGAAGACTGTAGAAGAATTGATGCATTTGAGTTATGGTGTTGGAATATTAAATGTACCATGGACTGCCAAAAGAACAAATCTGTGTTGGAAAAAGTACAGCCAGATGCACCTTAAAAGTCAGGTTGGCCAGACTTTGTCTCTCATACTTTAGACCTATTTATTATTAAGCAGAATCAGTCCCTGGAGAAGGATATCATGCTTGGTAAAGCGGAGGGTCGGAGAAAAAGAGGAAGACTCACAACAAGATGGATTGGCACAGTGGCAGCAGCAATGGGCTCAAGTAGAGCAACAATTGTGAGGCTGGCACAGGACCAGGCAATGTTTTATTCTGCTATGCATGGGGTCGCTATGAGTCAGTATCGACTTGATGGTACCTAACAACAACAACAAATATATATTTTTGTAATACAAAGTCTACTAAGAAAACTCAGATGACTAAAGTGATACTGTTATTAATATTTGCCACCCAGTCTTGGAGTCCTGGTGTGGTTCTGTAGGATACACACTGGACCTCAAGGTCAGTTTGAACAGCAAGGTTGGTGGTTCAAACTTACCTGTTGCTCCTTGAAAACCCTACCCAGGGTCGCTCTGAGTAGGAACTGACTCCACAGCACTTAACAACCACCATCTCTCTCAGTCTTAATCAGTGGTGAAAGAACAGTCTCAGAATTATTTGTCAGAACTGGTCGCTTGGATTTAGTTGTAAAACACAGGTTAATAACAGTGCATTATAAAAACTTCAGAAGGAAAGAGATATTTTACGGATCATTTTTTTCATGTAAGTTTGAACTTTTTAGATTTAAAAATACGTCCTTTTAAAAAATGGAATAACTTGATACAAATCTGACCAGAATTTAAAGATGAGGCTTTTTGCTCCTGTAAAGATTTACAGCCTTGGAAACCCTGTGCAAGATCACTATGAGTTGGAACTGACTCCATAAGTACTTAACAACAACAACAACAACAACAATGTAGGACAAGAAAATAGGGTATAGAAAGATACAGAAAAAAAAAACTACCAATTCCTGAAAAAAAATTCAATAGAATGGTTAGAAGAAAAATGTGAAAGAATCTTTCAAATTTCCTTAAAAAGGGTCCAGAAAATATGAGAGATGAGTCAGAGAGAATTAATTCAGTATGAAATTAACAAGTATTCTAGAAAGAGAGGTTACTATACAGATTTAATTTGTCAAACCAACTACACATAAGCATCTCTTAGAGCTGAAGGGAGGCATAACCTTTAAACCAGAAGGGGCACTTCTGTTTGTACAAAGTATGTAAATCTGAAAAAAGAAAAAAATTCATACCTAAATACACCATTTAAAAATGTCAGCACACTTAGGACACAGCAATGCTTAACGCTTGCCGACACAAAATAATTTACTTTTAAGGAAAAGCTACACTTACATGAAGCAAAGTATATTATTTAAAGTTATAAAGGCAGTCCACAAAGCAGTAAAAGTAGCAAAGCAATTACATTGAGAAGGGGTTAGAGGTAATTAACAAAATAAAAGTAGCAGTACAGTTATTTTGGGAGGAAGGGAAGGAAAGTAGGATGATATAAATCGACTAAATTCTTACACATCATTGTAGATATTCAAAAGATGTTTTACACTGACATCTTAAGACAATGAGTTGCTGGGCCTAAGGGGCTCAGAACCATAGTCTCAGGAGACACCACGGTCAGTTGGCATTAAACACAGTCCATAAAGACAATGCTCTACATTCAACTATGGTGAATAGAGTCTGGGATCTAAAAAGCTCATGAGCAGACACCTAATGTGCATCTATTGGTCTCTCCATGTGCAAAAGAATGAAAAGAGATGAGAACTGAACTGAAAAGGCTTGGAATCAATTAATCCAACAGATCAATAGTACATGTGAAGAACATCAGTCTCCACGACTCTGAGACCAGAAGAATTAGATGGTGCCTGGCTACCACTACCAAGTGTTCTGAAAGGGTTCACATCAGAAGGTCCTAGATAGATTGGTTATGTGGAACAAAACTCAAAATTATAAAAAAAAAAAGTGGGGCTTAATGGTCAGAAAGAATGCAGGAACCTGAGACTATGGCCCTCAACCACCCTTCAGATCTGGAAAGGAACTCACCCTAATGGCCCAATTTTCAGCCAAGCAGTAGACAGGTATATAAGGGGGACAACACTAGTTATGATAGGCTGTTCTTGTTAAGTGCCATCGAGTTGGTTCCGACTTATAGCTACTTTGTATAGGGTTTCCAAGAAGCAGCTGGTGGGTTTGAAATGCTGACCTTGCAATTCAAATCAACCTTGGTCCAGTGTATTACCCTGTAGAATGATGGAACAGTCAATTATTCAAAATCAAAAGGGCAACATTTACCTAAGAACAAAGTGGAGAAGGGAAAGGAAGGTGGGTGGGATAGAAATAGAACCACAGGGAGAAAGCCAGATAACCATTGTTCCATGGAAGAGACTGAGATGAAACAAAACGTCTGATCTGTTGAATGTAAAACTGATGATCTTGTCTGTAAATTTTCACTCAAGTTACAAAGAGTTAAAAAAAAGAAAAAGTCAACAAAACCGTTTACAATCTAAAGAGAGAAACTAACAAACACAAATGCCTGACAGTTTCAAAGGATATATTAGAAGGTAAGATAGCAAAGGTGTAGAAAAGGCTTCTCTAACGCATAGGTGATTTTGGAGGCTGAATTTCTCTAGCCACTCTTTGTATTCAAATAATTGTTCAATTTTTATCGTCTGGTGTGACTCTGTGGGTTAATGCGCTAGACTGCAAGATGGTGGTTCAAGCTCTCGAGATGCTCCTTGGAAACCCTATACAGGGTCACTATGAGTCGGAATCTACTTGAAGGCATTTAGAACAACTAGTTGGACTTCTGGTGTGGTGCTGTAGGATAAAGCACTTGGCAGTTCAAACCCACCAGCTGCTCCTCAGAAACTCTGTACAGGGTCACTATGAGTCAGAACTGACTTGGCGGCATTTAAGGAGTAGTTGCTCCATGGAAGAAAGAGAAGGCAGTCTGCTCTCGTAAAGATTTAGTGTCAGAGTTTGTTTTTTGGTTTAGTGAGCACACAGGACTAACACAGAAAGAGCTCAGATCACTAGCTACCCTACCTGCAATGTGAGGCCTGGTCGGATACTGTTCTAGAAGTAGTTTGGGCTTTTCGAATCCATCCACTTGTTGCAGGCGACTCTCTAGCTCCTTAAGCCTTAATTTCTTCATCTGTTTTTTTTTTTTTTTTTTTTTTTTAATTTTGTGTGTGTGGTGGCAGGGTGTAACAGCAATGGTTCTGCAGAGCTGATTAAATCTCTTTCTTCAAAATCTTGTTTACCCCCTGCAGACCGCCACGGTTCCCGATCCGCAGGTCAGTGTTAGATTAGGGTGATGGTCTTGATCCGAGGGAACACTCGATGCACCTGGTTCGGACCTTTGCTGTCTTCCTCACTCCCTGGTCCACAGTCAGATGGTGCTACCCCTGTCCCGCCTCCAATGTTTCTTGCGCCGCCCTCAGACCCCAAGGAGAGGGACCAGAAGTGGCTCAAGAGTGAAGCTGATACAAGATCCAACACTTCCGAAGGCAGCCGATGCCTCCGGTGGGGACGGAAACGCCGCCGCGCACAAGCGTAAGCGTCCATTGCCCTGCGTTCCCGCGTCGAGTTGCAACCTCAGCCCAGCGATTGGGTTCCGCTTGCTACCCTGATGCCTCCTCTTTTCAAAGGGTGTCTGTACCAAGGGCGGAACTCGCCAGGATCACAGCTCTGGGGCAGGGCCTCTCAGCCTCACCTAGCTATTATCCTCTTTTAGTTGTGTGCGCTGCTCCGCGGGAGAAAGATGAGGCTTTCTGCTCCCGTAAAGATTTACAGCCTCGGAAACCCTGTACAGGGTCGCTATGAGTCGGAATCGACTCCACGGCACATAACAACAAGTTGTGTACCTGCAGGTTGTCAAAGAATGGGATGAAAAAAGTGATGAGAGAGAGAGAGAGATGATGAAACTGAGGCTGAAAGTCACTGTCACTTTGTTTTATGGCTCTTTATGTCACCTGTCTCCCAAGTCTCTCCCAAAGTGTAACTTTCTCCACTCTCCTTTATCTCCATTGCTATTCACGTGCCCATTTTCTGATGTGGCACTTTATAATAAGCACTGGACTGCTAGCCACAAGGTTAGCGGTTCAAACTCACCAACTGCTCCTCATAATTGACTCGACTCCACTGAACTTTAGTTTGACTTCGCTTTTTTTTTTTTGTTTCCCTCTTTTAAGTCACCTGTGTCGCTTACTTTTACTCACAGGAGTGGTGATGTAAGAGACCCCTAAAGATGAGTTTAAGTGAAGGAATGGGAGCAAGTGGAAAGAGCACTGTTACATTATGGGAATTGAAATCAATGTCACAAAACAAAATGGGTATGAATTGTTGAATGGAAAACCAATCTGCTCGGTACATTATCACTCAAAGTACAATGAAAAAATTCAAAAACAAACGCTGTAATTAAGCTCCTGAGGTGGCACAGGAGGCACTCATTCATCTCTGCCAAGAAATTTGGACGACAACTAGCTGGCTGACTGATTGGAAGAGATCCATATTTGTGCCCATTCCAAAGAGAGGTGACCCAATGGAATGCAGAATTCATCGCGCAATCTCTATGATATCCCATGTGAGTGAAGTTTTACTAAAGGTAATACAGAAATGGCTGCAAGCATACATTGACAGAGAACTTCCAGATGTTCAAGACAGATTCAGAAGAGGCTGTGGAATGAGGGATATCATTGCTGATGTCCGATGGATCTTGGCTGAAAACAGAGAGTATCAGAAAGATGTTTACCTATGCTTTATTGACTACACAAAGGCTTTCTATTGTGTGGATCATGACAAGCTATGGACAACATTGCGAAGTATGAGTATTTTAGAACACTTAATTGTACTCATGAGGAATCTGTACCTGGACCAAGAGGCAGCTGTTCAAACGGAACATGGAAACACTGAATGGTTTAAAATTAAAAAAGGTTGTACTCTTTCACCATACTAATTCAACCTGTATGCTGAGCAAGTAATCCAAGAAGCTGGGTTATATGAAGAAAAACATGGCATCAGGATTAGAGGAAGATTCATTAACAACTTGTGATATGCAGATAATACAACCTTGCTTGTTGAAAGTGAAGAGGACTTAAAACATTTACTGATGAAGATCAAAGAACACAGCCTTCGGTATGGATTATATCTCAATGTCAAGAAAACAAAAATCCTAACCTCTGGACCAATAAACAACATTCTTATCAACGGAGAAAAGATTGAAGTTGTCAAGGACTTCATTCTTCTTGGATCAACTATCAACACTCATGGAAGCAGCAGTCAAGAAATCAAATGATGTATTGCATTGGGCAAGTCTGCTACACAAGACCTTTTTTAAAGTGTTGAAGAGCAAAGATGTCAGCTTGAAGACTAAGGTGTGCCAGACCCAAACCATGGTATTTTCAATAACCTCATATGCATGCAAAAGCTGCACAGTGAATAAGGAAGACCATAGAAGAATTGAAGCTTTAGAGTTATGGTGTTGGAAGAGAATATTGAAGGGCTGCCAAAAGAACCAACAGATCCGTGTTGGAAGAAGTGCAGCCAGAGTGCTCCTTGAAGGCCAAGATGGCCAAACTTCATCTCTCATAGTTTGGACATATTGTCAGGAGGGACCAGTTGCTGGAGAAAGATATCATGTTCGGTAAGTTGGAGTGTCAGAGAAAAAGAGGAAGGCTCCCAATGAGATGAATTGGCCAAGTAGCAGCATCGATGGACTCAAGCATGGCAACAATAGTAAGGTTGGCCCAGGATCGGACAGTGTCTCATTCTGCTGTGCCTAGGGTTGCTGTGAGTCTCAATGGCACCTAACAACAACAACATAAAGTTCCTGGAAGATAGCAGAGACAAAGGTTAGGGGATGTAATTTTTGACATTGACAGCCTATCCATGACAAGTAAAAATTCATGAATGACAGATGATAAATTAGATAAATGAGGCATCCTAAAAATTATGCTCATCGAAAGACCTTACCAAGACAGTATAAAGAGAACCTATGGATGGGAAAAAATTCTTTGACAATGACATATCAGATAAGGGTATAATCCCTAAAATATATAGAAAATTCCAACATCTCAACAACAGAAAGGCAAACACCTATCCCCCAATAATAAAAAATATGGCTAAGGATATGAACAGACACTTTACCAAAGATGACATTCAGGCAGCCAACAAGTATGAAAAGACACTCATGATCATTAGCCATTAGAGATACCAGCAAAACTACAAGGAGATACTATCTCACCCCTATTAAAAATTACAATGGTCAAAATAAATAAATAAATAAATAAAATAAAAACAACAAATACTGATGAGGTTGTGTGGAGATTGGAATTGTTATGCATTACTGATAGAATTGTGAAATAGTACAACCACTATGGAAAACGGAGTGACTCTTCCTCAGTAAGCTAGAAATAGAAATACCTATGATCTAGCATCCAACTTCTGGGTATCTATCTCAGAGAGATAAGAGCAGGGACACGTCAATGGCCTTATTAATCACAACATCAAAAAGATAGAATCAATCTTAAGTGCTCAACAACAGATACACATACAATGTGATAATGAGAAGTTCACAAAATCTCTTGTAATGTAGATGAGCCTGGAGTACATTGTACTGAGTAAAATCAATCAATCACAAAGGATGCATATTACATGGTTCCACTATAATAATAAAAAAAAAAACAATAGTAGATATACACATGCAGAAAGCAACATTTTATTGATAGTTACCAGGGATTGGAGTGGTTGGCCATTAACTGCAAGGTCAGCAATTCGAATCCACTAGCCACTCTGTGGGAGAAAGATGAGACCTTCTGTTCCCTTAAAAAGATTTGCAGCCCTGGAAACCCTATAAAAGGTCATTATGGGTCAAAATCGACTTGGCAGCACATAACCACCACCACCAACACACTATTTCTGGTGACAAGAAAGGTAATACTAAGGATGGGTGAAGTCAGCACCAACTTGACCAAGACAAATAAAGATACCAAAAAGTATACAAAAAAAAAAGGGTACAGACAAGTGAGTGTTTTTACTGCTGTATCAGGTTGTTGAATGATTTCTAGCTATTCTACTTCTATTTCATTAATTCCTGGAGGTTTGTTTTTTGTCAATGCTTTCAGTGCAGCTTGGATTTCTTCCTTTAGTACCATTGGTTCAGTGAACGCTAGAACATATGTAACTTTGCAACAATAGTACCTTGTGATACTGTTATGAATGTGGTTTTATATATATATATATTGTTGTTTGTTGTTTTAAGTGCCAATCGAGTCAGGTAGTGACCCTGTATAAGGTTTCCAAGGGCCAGCTAGTGAGCTTGAATCACCAACCTTGTGGTTCAAACACACTTTGCAATCTAGTGCATTAACCCACAGCACCACACCGGGACTCCACATATATATTTATATGCATATATGTATATAGAAGGTGTTGTTGTTATATGTCATTGAATCGGTTCCAACTCATAGGAACTCAGTATAAAGTTTCAGAGGAGCAGCTAGAGGATTTGAACGTTAGAATAATCAACAATTTGAGATCAAAAGGGCAGCATTTATCCAAGAGCAAAGATTTGTGGTTCACAGTCCATTTTCTTATCCTACAGTGCCACACCAGGACTCTCTCTGTATATGTGAGTAAATGCACAGGCATGTATAGGTGTATGTGTAGGCATATGTGTATACACATTTGTGCGTGCTGCATATATATAGACATGTTGTTGTTTGTTGTTAAGTGCCATCGAGTCGGTTCCGACCCATAGCGACCCTGTACAGGGTTTCCGAGGGTGTAAATCTTTATGGGAGTAGAAAGCCTCATCTTTCTCCCGTGGAGTGGCTGGTAGTTTCGAACCGCTGACCTTAAGGTTCGCAGCCCGATTCGTAACCACTACGCTACCACATACATTATTTTATTTATTGCTTTATTGTTCTTCATAGATACTGAATTCTTTTTTTTTTTAATTATTATAAATTGAAGGATTGGACAATGCTATGGTCTGAGCAAGTCTATCAGTATCATTTTTTCAACAGCATGTGCTCACTTCATGGCTCTGGGTCATAGTTTGGTAATTCTCACACTATTTCAAACTTCTTCATAATGCTATTACACACATAATAGACTACAGTATAGACCCTGGGCCCTGAAGAGTGAGGTGGCTGGGGCTTTGCTGGCCTCACCATGTCCGCCATCTTCAATTTTCAGAGTTTGTTGACTGATCTTGATGTTTATGTGTACCTGTGCCTATACCAGATGATTGTCACCCAGCATCCTAGACAGAAGAACACTGGATTGTTGGGTATATTTTGGAAATGTGCCAGAATTGGTGACCAGAAGAGTACTCACGTTGCAGTATGCTACGTAGTAATGTCCTTCAGCGTCCTGTTCATACAGTAGCTTGGAAGAACTCGGGAATTTAATTGCCATCAGATTTCAGTATGGAAAAGAACTTATCTGTAGAAAACAATGGAAAGAATGGTTAACCCTTTTGTCTCTGAACATTGAGTAAGATACATTTCCAGGTGCTGTTCTCCATTTTTGTATTGGACCAATGTTCTATATAAAGAATGAAGATGTAACCATTTAATACTCAATAAGTTTAATGTGTCTGTAACAATCAACCTCAGTATTGTCACTACAATATTACATTCTGCCAGTGTTGTTCTGTTGTGTCAGATACCAATTTTTAGCAAGGTATCTCTAAAGCAGATAATAGAAAGCAAAATTAATGTTACTACTCAAGTTCCTCTCACTGTGATTTGGAAATGATAAATCTTTATAGAATGAGGCCTTTTTGGACTAGCTTTTTTTATGGGGAGAAAATGGCTCAATGTATGTTGGTAAGGATTGCATTCATATTTTACAATTCTTGTTTTCCCACTGGCCACACCATTTTGAATGCATGTTAACCAGAGTACCTGACCCTTAGCAAACTCTGTGGTTTATTACAGACTTTTTAGCTATTTAAAATAAGACTATGAATTTTTTAAGAAGGGAGACAAATGAGATGTAGCTTCAGAGTATTGTTAGGAAAATGTTCATATTTAACATAAGTTTAGACTAGCTGACTATATAGTAGCCTCTGAAACCCCTCTGGTCAAGTATACATAAAGGTCTTTAGCATAAATTTGACCAGCTAATTCTCTGTCTCTGAAAAAGACAATGGAGTATATATATATATATATTGTTTGTTTGTTTTTGTTAAATGACTATAGTATAGTGGGATCAACACTGCACCACGAGTTTGGTTTGAATCACAAGGTTGGTGATTCAAACTCACCAGTCGCTCTTTGGAAATCCTATACTGGGTCACTATATGTCGGATCTGATTGGACAGCACTTAACAGCAACAACTAGTAATATGGTATAAACATAACTGTATATGCACAGTGAAATCATAAAATTCAATAGTCATCTATGAGTAGATGTGTAAAGAGACACACAGATTAAATGGGTGTGGGAGAGAGAGTGGGAGTACACCTACAAATACATAGATATTTGACAGGATATTTGTACAAGGTCACCTTTACTGCAAACATATCTATGAATGTGGTGTTGCACACAGCAAAGATATGACAAATTCTTAGGTACAACTGAACACCTTGAAGAAATAAG
The DNA here is from genome assembly GCF_000296735.1 of Chrysochloris asiatica. Lineage (NCBI taxonomy): Eukaryota > Metazoa > Chordata > Mammalia > Afrosoricida > Chrysochloridae > Chrysochloris > Chrysochloris asiatica. The sequence goes on from NW_006408617.1 coordinate 11,622,293, forward strand.
TCACTGGGCCTGGGGACTCAGGATCACGGTCTCAGAGGATACTGAGGACAATTAACATAACACAGTCCACAAAGACAATGTTTTACATGTTTCTTTGGTGAATAGTGACTAGGTAGGGTCTTTAAAGCTCTTGAGTGGCTATGTAAGGTGCAACTATTGGTTTCTCCCTTTTAGAGGAATGAAGAGTGATGAAAATCAAGGACACATGGGAACTATCAGTCCAAAGGACTCACGGACCCTGTGAACATCAGTCTCCATGCTCCTGAGACCAGAAGAACTAGATGGTGTCCAGCAACCACTACCAACTGCTCTGAAAGGGATCATACTAGATAGTCTTGGATAGAGTGGGAGAAAATGTGGACCAAAACAAAAAATCACAAAAAAGACTACTCTTACTGCTCAGATACTGAAGATTATGATCCTCTGTCACCCTTTAAATCTGGAATTTAAAGGGTCACCTTTAAATTCCAGATTTTCAGCCCTATGGCCCAATTTTCAGACAAACAATAAGTAGGTTTATAAGGAGAGCTATAACATTAATGAGGTATGCACATGTTAGAATAATCAACCACTTGAGATCAAAAGGGCAGCATTTATCCAAGGGCAAAGTTCAGAAAGGTAAGGAAAGAAGGAGGGATGAAATCAAGAAACAAATGGAGGAAGTAGGATTACAATCTTTGCGATGACACATAACATGTACAAGTTGCTGAATGAAAAACTGATGATCTGCTCTGTAAATCTTCACCCAGTTCATAATAAAAACTTGAAAAATTAATGTGATTTACTAATGCGATATTCATTTTATTGCAGTGGCCTGGAACCAAACCTGCAATATCTCTGTGATATATATATGGTATCCATATATGCAAGGGTGAGCCAAAACTTAAACATTTCTGTTTATATAGAAATGCCCATCCATGTCCAAGGCTGATGACAACATTGAGCATGCACGTGAAATGATTCTGTAGAATAGATGAATGACTGGATTATGTGGCAAATCATCTGCAAATCAAGTATGGTTCAGCCTATGAAATAGTCAATGACAGACTTAAGTTAGGAAAGTTGGTGCAAGATGGGTACTGAAACAACAGAAGAGCATAAAGATAGCATTTGGACATCTGCAAACAAAATTTGGACTGATACTCAAAGGAAGGTAAAAGTTTCTTTTAAATATTGTAACTGGTGTCGAGACATGTATTCATTGCTACAAGTCTGAGAGTAAACAGCAGAGTATGAAATGAAAACATCCTCAATCACCGACCAAGAAAAGTCAACCATCAGCTGGAAAATGATGCTTACAGTTTTCTGGGATTCTCATGGGCCAGTATTGGAACACTATCAGGAAAGGTGTTCAACAATCAACAGTGCTTATTACAGTGACATACTTACTGAAAACCTGAAGCCTAAACTTTGCAAATTAAACACAGAAGACTGCTATCCAATGACATTGTGATCTTGTATAACAATGCATGTTCACATACCTCTACCCACACTGTTAACTCTCTGCAAAAACTTTATTTTGAGGTGTTAAAGCATCATCTCTATAGTCCTGATCTTGCTCCATCAGACTTTCATCTGTCTGTTCCCCTGAAAGCAGCTCTTTGAGCATGAAGATTCACCTCTGATGAAGAAGTGAAGACAGCAGTACATTCGTGGCTCATAGCTCAGCCTAAAACATTTTTTAATAATGGAATACAAAAACTGGTTGACAGATGGGCAATGCGTATTGAAAAACAAGGAGTTTATGTCAAAAAACGATGTATTTATCTTTTCTAAAAGTTGATTAACATAAATTCTACAGCCAGAGTGCAGATAATTTTTGATTCACCCTCATATAACAAAGCACATAGAAGGCATAATTACAGAGGTTTCCTTCTTCTTGTTGTTAGGTGCCATCAAGTCAGTTCTGACTCATAACTAGCCTATGAACAACAGAACAAAACACTGCCCGGCCACACACCATTCTCACAATTGTAATATTTCAGCCCATTGTTGTTGGCACTGTGTTAATCCATCTCTTTGGTGGTCTTCCCCTTTTTTGCTGATGCTCTGTTTTACCAAGCATGATGTCTTTCTCCAGGAACTGGTCCCTCCTGATAATATGTACCAAGAATGAGAACCAAAGTCTCATTATCCTTGCTTCTAAGGAGCATTCTGGCTGTACTTTTTCCAAGACAGGTATGTTTGTTCTTCTGGCGGTCCATAGTACTTTCAATATTCTTCTCCCAATACCATGATTCAAATGCATTGGTTCTTCTAAGGTCTTCCTTATTCAGTGTCCAACGTCCACATGCATATGAAGCTATTGAAAATACCATGCCTGTGTCAGGCACACCTTAGCCTTCACATTGACATTTTTGCTCTTGAACATTTTAAAGAGTTCTTTTGCTACAGATTTGCCTAGTGCAGTATATTTTATTTCTTGACTGCTGTTTCCATGAGCTTTGATTGTAGATTCAAGTAAAATGAAGTTTGTGACAACTTCAATCTTTTCTCCGTTCCTCATGTTTTTTATTGATCTGGTTGTAAGGATTTTTGTTTTCTTTACTTTGAGGTGCAATCCATATCAAAGGCTATTATAGTCTTTAATTAGCAGTAAACATTTCAAGTCTTCTCCTCCAGCAAGCAAGGTTATGTCATTTGCATATCTCAGCTTGTTAATGAGTTTCCCTCCAGTCCTGATGCATACTTTTCATATAATTCAGTTTCTTGGATTATTTGCTCAGCATACAGATTGAACAAATATGGTGAAAAGATGCAACCCTTTACTGATTTTAAATCATTCAGTGTTCCCCTTGTTTTCTTTGAATGACTGCCTCTTGGACTATGTACAGGTTCCACATGAGAACAATTGACTGTTCTGTAATACCCATTAATACTGAAGACCAGAAGAGTTATGGGATGACATCAAGAACATCATAGAGGAAGTAAGCAAAAGGTCATTACGACGGCAAGCAAGAAAAAAAAAACTAAAATGAATGTCAAAAGAGATTCTGAAACTTGAGCTCTAGTGTAAAGATGTTACAGCAAATGGAAGAAATTAGATAAAAGACCTGAACAGAAATTTTCAAAAGGCAGCTTGAAAAGACAAAGTCTAAAAAGTAAATTATAAACCAATATCCCTCATGAAGAGTCCTGGTGTATCGCTGTAGGATCAGCACTGGACTGCTAACTGCAAGGTCAGCAATTCCATCCCACCTGCTGTCCTTGGAAACTCTATACAGGTCTTAATGAGTTAGAATGGACTCAATGGCACTTAACAGCAGCAGCAATAACAATCCTTCATGAACTCCAATTTTCAAAGTCAAATATTATAATGAAATGTGCAAAAACCTGGAGTTAGAAAACTGAAAGAGTAGAACATGTTCAGCATGATCTAACATGCCATCAAGATGCATTGATAATTATAGGTGATTGGATTGCAAAAGTTGGAAAAAAAGAGGAAGGATCAGTAGTTGGAAAATATGGCCTTGATGGTAGAAATTATGTTGGAGATCACATGATAGAATTTTGCAAGACCAATGACTTACTCATTGCAAATACAAATGTGTTCCATTTAATTTTTGACGACTTCCAATTTTCCTAGATTCATACCTCATGTATTCCATGTTCCAATCATTAATGGATATTTGCAGTTGTTTCTTCTAATTTTGAGTTGTGCATCATCAGCAAATGAATATCTCAAAAGTTTCATCCATCATCCATCATTATGGCCAACTGTCCTTTGAGGAGAAAACTCTTCCCTAGTTTTATTTTGAGTGCCTTCCATCTTGAGCAGCTGATCTTTCAGTGCTATGTTTGATTGGGTTCTGCTGCTATTCCTAAGGTTTTCAGTGGCGAACCTGAACTTCAGAAGTGGTCTGCTGCTTCTTCCTAATCTGTCTTAGCCTGGAAACTCTCCTAAAACCTGTCCACCAAATGTGACCATGCTGGTATTTAAAATACTGGTGGTGGCATAGCTTTCAGCATCACAACAACATATAGTCACCACAGTATACTAAACTGACAGATGAATGATTGTTTCAAGTTATACTACAAAATAATGTTTGATTAACTGCCTGAGTCTGTATGATAGTATATATGGACTACAAGGTCAGGGACATTGCCCAGGAATCCTTACAGTAGGAAACTTACTGTGTGAGTCATTCTCTAAACATTCTTTCATAAATCCTTGCTGCTGTTAGGTGCCATGGAGTCAGTTCCAACTCATAGCGATCCTACACAGGGTTTCCGAGGCTGTAAATCTTTACGGGAGCAGACTGCCTCATCTTTCTCCCACGGAACCGCTGGTAGTTTTGAACTGCTGACCTTGCGGCTTGCAGCCCAATTTGTAACCACTACACTACCAGAGCTCCTTATCTCATGCTTTATTCGACATGTCTTACAAGCTTTCATTTTCTCTATCTACATTGGCTCATTAATATAGTATCCTTTCTTTTTCTTCTTCTTAGGGAACTCTACCTAATTTCTGTAGAAGACATGTTCTAAATGTCTTTATGCATATGTCCTGTAAAAGATAACAATACTTCCCATTATTATTTGATTTTCACTCGGACCTTCTAACATGTGCCACTATGGCATTTATGCTGTTGTGAAATGAACTTTATAGTTTCTCCTTCATACGTGTAGAAGATATGTCAATACAACCTATTTTAATAAATTTGGAATGTTTCATAATCAGTGATGAAGATTTATTCACTTTTTTAAAAAACTCTTTTGCTTGAGGTAAAATGTGTATAAACACAAATCATAATGAATGGCTCAATGAATAAATGAATGTAGTGAACAAACTTTCAAGAAATAACATCATCAGTATCCTAAAATGTCCCCTCTCACGCCCATTTCCTTTCATTCTCCCATACCTGACTTTTGACACCACATATTAATTTTGCCTATTTAAAAAAAAACTTGATACAAAATCCATGTCGGCTCATTTTATTTGCTGTATAGTATTGCATTGCACAAATATACTATAATTTATTCATTCTACTGTTGATCAACATTTAGGTTGTTTCCAGTTTTCAGAAATTTTACTTTAAAACTTTATTTACTCAACATCGTTGTTGTTCAGTGCTGTGAAGTCGGTTCTAACTCATAGCAACCCTGTATAGGTTTCCAAAGAGCAGTTGGTGGCTTTGAACCACCGACCTTGTGGCTTGTAGTCCAGGGTTTATCCTACAGCAAGCACCACACTAGGAGTCCTATTGAAAAAGGCTATTGTTTATATAAAATGCACTGATTTTAAGTATTTTAAGGTTTGGTGAAGCTGAGTAATTTCCCATCTACTCTTTCCTACCTCACATTAAAAAGGCCCATATGTATAATTTTATTTCTAAGAAGTTCTATAATGAACAAAATCAAGCTCATTACATTAAGGTTATTATAGAACTTCTTATAAATAGAATTATACATATGGGCTTTATTTACTGTTGGGTTTCATTTACCTAGCATTAAGTTTTTGTGATTCATACTGATGACTTTACTCCTTTTTGTTGCTGAGTATGGCACCTAACAACAACAACAATAACCCTTTGTATGAATATACCACAGTTTACTTACTCATTCATCTGCTTTGTATTGTTTATTGTATTTGGCTAATACAAGGAAAGCTACCATAAACATTTTTGCATAGTTTTTTCTGAGTATATGTTTTATTTCTTAATTGTATATTTATATATTTATTCTTAACTGTAATGTCTGTGCCATAGAGTAGATATATGTTTAACTTTATAAGAAGCTACCGACTACTTTCCAAAGTGATTAAACTATTTTATACTTCCACCAGCACGATTTGAGAATGTCAGTTGCTCAACATCCTCACCAATATCTGATGTTTCAGTCTTTTAAATTGCAGTCACTGTAATGAATGTCAATATGGTTTAATTGGTGGTGGCTTGCTGTTGACTTGGTTCCAACTCATAGTGACCTTGTATAGGGTGACCAAGGCTGTAAATCTTTACTGGAGCAGAAAGCCTCATCTTTCTCCCACAGAGTGTAAGCACTACGCTACCAGGACTCCTTGAATTATCAGTTTCCTAAGTATTGATTTCATATTTATTTGTCATCTGATATTTTAATTTATGAGTTCCTGTTCAAATCTCTTGCCCATTTTTCTATTGGAATGGCTGTCTTTTCTGTATTGATTTGTAGAAATTCTCAACACATTCGGTTTTTGTGTTTCAAATACCCTCTGCCACTCTATGGCTTAACTTTTCAGTCTTTTAAGTGGTGTCTTAATGAAAAGTCAATTTTAATTTTAAATTAATTGAATTTATCAACTTTTCTTTTTCCTGTGGTTAGTTAGTACTTCATGTGTTGTTTAATCATTTTTCTCGCTTTAAGATCAGAATAATACAGCAGTAACACAGCTGTAGATGTGCTACAATTTGTACTGTTTCTATCAGACTGCAGCTTCTGTGTCAGAATCATTGTAGTGTCAGAATCATTGTAGTCCATGTAAATATGTTCCTGGAGTTGTGCCATGTGAAGCCTTACCAGGGATTGGACCTCTTTTGTTCATAGTGCTGTCCTTAGCTCCTCTTATGTTAAGTGCTGTCGAGTCAGTTCTGATCCATAGTGAGCCTGTATAGGGTTTCCAAGGAGCAGCTGGTGGGTTTGAAGAGTCAACTCTGCGGTTAGCAGTTCACTGCTTATCCTATAGCACCACACCTGGACTCCATCCTTAGCTCTAGCAGAGAACAAATGATAAGGCCTCAATAAATATTTGTTAAATCGGTTTGTTACATGAATAAGGCAATGGGTAAAAATCTGTAGTAGATATGCAGAGAAAGAAACTTTCCTGGTTTATAAAATATGAGAGATTGAAAAGAAAGGACAACTTAATATTAAAAGATAATAAAAGTTGCTAAGTATTTATAATTTGGGGAACATTGCATGGGCCAGTCTATAGAGGAGCTAATCTAGGTCACAGTCTTATTGCACTGTCATGCTTTTCCCTAAAAATATTTAAGCATGAGTTGACAAACTTACTAAAAATGTCTTTATTTAATGCTAAACAAATGAGAGAATGTCATTAAGTATAGTTACAAGGTCTAAAAGGACTTATTAAAACAAAAGGAAAGAAAGCAGTACAAGGACAGCAAATTACAACTGCTGCCTGTAAAATAGGATAATAATGATTGCCTTTCAGGGTTACTGTTAGCTATAAATGGGATCACTTGTCAGAATAACTTTGCATGTGTTGTTGTTGTTGTTGTTGTTGTTGTTGTTAGGTGCCATTGAGTTGGTACCGACTCATAGTGACCCTAAGCACAACAGAATGAAACACTGCCCAGTCCTGGGCCAACCTCACAATTGTTGCCATGCTTGAGCCCATTGATGCTCCATTTTGTCAATCCATGTTGCTGGGGGTCTTCCTCTTTTTCTCTGACCCTCCACATTCCCAAACATGATATCCTTCTCCAGCAACTGGTTCTTCCTGACAATGTGTCTGAAGTATGAGAGGCAAAGTCTGGCCATCTTGGCCTCCGAGGAGCACTCTGGTTGCACTTCTTCCAACACAGATCTATTTGCTCTTTTGGCAGCCCATGGCACTTTCAATATTCTCCTCCAACACCATAACTCAAAAGCATCAATTCTTCTGCGGTTTTCCTTATTCACTGTCCAGCTTTCGCATGCATATGAGGTTATTCAAAATACCATGGCTTGGGTCAGGTGCACCTTAGTCCTCAAGCTGACATCTTTGCATATAGTTGTTGTTATTGTTGTTAAGTGCTATCACATAGTTGTTGTTGTTAAGTGCATCCAGTCGGTTCTGACCCATAGCGACCCTGTATAGGGTTTCCGAGGAGCAGCTAGGTACCAACAATTCTTTCCTAGAGAAATAACTTCAGTACTCACTAATGCCAAAATATTATAGCAGAATGTTTTATGCTTCTTATTTGTAAAACATGTGAAGATGGGGGTAGTTGAGTTTATTTGTTGATAAACTAATGTTTCTCATGGTGTGAATTTCAACAACGCCATTAAGACTGATAAATTTATTGAGCACTTAGAGAAGGTCTCGTCTGTATTTGGAAGCCAGGCAGATATTTAGGAATTAATGCGGTGGTGGACATTTCATATGTTTACGTGCCCAGCAGCGATCTGCTCCCCTTCTTTCTGGTGGCATGGGCCACCAGTTACACCGGTTGGAGTTCTTACCCAAGTTTTAAGTGGAGTTGACAGGATGTAGACTTTTTCTTTGTAGAGTCATGGGGATACAATCTGGAACTGGGCCTGGGGGAGTCGTATGTATAGATGCTAGCTGGAGATAATACAGTTGATACTTAGAGAAAAGCAAAGATATTTATACAACATGTTTAAGTCCACTTTTTCTCTTAACTTGTTCATGTTGAGTTTTTATCTCTTGCAACTCAGAAAGTCCTGCTAAATACAATAACCAATAACCTTTAGAATGTTTAAGACAACTTTGGAGTATTTGCATTATTTAATAAATTCTCTGTAAAGGGCCTCTGCTTTAGCTAATTGTGTAAGAAATTATGTTATTTGCCATTTATAGCTTTTCCCTTACCTGGGTGACTTATTTTGACAAACCAATTTAGAACTATCAATCGATTCTTCTTCACATTAAGTATGTTGGAATGAAACAAGACATAAAGTTATTAGGTGCTTTTGTATCTTCTGTTTCTGTCCAGTTGGTACTCATTCATAGCCACCCTGTATCAGATTTCCAAGAAGTGGCTGGTGTGTTTGAGTGGCCATTTTGCAGTTCAAACTGACCTTGCAGTTCAGTGCTTACCCTATTTGAGCACAGTTTTCAACTCAATGTCCATCTGATTTTCCCTCCTGGAAATACGATTACTGTAGGAATCCCCACACAGACTTCTGACAAGGTTACAGTGATTTCAGAGAGAAGCAATTTAGAAGAGATTTTTCTATTGCACGAAAACATTGTGGCACTGTAGGATAAGCACAGAACTACAAGTTTGGTTTGAATCACCAAGTCTGTGACTCACATTCACCAGCCACTCCTCAGAAATCCTATACAGGTCACTCTGAGTTGTAACCAACTCAACAGCACTTAACAACAAGAACAACATTGAAGGGGTGGAGTGGCTCTGTAGGATAAGCACAAGGTTAGAGCCCACCAGTCTCTCAGTGGGAGAAAGGAGGTTTTCTGACCCCATAAGGATTTACAGCCTCACAAACTCTCTATAGGGTTCCTCCCTCGGAGTCAGAACCTACTTGACAGCATTTAAATCCAACAACAGCAAAACATTTAAAACGAAAACTGTCGGACTTTCTAGATCTGAATGATGGGCACTGTAGCCAACCAGGAAGCATCAAAGATTTGAGAATTCATCATAGTAATTTTGAAAGCTCTGGTAGCGTAGTGGTTACGAATCGGGCTGCGAACCTTAAGGTCAGCGGTTCGAAACTACCAGCCGCTCCGCGGGAGAAAGATGAGGCTTTCTACTCCCGTAAAGATTTACACCCTCGGAAACCCTGTACAGGGTCGCTATGGGTCGGAACCGACTCGACGGCACTTAACAACAACAACAACAAAGTAATAAAATAGTTTCTATCTGGGCAGAAACTTGATTATTTCACTCATTTCAAACAATAGGTGTTTGTTGTTGTTGTTGTTAAGTACCATGGAGTCAGTTCTGACTCATAGCAAACCTGCACAGGGTTTCTGACGCTGTAAATCTTTACGGGAGCAGAAAGCCTCATCTTTCTCCCACGGAACGGCTGGTAGTTTCGAACTGCCGACCTTGAGGTTAGCAGTCTGATTCGTAACCTTTACTACCAGATTCGTAACCTTTACTACCAGATTCGTAACCTTTACTATTGCTACCAGAGCAATAGGTGTAAGTGATGATAATTAACAATGTTTTTTTTGAGGTATAATTTTACATACTAATTACATGTATTGAATTGTGTCCCACCAAAACTGTTGTTGTAAATTCTAACTTCTATCCTTGTGGTTATAATCACATTTGAAGATGAGTATTCAGAACCAACAGAGAGAGAAAGCCTTCCCTTAGAGAGCAGGTGATCTGAATTTGGACTGAAAGCCTCCTAAACTGTGAAAAAATAAATTCCTGTTTGTTACAACTGTCCGTTTGTAGTATTACTAAACAATTAAGACACAGGCCATAAAGTTCATCTATTTTAAAAGTACAATTCATGAATTCTTAGTAAATTTGTATAGTTGTGCAATTATTACCCAGTCCAATTTTAGAACATTTCTATCGTACTTTCCACATCTTGGAAAGCTGAGGCTTTCTGCTCCCACAAAGACTGACAGACTCAGAACCATATACAGGGTAACCACGAGTTGGAACTGACTGGACAGCACATAACAACAACAACAGGTAGAATTCCTAGGAAGGAGCCCTGGTGGAAGAACAGTTAAGCAGTAGACTGCTAACCAAAGGGTTGATGGTTCAAACTCACCCAGCGGCTTTGTAGGAGAAAGACCTGGTGATATCATCCTGCAAAGATCATAGCCTAGAAAGCCTTCTGGGGCAGTTCTCATTTGCCACATGAGGTTGTTGTTGTGCCGTGGAGTTGGTTCCGACTCATAATGACCCTGTACAGGGTTTCTGAGGCTGTACATCTTTATGGGAGCAGAAAGCCTCATCTTTCTCCCGCGGAACAGCTGGTAGTTTTGAACTGTTGATCTTAAGATTCTCAGCCCGATTCATAACCACTACACTACCAGAGCAGTTAAATAGACTCAGTGTCATCTAACAACAGATTCCTAAGGGTACTGCAAAAATGCAGTACATTTTATGATTAACTTTTCGTGAGACTGCTAAACTCTTTTCCAAAGAAGCTATTGGACTGTAAGCCACAAGGTTGGCAGTTCAAATCCACCAGCCACTCCCTGGGAGATAGATAATGAGGATTTCTGCTCCTGTAAAGATGTATAGCCTTGGAACCAACTCAGTGGCACCCAACATCAAGAACAAGAAGTGGTTGTGTAGTGATGTATCATTTAGTTTTTATGCATTTTCTTAATGCCTAATGTTGTTGAACATCTTTTTCATATGCTAACTGGCTATTTGTATATCTTCTTAGGTGAAATGTCTATTCAAAAAAGTTAAATTTTTTTTTTGTGTGAACCGAGGAAAGGTTTACAGAGTAGATAATCAGTTTTACCTTCAACACATCAAATTCTTCATTTCATCTCAATGATTGCTATCCTCTCAGTGTAACATCTCTTATCCTACTTCCTCCCTGTGATTCTTTTTTCTACCCTCTTACTCCAACCCTTCAGAATTTTGTCCTTAGGTAAATGCTACCCTTCTAATCTCAAATGGTTGACCATTCTATGGTGAACCATTCAAGATAAAGTCATGTTGATGTTCCCCGTATATAACGATCTATTGCTTGGCTAGCAATTGAGCCACAAGGGTGGGTTCAGTTCCAGACCTGAAGCGTGACTAAGGGCCAGTCTCAGGGTTCCTCCAGTCTCTTTCTGACCAGTATGCCTGTTCTTTTCTTTCTTTTTTTTTTATGATTTTAAGTTTTCTTCCACATTTTGTTCCACTCTATCCAGCATCTTTTAATATATTCCCTTTCAGAGCAGTTGGTAATGATAATTGGGCATCATCTAGTTCTTCCATTTTCAGGGTCATGGGAACTAATAGTCACATGTTCCATTAATTCATTGGACTGATTGCTTCCAATCATCTTCAGTTTTCATCACTCTTCTTTCTTACACATAGTGAGATACCAATAGTTACAACTTAGATGGCTGCTTTTAAGATTCCAGTAGTTACTCAACAAAGTAGGATATAGAACATTGTGTGGACTATGTTATGTCAGTTGACCATGGTGTCCACTACGGTCTTAAACACTCAGACCCAGCAACTCATTCCTTCAAGGTGTTTGTTAGTGTCCAAGAAATTTTCATGATTTTACTCCTGGTATGGTGTGGCACAAGGAGCTCTGGTAGCATAGTGGTTACAAATCAGGCTGCTAACTTCAAGGTCAGCAGTTTGAAATTACCAGTCATTCCACAGGAGAAAGATGAGGCTTTCTGCTCTCGTAAAGATTTACAGCCTCAGAAACCCTATACAGGGTCACTGAGTTGGAACTGACTCTACAGCACACCACCACCACTATGGTGTGGCACTGTAGGATAAACACTGAACTGCTAACTGCAAGGTCAGCAGTTCAAACCCACCAGCCACTTGTGTAAACGCTAAACTAAACAACAATGCCTCACTATATTCATGGATATGCTTGCAGCAAGGTAAATACCCATGTACAAATATCCTCTGTCAAACCTTTACATATTTGTACATGTATTCCCATTCTCTGTCCAACTCTCGTTCAGTCTATGTATCTATCCATGTATACCCATGGTGGTGGTGGTATGCCATAAAGTCAATTCCAACTCATAGAGACCCTGTTGCTGGATTGTGTATAGAACAGTATTTACCTCTATTCCCTTTAATTCTTGCGTCCCTTTAACTCAGTGTCTTCCCCAGCCAACCTCCCTCTTGTATATATTACTTTCCCCAGCACCCAAGTTAACACATATATTACTTTCCCCATTACCTAAGTTAACACATGTTTATCCTCTAGCCAATGAATTACTACTGTTTCTTCTTTCCTTCCACCCCTATTAAATCGATTTTTAAAATTTGCCTATTTTTAAATCGAGTTATTTGTATTCTCTTATTGTTGGCTTTTTTGTTTTGTTTCTCCGATTTTGAACAGGTCTGCTATGTCATGAGAATACATAGGAAATCTGGCAAATGTCCAGTTTTTTGTGCTAGTAACTCAATGTCTGTGCAATTGAAAAAGGGGGTTCTAATTTAAAGGCGCTCTGGTAGCATAATGGTTATGAATCAACCTGCGAACCACAAGGTCAGCAGCTCGAAACTAACAGCTTCTCCGTGGGAGAAAGATGAGGCTTTCTGCTCCCGTAAAGATTTACAGCCTTGGAAACCCTGTACAGGGTCGCTATGAGTGGGAACCCACTCCATGGCACATAACCAACCACCATGGGTTGTAACCGACTCGAAGGCACTTAACAACAACAACAAAATTTAAACTATTCTTTGATGTTTGTTTTGTTACAGAACCAAAGAGGCATTGGTGACAAGTGTTGGGATTTTGTGGAAATATACAGAAGTTTAGGAGTATGTGGAGACCACGGAAGAATGCTGGAAGGGTTGCATTCATCAGTATGCTCCATCACGGGCAAACAGAACAAGCACCCATGCTATTCTCTGCAGGAAAGCAATCCTGGGTTTACCAACACACTGCCACAACTGCTTTAGTTCGCAGACACTGATTAGTCAGAACATGCTATTTCTACCATAGCTTGAAGAATGTTTCTTGATCTTATTTTGTTTGTAAGTTAGTGATTCATGATGAGAATTATTGATAAACTTTTGAATTAATTATCGCTATTAAACAGCAGGAAACCCTGTACAGGGTCGCCATGGGTCGGAACCGACTGGACGACACTTAACGACAACAACAAACAGTGTAATAGTTAAGAGGCAGGCTACTAACCAACCTCAAGGCTAGTGTAGTTACCCTAACTGAATCCATTTTTGAATCATGAGTAGCCCCTACATGCTCAAATCCTGCCCGAGTAGAAAAGTTTTAAGTAGGAACTTTCTCAGCTGCACCTCCCATCCCCATCCTAATCATAGCTTATTTTTGCTTCTGTCAAACAGCTAATGCATACATCCAACCCCTGGTTTCTCAAGATAACTGTCCCAGCAGACAAACCCCTAGCTCCACCCTAATGGCTTATGCATGTACCTTACCCCTGGTTTGTGCCTATGTATAAATATTCCTTGAAAAATTGGGTTGGGGCTGCAGTCATTCCCGCTTTTAGGGAGGCTGTAGTCGCTGGCCAGCTAATAAAGGCTTCTTTGCTGATCCTGAGAGTCTTGAGTGGTCATCTGGGTAAATTGAGACACAACACTAGGCAGTTGGAAACTACAAGCCATTCTAAGGGAGAAAGATGAAGCTTTCTGCTACTGTAAAGATTTACAGACTCGGAAACCCATACAGGGTCACTATGAGTCAGAACCTGCTCCACAGCACACCGTAACCACCACTACCACCATTAATGATGATGCAGCATGCGGAAAATAAGGATGGGAAGATAAGTTGGAGAACTTGGAGGTTTTGAGAGAAGGTTTAAGGAATTTGTGTTTTGTTTCCACTAAAGATTTTGACTAGGAGAATGTACTTTAATCAAGTAAAGAATGTACCGTATTTTAAATGATTAACCTAATAATGGAATGAAAACAGGAATTGATTCAGGAGGTAAAAATTAGGAGGCTGCTTCAATAATAATAGTAATTCAGTAGTAATGCAGGTTTTGAACTATGTGACAAAAGTGGGAAATCTACATCTCAAAACGAGATCCAGTTGCCCACAATTATTTGCCAATGGCCCAGGCAAATAAACAACTTGTGCATATTAAGAATTTTCTTTAAGGTGTGCCGCTTAGCTCTTAACTTTCTGAGAACTTTAGACCTGAGAGCCAAGAGGGGAAGGAAGGAAAGGAGGTGAGGAGGAGGAGTCCAGAAGAAAGCAGCGGGGAGACAGCACAGCAGCCTGATGGGGCGTGTGCAGGGGCGGGGACGCGGGTTGAGGTTCTCCGGGGTATCGCGAGAGTTGGGCGGGCCGAGCAATCGCAGCAGTCAATTCTCCCACCCTCCCGGGAGGAGCCGTAAGTCTTGGGCTCTCTAAATTCTGAGCTCTCATCATGGCGGCGGCGGCGGCGGCGGCCGCAGCCGCGGCGACTGTCGGGAGTCCGCAGTCGCCCCAGCCCGAGCTGTCCGTGCCGGGGCTGGCCCTGGACAAGGCGGCCACTGCCGCACACCTAAAAGCTGCCCTCAGCCGGCCGGACAACCGGGCGGGCGCCGAGGAGCTGCAGGCACTGCTGGAGCGGGTGTTGAGCGCTGAACGGCCGCTTGCCGCGGCGGCGGGTGGCGAGGAGGCGGCGGCGGGTGGCGGGGGCGGTCCGGGGGCGGCCGAGGAGGAGGCCCTGGAGTGGTGTAAGTGCCTTCTGGCGGGCGGCGGCGGCTATGAAGAATTCTGCGCGGCGGTGCGGGCCTACGACCCCGCGGCGCTATGCGGCCTTGTCTGGACTGCCAACTTCGTGGCCTACCGCTGCCGGACCTGCGGTATCTCCCCCTGCATGTCGCTGTGCGCCGAGTGCTTCCACCAGGGCGACCACACTGGGCACGACTTCAACATGTTTCGCAGCCAGGCCGGGGGCGCCTGTGACTGCGGTGACAGCAACGTGATGCGGGAGAGTGGGTGAGTGGAGCTCTTTTCCGAAGTGGAGCGACCCCCGGGCGAGGGTCCCGGGGGACGTGTCGGAGACTGAGAGCCGACCCTGAGTTGTCAAGGGACGGAGGTGGGGGAGGGTGCAGCCACATGGGGATGGAGTTGACTGAGCTGTCAGTTGGTGGAAAGGGGTGGGGAGTAGGGGAGAGTGGAGAGCATGCTTAGGGGGCATGGGTGGTGAGCGATAGCGAGCAAAGAGCTGGTGCGTGGGGTTGGAGGGGAGGGCGGAAGAAAGGATACTTGGGGAATATGGTACCGAGCTGTCAGTTGTGCACTTACTGTTGGGAAAGCCTGTAAAGCAGCTTGGTTCTTAGATTGGCTTGGAGGGGGCGGTGTTGGGGAGAAAATTGGGTCGCGGTATGATTCGGGGAGGCGGGGGAGGGTGGTCTGTAACTGCATAGGAGGACACTTGGGGTCGTGGTGGTGGGAAGGACTTCTGAAACTGTCAGTGTGTCTGTCTGTGCGAGGAAAGGAGCTCTGGATTTGAGGGAGGAGGGAAAGGGAGGGGCCTGAATGAAAAGTGATTTGAGCTGTCAGTGCAGTATTTGGTGCGCTGGCATGACATCTAGAATTGGGCTACTGAGCAGTTAGTTATAGAATATCCACCATACCAGACGAACAAACAAAACAGCGAATTAGCTATCAAGTGATAGATCTTCTCCAGTTAAGGACATTTTGTTCACTGGCTAATAATGTGAGCATCTGTTGAAAAAGGAGGCGCTCAACAAATGTTTTTTTTTTTTTTTTTTTTTTTTTTGACAGGAGTGATGCCCTAGGGTGTTGGGATTTAGGACAAAAGGCAATATTCAGAAGTTGCAGAGAGTCAGAGAATTGGCACTTGCAGGGTCTTGGGATACGATGTCAGTGTCATCCTGGAAAAAAAAAGAGTAAGCTTAGTGAAAGATGGCAGTTTTTGGTTGTGCAGTAGTTGAAAGAACATTAGCAAATCCAGTAATTCAAGTTTTCTAATTTCTGAGTATATAATCCCTTTAAGGAGCCTTGGTGGCATAGTCGTTAAAGTGCTCAGATGCTAACCAGAAGGTCAGTGGTTCCAATCCACTAGCTGCTGTGGGAGAAAGAAGTGACAGTCTGCCTTGGAAACCCAATTCTACACCATATTGGGTTGTTGTGGCACCATACTGGGTTGCTGTGAGTCAAATTAGACTCCAGGACACCTTTTTTTTTTTTTAAATAATCCATTTAGAAACCTTTGCTTTCTTTTGAAGTAATTATATGATACAGTTAATTCCACAATGTTTATACTACTATGTTGCAAGCAAGGCCCCTTAGATACTATTAGATACTAAAAATGAACATGACATGGATTTAGCCCATAAGCTGTTTACCTAGAATAAAACGAAAACTAGGCCAGAAAACAATAAATTCTTTAAATATTAGTCTGGAAGTGAGGAGGGAGAGGTGACTTCTGCATAGAGTGAATATGAAAA
The DNA here is from genome assembly GCF_000296735.1 of Chrysochloris asiatica. Classification (NCBI taxonomy): domain Eukaryota; kingdom Metazoa; phylum Chordata; class Mammalia; order Afrosoricida; family Chrysochloridae; genus Chrysochloris; species Chrysochloris asiatica. The sequence goes on from NW_006408617.1 coordinate 11,639,044, forward strand.
ATGCCTTCAGAAAGGTGTTTTGAATTTGCTGATAAGAACAACAATGTAATAAATGCTTTTTTAACTTTTGAGAGCTTAAAGTATATGCCTAATACAACTTTAAAATATTTTGAACATTTGATATTTGAATAGGTAAAATATCCATGCAGTTAAATAATGAATGCAATAAAAAGATTGTTGTTGTTAAGTACCATCGAGTTGGTTCCAACCTATAATGACCTTGTATAGAGTTTCTTAGTAGCAGCTGGTGAGCTTGAACTACTGACCTTGTGGTTTGCAGTCCTGTGCATTAGCCTACAACACCATACCAGGACTGAATAAAAAGACACACGTTTGAATTCATCCTTCCCTTATGTATCCCATCTATCCACTATTGTTTGTTTCTTAGTGTAAACACATGCAAGGGTGAACATGTATTCTAATTTTTCAGTAGTTTTTGGATACAAGATGTAATATACTGTATGCACCGTATACTTCTCTTAGAGGTCTTTCTGTATCAGTATTTCAGTGACCTCATTTTGTTAAAAAAAGACAAAACAAAAAACCAACTGCTGCATACTGTCCCATGCCGTAAATTTGCCATTCTTTATTTGGACACATGGGATTCCATTATGAAAATTTTAAATCCTGGCATACTTGTCTTTTCACATCTGTGCAAGAATGGGGATAAATTCTCAATATTGGTATTTCCAGATTGCCCTCCATTAAGATTTAGCAATATATGAGATTGCATATTTTCTAATAGCTTCATCAGCAGTGTGTTAGTAAAACTTTTGTGTGTGGCATTGTCGGATAAATACTGGACTGCTGCCCACAAAGTTGGCAGTTCAAACCCACCAGCTGCTCCTTGGAAACCTGTACAAGGTCTCTGTGAGTTGGAATCAACTTGATGGTAGTTAACAACAACAATTTGATGAGTGATCAAATTCTAGCTGCTTTATATAATTTAGCATGTTTAATCTTCAGCAACTCAGATTGTTACTATTATTATTATTCCTGTTGTACTTTAGAGAAAGTCTGGCAAAGAGTTTTTTTTTAATTTAAGGTTTTTATTGTGGATTGAGTGAAAGTTTACAGGGCACATCATCAGTTTCACATTCAGCCATTCATATAATTTGTTTCATTACATTGATTATAATCCCCTCCATATACCATGAGTTAAAAGTATTTCCCTCTATCCACTTTAGCTTTTTAAAAAACACACAAACAAAAAAACCCACTCAGGCATACATAATAATTTACATCTCCAAAGGGCACATTCTGCAAGTTTGCTCCTGGCCACCAGTTCTTAGTCCTTCTCTTCTTAGTCCATGAATCTAGAGTCCTAATCCTCTCCCCCTGTCTCCATGCCCCCATCTCTGCCTCCATCTCTGGTGCTGCTGCTTCTTTGGGTAAGGTCCCGCAGTCTGCTTGTGCGTTTCTCTCTTGATGGCCCTAGAGTCCTCTGTTTCTGGACTGTAAGATTAACCACTCCCCTTTTTTTGTTACAAAACTTCTACCTTTACAAGTGTGACAGTTGCAATTAGTCATGATAACAGTTATTCACTATTGAATCTTACGA
>NW_006408617.1:11643162-11646365 GCF_000296735.1 Chrysochloris asiatica
AACAGATACCAAAAGAAAAGAATGTCCACACCTTTATCTCAGCAGTTCTGCCAGGTGTCTGTGGCTGCTCTGATCCTTCCCCCGCGTGGTCTCACCCAAGATGGCACCTCCTGGAGCAGCCAAGCGTCCCGGACTAGAAAGCAATTGATTTCTTGCTTCTGCCACAAATTCCCCCAGCTGTGCACCTTCCAACCTTCTAAATATTCCTTTATATGTGGTTCAAATTCTGGGACCAGCCCCTGAGCCTGCTTGGTCGGGTATTCTGTGTGGTTGTTGGCAGAGCTCCTTTATTACACGTCTACCCTATCCGCCATCTTGTTTGTTCTCTGGCAAAGAGTTTTGAAAAACTTACCCAAGATTACACAGGTGGCAAGCAAACTAGGCACGCTGATTGCTCAGCCATTTCTCACTACTTGGACTAAATGGCATTCTTTTTTTTTTTTTAAGCTTTTATTGTGAATTGAAAGTTTACAGGGCAGATAATCAGTTTTGCATTCAACAAATCATATTTTGTTCCATTGCAATGATTACAATCCTCTTCATGTACAGTATTTACCTCTTTATGTACAGTGTTTACCTCTATTCCCCCACTCTGTTTTTTTCATGTACACATACCACACAGAAGACATATTCATTTAAGTGTCCAAGGAGCACATTTTGCAAGCCAGTTTCCTGCCCACAGGCAGCCCTTCTCATTCTGTGGGCCTAGAGTAGCCTCAGCTGCTCTATTTCTATATGCCCTCTCATCTTCCACCTTCTCTGCTGTCGCCACTTTTCTGGCTAGGATCCCACGCGCCACTCATCCTCTTCCATCTTGATGGTCCTAGAGTCCTCTGTTCCTGAAATGAAAGATTAACTACTCCCCTCTTTTAGTTACACATCTTGTACATTTACAGTTGTGACAGTTGTGATTACTCCTGATATCAGTTTCTCACATTGAGTCATAAAATCCTATCCTCATCTCACCCCCCATCCCCTTTAACCAAACTCATTTGGACAAAAGGAAAACTATTCCGTGGGGATTCTTCCTTACTCCCTTGGTTCTGAAACTAAGCACATTCATGAAAGCTTGTAAGCCAGCCACTTTGGTCTTCATAACCCCACATTTTTGATAGCCAATACCTAAGTTGTCCATTCTTAGCAACCGAATATATTGAGTAGGCAAGCTTGATCCTAGATATGAAGAATCCTTTCTGTGGTTGGAATTCTGAGCAACTATATCCATAAGCAAAGGTCCAGTTCATTAAATTGTAGCATTTTATTCTTGTTCCCTGTTATCAAACTTCTTTATCTTTATCTGGTCGAGTTTTGGTCAGCTAGCCATCCAAATTAGGTCCAATGAGTAATGTCTCAAAGTTTGGGAGCTCTTGCACTCCACCCCCAACTTCAGATCAGCTGGCCGTTTCACTCTCAACTCTATCCCCCAGTGGCTAGGTCAGTGTCCATGGGCTTGGGAGTTCACATGTTGCCCTGAACTTCAGACCAGCCAGTCCTTCCTCTTCTCTTTTAAATAACATTCTTATTGTGCTTCTATCCAGTACTATGTTTTTTCTTTTTTTAAAAAATGTATTTTTTTTTTTAATGTTTTATTGTGAATTATGTGATAGTTTAAATGGGAAGAACATTCATCCTATCATATATCATTTCATTGCCATGGTTACAATCCCCTCCATGCATCATCAACCAACCAAAGGGGTATACTCTGCAAGCTTGCCTCTCGGTCATCTGCACACAGCCCCTCTCCCTCTCTGGGTCTAGAGTCCCCAGCCGCTCCATCTCTCCACATCATCGTCTCTGCATTCATCTCTGGCATCACTGTTTATCTGGGTAGGGTCCCACACTCCACTCTTCTCCCTTGATGGTCACAGGGACCTCTGCTCTTGGACTGCAAAGTCAACCACTCCTCTCCTTTTGCTACAAGATGTCCAACCCTCACAGTCAGTACTGATAGCAGTTATTCACTATTGTACCATAAGAGTCCTATTCCCATCTCCTTTCGTCAGCACTGTCCAGACATATTGGATACTACTTAGTAGAGATTCTACCTTCCTTCACACCCTCTGGATCTAGGCTCCCTCTACCTTCCTTCACACCCTCTGGATCTAGGCTCCCTCTTGAAAGCTTGTAAGCCAGTCACTTCTTGCCTTTGTAGCCCCCCATTTTTGGGTAGCCAGTATCCAAGTTGCCCATCCCTGTCTACCCTGTGTATGGAGTGGGTGGTAATGATCCTTGCTGTAAAGATTTGTTTCTTCTTTTGAGCTACTGCATCCATAGGTGTAGTGAAAAATGTATTCTTGTTTGGGTCTTTATTTCTTTCTCTCTTTTAACTACCCCCCCACCCCACCCCAATATTTAGAGCAATCCTTAATTGATTCTTAGATCTGTTTTACATCCTGGACTGTGTTAGCTTGTCAAGGAACATGAAAGTAGGAAGTAATACTGATTCTACATGAGTTCTTTTTTAAAAATAATTTTATTGTGATTTGAGCGAAGGGTTATAGAGCAGATCATCAGTTTTGCATTCAGCAAGTCATATACTTTGCTTCGTTACAATGATTGCAGTCCCCTCCATGTACCTACAGTTAACAGTATTTACCTCTATTCACTTTAATTATTGTTATTCCTCCCTGTGTCTCCCGTTACCTTCATCTTTCCTCTGCTAACCTCCCTCTTGTTGTATGTTGCCTGCTCTGTCAGACATGTTAACATGTCTGTACCCACTAGCCCATGGGTCATTTTCCTTCCCCCTAACCATCATTTATTGTTTCTTTTATTAAGAAAACTTTTTAACTTTTTACAAGTTTGGTCTTATACAATATTTGCCCTTTTGTGATTGACTAATTTCACTTAGCATAATGTCCTCCAGGTTCATCCATGTTGTGAGGTGTTTTCAGATCCATCGTTATTCTTCAACATTGTATAATATTCCATTATGTGTATGTACCAAAATTTGTTTAACCATTCTTCTGCTATCTCTGTCTTTTTGATGTGTCTCTTAATAGACAGCATCTTGAAGGATCTTGTTTTCGTATCCATTCTGCTCTATGTCTCTTGACTCGTGCATTTAATCCATTTTTATTCAGTGTAATTATGGATAAGTATGAATGGTTTGAATAACCAGCAGGGTCACCCATGGTGGAAAGGTTTCAGATGAGCTACAAAACAAAGACAGACTAGGAAGAAAGAGTGACAAACTACTTCCG
>NW_006408617.1:11649548-11655671 GCF_000296735.1 Chrysochloris asiatica
GTGAGGTTGGCTCAGGATCGAGCATTGTTTCGTTCTGCTGCGCATGTGGTCTCTATGAGTCGGTTCCGACTCAATGGCACCTGACAACAACAACAACAATGAATGGTTTGCAATCATTTTGCTGTGTGTGTATTTTGTGGTGCTGCTCATAATTTTCTTCCACATAATTTTGTGTGTTGAGTTCAGTTTGTGAGTTTTCTTTTAACTTTCTTCATTTCTGTTGTGTTAATGTTTGTTAAATCTTTCTGGTGTTCCTGTTTTTAAATTTTGATGTATAGGTATGTTAATTTACTTTGTGGTTACCTAAAAATAAAAAATAAAAATTTCCTATTTCAAAGTCTGTTTTATTCTAAAATCGATTTGACTTCCTAGACATTTTGAAGTTCTGTAGCTACACTATTCCCTCTTTGTGCTTTGTTGTTGACTATTATAAATTGATATCTCTGGTCCCCTATTTTCAGCCTTGTAGGTTTATTTTACTTTAAAAACTTATATATCTGAATTGAATTCTGGATGATATTGTCATATGTGGTAATATCAGGTTTTTGTCTGCTATTGTTGGTTCTCAGTACAAATTTCTTCATTTTCTATTTATCAGGACATGTCCTAATTCCACAGTTGGATCTTAGGGACAGCTTTGTGGGTATATGATTCTTGGTTGGCAGTTTTTTTCCTTTCAGAATTTTGTATATGTCAACCCATTGCCTTCTTGCCTGCATGATTTCTGCTGAGAAGTCAGAGGTTTGTCTTGTTTGCTCTCCTTTGTAGGCAACTTTTCATTTTTCCTGAGCTGCTATCAGGATTCTTTCCTTGTCTTTGATTTTGTAAAGTTTGATTGTTATGTTGTGGTGATTTTCTTTTGATATCTATCCTGTTTGGGATTTGTTTAATTTCTTGTATTTTTTCATCTTTCATGATGTTAGGAAAGTTTTCTTCCAACAATTCTTTTGTGTTTTTTATTGTCTCTTCCTGACCTAAAATTCTGATTACACTTGTAAATTGTTCCTCTTCATCATGTCCCACATAACTCTTAGGTTTTCTTTGAAATGTTTCATTCTTTCTTCTGAATGTTTTTCTAGTATACTAGTATTGAGAGATTTATCCTGAGGTTTACTAATTTGCGCTTCCCTTGTTTAGAATCTACTCCTTTGCCCTTTCAATGTATTGCCCATTTTTGATCTTGATATTAGTCTTCTGGATTTCTAATGGCAATTTTTGTATTGTTTCAAATTTTTCATTTATTTTGTCTGGTTTTTCTTGAGCATTTTCCTGAAATCTTCTAAAGTTTTTTCTGTTGTTCTTCTTGATCTTTTTGTCGATCCTTATAAAGTACGTAAATATCATTCTTTTGAATTCTTTTTCAGTTAATTCCATTATTTTTTCTTCCTCAGAAAAGTTGTCTGGTTCTGCATTTTAGTCCTTCCTTAGAGACATTCTCTCTTGTTTCTTCCTGTGAGCTAAACTTGTTATCTCAATGGCCTTGTGGGGTTGCCGTATTGTATTAGTATTTAATTGATAATTTTATGTTGATGTGTTCTTAGGCTCTTATCACCTGTCTTCTCTGGGTGTAATTAGAGAATGGAAGCATGTACACAGTTCTTATCTGCCATTCCTGTACCTCAGTTTAGGGTGGGTTTGGCTCATGTTGGCTGCTGCCTATTGTTGATCAGTTGGTGTGGTGGTGGTAGTGTGCCATGGAGTCAGTTCTGACTCATAGCCTCCCTTTGTAGGGTTTCCAAGCTTGTGAATCTTTACGGGAGCAGAAAGCCTCATCTTTCAAACTGCTGATCCGCTCAGCTCACAATCCACTATGATACCAGAGCTCCAGGTGGTATGTTGTTGTTGTTAGGTGCCGTTGAGTCGGTTCCGACCCATAGCGACCCTGAACAGGGTTTCCGAGGCTGTAAATCTTTACGGGAGCACAAAGCCTCATCTTTCTCCCTCGGAGCAGCTGGTAGTTTCAAACTGCTGACCTTGTGGTTTGCAGCCCGATTCATAACCACTACGCTACCAGAGCTCCTTCCAGGTGGTATAGGAGCTGGTATTAATGCTTGCTCAGTCGGTGCAGCTGCAGAGGGTACAGTTGTGGCTGGACTGTATGGGCATAGTTGCCATCTCCTTTCCTGTCACCTGAGTGAATCTGCTATGCCAGGGCTCCTCCTGTCATCAGAGCTGCTCACATAATGGTCACTCTACATCTGGACAGCCATTCACAAGTCAGTCTCCCTCTCTCGCTGTTGCTGCTTAGCTTTTCCTCCCAACAAGCACTCAGTCCACTTCTCTCACCTTTCCTGTGCAGTTCCAGAATTCTCATCTGTGCTAGTTTTATTTTACCTTTTATATCTTTGTTGTAGAGGGTTTGTATATGTCTGTCTAATCCACCTTCTTGCTGGAGGAAGTCTCTATAGTAGTTTTCTGAATTTTAGAACACAGTTGTGACTTATCAGGTTGACCTGGGTGAGGTGCAAGTCTGATTTATAACTGAGAAGTTTCTAATCTCCAATATGTCAGTTTTTTAAGGTTGATTACATAGGCTTAGGGCATTGAGCTGTAGATTATCTACATTCTAATCTATGGCATTTGCCTTTGTCTGTATTTTATTGGGAAGGAGCTCTGGAAGCATAGTGCTTACAAGTCAGGCTGCTAACCTCAATCGAGGTCAGCAGTTCGAAACTACCAGTGGTTTCATGGGAGAAAGAAAATCTATATGCTCCCATATAGATTTACAGCCTTGGAAACCCTATACAAGGTCGCTATGAGTCAGAACCAACTCCACGGCACACTTCCACCACCACCTTACCTCATTGGGAGTCCTGGTGTGGCGTTGTGGGTTAATGCACTGGATTGCAAAGTCGGTTTGAACTGCAGGATCAGAGATTCAAGTCACCAGTCAGTTCTTGGAAACCCTATGCAGGGTCGCAGTGAGTTGAAACTGATTTGACAGCACTTAACAACAACAATACCTCATTGAGTCCTTGTATGGTGCTGTAAGATCAGCACTGGACTGCTAACTATAAGATTGGTGGCTCAAACCCAACAGCTGCACCTTGGAAACCTTATTTAGGGTCACTATGAGTCAGAACTGACTCAGCTGTAAGACAGCAACAATATCTCATTGATGGAGTCTTGGTTTGGTGCTGTAGATTAAGCACTGGACTGCTAACCATAAGGGCGGCAGGTCGAATCCACTAGCTTCCCCTTGAAAACCCTATACAGAGTCACTATGACTCAGATCTCAATTGATGGCACAACAACAACAACAATCTTATTGATACTTACAGTCTGACAATCATCTGTGAATAAATTGTTAAGTGCTGTTGTGTCGGTTCCCACTATAGCGACCCTGTATAAGTTTTCCAAGGCGTGGTTGGTAGGTTTGCTGACCTTGCGTTTAACAGTCCAGAGCTTATCCTACAGTGCCATAGGGAATATTTAAAAATTTATATATTTATCTGAAATAAAGAACAATAGCTTGCTTGTGTCAGCAGTTGCCATGTCCAGTTTCATAATAAGGTGGTTGTTGTTAAGTGCTGTTTAGTGGTTCCCACCCATAGCAACCCTATTTAGGGTTTCAGAGGCTTTAAACATTAGTGGGAGCAGAAAGCCTTGTCTTTCTCGTATGGAGCAGTTGGCGGGCTTGAACTGCTGTCCAGTGCTTATCATATAGTAGCCACCACAAAAATTAAGATTGAATAATAAGCAGTACTGTGGCCGTGGACTATTCTGAAATTTTTGGAACTCCTTGGATTAGATAAAATAATTCTTTTAGGATATATATCTCAGCTACTGCTTAAAGAGACATAGATGATGCCGGCCAGCTGTGAATATAAGGCTGCCTCTGAAACTTTTCAGAACTGACAATCAAACAAATTATAACAGTGCTCCTGGTGGGCATAGCAAGACTACCAAAGTTTGAATTTATATTGATTTTGGATTTGTTTGTTATTCAACTGCCATTGAACTTTATAAATCTCATTGTTTAGTCAGTTCTTTATCTTCTTAAGCTGCCCTTTGAAATCTATGCTCTTTTACTTATGCATATCTTCCATATTGTTTAGCATCTCTATGCTGGAGAAGAAGCTTCAGAGTCTCTTCTGACATCCATTTTGGTGGGTCTTTTTCTTCTTTCTTGTATTCTTTTTTTTAAATTGAATTTCCATTTTATTTTAAAAAGGTAAAACTTGCATTATATTATTTAAAATTCTAATATTATTAATATAGGTGTGTTTGTTTTTTTCACTGCAAATGCTTTTTTTTTTAAGTTTTTATTGTGATTTGAATGATATTTTACATTATTCAGTCAATTCTTAAAGAAGGATTCCATTTTTTCCCACCTGCATCTGCATTCTTAGTGAAAGAGAAGCTGCCCCCTGTGGCTTAGTAGTTCTCCTGTGTCTCTTGGGGGTAGAATGTATATAAGTAAAAGTAGTTAATGATAGCTGATAGGGAAGATTATTGAAGCCATCACCACTTGTATTCGTAAACTGAGGAGAATTTAGTGTTTTGCTATTTCCCCCCACAAGTCAGAGGTCTGGTGATTGATTTATCACAAGGACTCCTGGTGTGGTGCTATAGGATCAGTATTGGAATGCAAACCACAGGTTGGCAGTTCAAACCCACCAGCTGCTCCTCAGAAACCCTACACAGGGTCACTATGAGTCAGAACCTACTCAACAGCACTTAACAATAACAACAGTTCATTAAAAGTGTTCTATTGCCTTTTTTTTTGTCCTTTAAATTTTATTTATTTTGTTGTTGAGAATATATAAACAGCAAAACAAACACCCATTCAAGTATTTCTCCATGTACAGTCTCTGACATTGATTGCATACTTCTAGTTGTCAACAGTTTCTACATGTACAGGTCAGTAACAGTGATGACTTCTTCCAGCTGTGCAGCCATCTCACCCTCCTTTCCTGAGTTGTTTCTAACCCATTGATACAAATTCATTGCCCCTTGAGGGTCTAGCTAATCTTTCCAGCTGCTATTGTCAATCTGATCCCTTAGACATAGTTCTTAAAAGAGCGTAATGCTCAAGGCAGACATTTTTTACTAATTAAACTAAATTTATTGTTCAATTTTAAGAAGACTTAAGGGGATGTTTTTGGCTTAAGGTATAAAGATGATTTTAGGGCAATACTTTGAGGGGATCATCCACCCTCCATGACTACAAAAAGTCTCTAATCCTTGAAAATTTGAAATTCTGTTCTATGTTACCCTTTTTGATCAGGCATCTTTTGTGGAATCTTTGATCAGAATGTTCAGTAACATTAGCCAGGCACCATCTATTTCTTCTGGTCTCATGGCAAAGGAAATAGTTGTTCATGGGGGGCAATTAGCCAAACATTCCATATCTTTTTCTTGGTCCTGATTCTCCTCCTTTCTCTGTTGCTCTAAGTGACTAGAGACCAATTCTTGTATCTTGATTGGCCCCTTGCATGCTTTTAAGACCCCAAGTACTATGCAATTAAAGTTTGGCTACAGTAAACATTGCAGTAGGCAGTATCCTTATATACATTTCTTTGTGTATATGCATGAGCATATGTATGAGAATAAATTCCTAGAAGCATATTTGGACGAAAGGAAATATGCATTTGAAAATTTTTTCTTTTTTTTTTCTGAAAAACATTTAATTTATTATTCTGTAGAAAAGAAAGAACATAAGATAATATAAAGCTACAAAGTCCAGTGTATTGTGCTAAGCATACTTCATTATAGAGGTAACAAACTCAATGTCATCAACACCTTCCAGCCTTACTAATTGAACACTTAAATAATTAAATCTTATTTTCCCCATGATTTAACTAGTCTCTGATGGACATTATATTTCCAAGTGATCCCTGTATAATTAGCCATAGGATGCCTTGATGTGGTACTGTAGGATTAGCATTGGACTTTGAACCACAGGGTCAGCAGTTCAAACTTACCAGCAACTCCTTGGAAAACCCTATTTTGTTGTAAAGTGCCATGGAGTTGATTCCAACTCATAGCCACCCTATATAGAGTTTCTGAAGAGCAGCTGGTGGGTTCAAACTGACCTTGCAGTTCAGTGTTTATCCTACAGTGCCACTCCAGGACTCCTGGAAACCCTTACGAAGGCTAGCTATGAATTGTAGCCAACTC